>NC_092576.1:13248610-13848610 GCF_037975245.1 Apostichopus japonicus | reverse complement strand
GGATCTTCCTCAAAGGCTAAATGACAAGTAACAGTAACAGAAAGTACCAAAACACGCACAGAATACAGACAGATTAATGATCATGGTGAACACAATACAGATGGATGTAAGGGGATTAGTAGACAAGGGATGGAGAGAAGAAAGAAAGAAACCAACAGGGGAAGAGGAGAGGTAGGAGATAAACAGAGGAGGGACAACGGGAGGATTAAGGAAATGGGTTAGGGAAGAAACTGGAGAAGGACAAATACAGAAAGGTGTGGAGAAAAAGGGTGGAAGCGAAAGAAGCCATGAAGGCTTATAGACTCGCAAGCTGACCGAAGCCAATATCTCGGCACACATCCATTTAACGTCCATGTCAGGAAGTTGTTATTGAACAACACCCTTGCCAGACGACACACATTGCTGTCGGCGGGGAATCGAACCGGGGATCTCATGACTGGGAGACGCCGGCGTTAACCACTAGGCTATACACTCCGCCTGTATGAGAAGAGAAGAGAAGAGAAGAGAAGAGAAGATGAGAAGAGTAGTGATGGGGAGGGGGAACAAGGGGAGAAGGAGGGGACAAAAGAAAAGTTAGTCATGTCCTTCCTGAATGTTGAGCCCATGAGGTTGAATGGTTCGAAGGCGTTGAATCCACAGCCACTCTCTGCTGATTCGTACTAGGTCAGGACGGCTACCTAAGGATTCAATCTCCTGTAAGGACATGTCGTTAATAGTATGGTTGCAAAGGTTAAAGTGTTTTCCAACTAGGGTCTCAGTCTTCATGATGTTAAACGTGGATCTGTGACCATAGATGCACTTCTTGAGGTTGGTTTTGGCTCGCCAAAATACTGGATGCTGCAAACTCTACAAGAGATCAGATGTATGATGTGGTGGCTGCAGATGATGCATCTCGAAGTACGATCACATTTGAAAGTACCATGCTGAATGGGTGTAAGTTTACAGGTTAGAGGTGGAACAGCAGCCAGCACAACAAAGGTCTCGTAGGTTGCTGGGTCGTCTGTAGGCGATGATGGGTTTTTCAGGGACAACTCGTTGGAGTCTATTTGAAGTGAGGAGAATGTTGTGGTTGTTAGAGGTGATTTGCTGAAGAGGAGAAAGATTTGGGTGGAAAGTAACAACCAGGGGGACCTTGTTGTCGCAATCTCGTCCCTTTTTGTTCTTCACTGCCAAAGTAGATGATCTGGAAAGGAAGCGGACTCTCTGAATGGCTTCACGCACCCTTCTGGCACTATGGCCCTTGACAGTAAGGTGTATTTTTCAAAGCATCTGTATGGCGAATGAAAGAGGAATTGCTAGAGCAAATGCGACGAAGACGAAGTGGTTGACTGTAGGCAATTCCAGACTTGCATTGGCGTGGATGGCAACTAGTGAAGAATTGAGATACTGGTGTGTTTTTCCTAGATGATCCTCCAACTGAACGGGAACCCTTCTACAAGAAAAGTTCTTGGAGGCCTCCAAAGAACAGAGTCCCTGTTTTAAAACCCTACACACAAGTCGTCGGCTCTGAGACTAACCAGTCAAACTCTCCTCTCTGCAGAATACACGACAACTTTCCAAGAGATGAGCGCACAGCACTCTCCTTACTGATGTCTCGCAGTGACATTATCATCAAGCCAGCCGCATGTTAAACATATATATATTTGATAATGGTTTAAATGAATATATATAGCTTACAATCCGAAATGAAAATACTTGTCGTTGAATGCATATCGAAAAACGATGAGTTTGGTCCTGTAACAGAACATCCAATCGTAATAAACTGTTCACTCGCATGGAATAAGTTTATCTTAGTAGCTTGATTAATATCATAAGAATCACCGGACCATTTGACAGTCATCCCTTGGTCTGAAAACAATATTGGCGAGGTTTGCTGATACTTCTGCTATTCCAGTCGTACCTCTGGCCATATGCACCGAACACTTTAGAACTTCTCCACCATGTATTGGAACAGTACAATTTCTTGCACCATTGCAACGTTCGATAATTGGGTAGTTTGGCAATGGAGTGGCAAAGTAGAAAATGTGCAATATGTTAAATTTTAGTGATCACGCATTGATGTTTTGTATGTATATTAGATCCTCCTGCAAACAGGAACTCGCGAAGCAGCCCCATTGTCTTAACAAAGCCGCAAGCTGACCGAAGTCAGTCTCTTACATTATATTTAACGTCCATGATTATGAATTGTTAATTGTCAACAACTCTGCAACTGGACTACATAGATTAATCTGGGAGTGACTCAAACCGGGGACCTTATGATTGAAAGGCACCGGTGTAAACCACTGGGCTAACACTCCTTTAAAATTATGTGAGTTTTATTGACTTCTGAAGACCTCTATTTGCTGAAGTGCTGTAACGAGTCACGATGAGTCGAATAAAACTGCTAGTGTAAACAGTTTCTACCCTTTTCTTCACGTTTAGAAAACTGTATTTCAAATGTACCATTTGTCATATATTTCTTCTTGTTTACGTGGTGCACTGGCGAATCATGACGTTAAATATAAACCAAAATAGTTAATCAAATGTTTAGGGGCTGGTTCATTATGCTAATTTGAGGTTCGTACCCTTACGACTTTTTGTAATCACAGTTTTATTCACAGCTGTTCGGCTTATAACAGAGTGGCAATAGACAACATTGATATGGAACAAATTATTTTCAATTCTTTTTTGAACGATACTATATCTTGTAAACAGTTTGTAAAATCGCAATCATAAGTCGTTCACACTTAATCATCACGTAGCATTGTTTGTCCTTCTAGTATTTGCTTGCATGTTTACATTAACTTATCTCGGTTTAAGCCAAGCAAGTATCTATCTATAAAGCATTTGTATAAATCGTAGTTTCTCTTTCACTTTTGGTACCTGGCTTTGGTACTGATATGAACGTGGAGTTTGAGCCTTATGACAATTTACCGTATCTTGAAGACTCTGGTTTATTTGCAGCCTTAGAGATATGAGCCTTTTAACCTTTAAGAGTGCAAATGAACCAGACTCCTCGTAATCAGATTAATGTGGTATTGTATGTGAAACGAAAGTATTATAGTAATCACGTCATAATAAATACATTAAGACCCATGGCACAGTAGGTGTGAGGAATAGGCTTCTCGCGGTAAATTTGGACGCCGCTTTAGTAATTTGGATTATATCCCGTTAATGTCACACGCAGTCTTTATATGATAATCCTACAGCACGCTCGAAGAGTGTTATACCTACATACTCACCGATTATGGTGACATTATATTCGAAAACATTTTCAGTACCAAGTCCATCATCCGAAAGACATCGGTACACTCCCCCGTATTCATGTTTCGCTATTAGAAATGTGAGGGTGCCATCTGGAGAAATGATGTAATCGTAATAATATGCATGAGAAGTCGTCAAGTTGTTTCCTTTTAAGAAACCCTTAACGAAATATTTCATTTTACTAACATATGGCTTCACTTGCCAAGTGAAGAATATCGATCTTTTTAAAGCGCATTCCAAACTAAACTCTGCTCCTCTTTTAACAATGCGCTTGCTACGTAATGCAGAAGAATCACTGTCTAGCTTCTGTAGCAAGATGGCAGATTCAGTATCTTACAGTATGGGTGGCGGATTCACAGCCTTGCAAACTAACAACACAGATCTCAAGGGAAACAGTTTTTATGCCAACTGTCGAGCCTTGCGATGTAAAGGAATCGTTTTAAACGATCACTTTTTTTTATATCAAATTGGAGGGTAGTATCACCCTCAATAGTTCGGACAAGCCACTCGAGTGAAACAGCTGGACGACATTCAAACACATAGCTATTGATTTCTTCATTTTGATTGCCCTTAACATTGCAGTCACCAGTCCTCCCACATTGCGAGATAACGGTCTATTTTGTCGTGGTAGCACTAATGTATAGAAAAACAATATATTTAAAACATTATTAGACGCTAATGATAATAACCAATTGAAACATAGTAAACTATATGAAAACGTCATTGATATGCTTTGTTTCGTTAGTACGAAATAGGTATCACTATAGGAATGACACCAACGTTATGATTAAGAATAGTGCAGAGAAAGCAACATTTTAGCAAGAAAGCAAAATTGTTTCTATGGAAAATTTGGTTATAGATGGTTGCTTTCAAATATAAACGTCCTGAAAACAAACTATTTTGAAGTTGTCTCAGTTACTTTAATGTAATGCTATTTTTCAATAATATGGGTTGCCTTGTTTGATACAAAAACAAATTGATTTTGCATATGAGAGCTTGATGGAATCATTTCCCTATAAGTAGGATATGAAGAAACGGTGACACAAACTTACCAGTAACTATGATTCGTACAAAATTATAGGTAGGGTCTGTATCAACAGACGTCATCATCGTTATAACCGTGAAGTTGCAGTCGTGGACCACGGATACTTCGTTTATAATAAGACAGCCGTCTTGAGTTACGTCATAATTTTATCATAATCATTATCATAATTTTTGTAGTTAATAATTGGTTACTCATTTCGAGTATTGGTGCCAATGTACCAAAAGATTCCAAAAAGATCATTTTCAAACGTACAGTCTATTCTTCCTGGCTCCCCTAATTCATGACACTGAAGAGAATTACAGCCAATCGTCTCTGAAACTGCCAAAACAAGGCAAGAATCGATGCAAATCTTGAAACATAGAAGTTGTCGTTGGTTCGGTATGAAATAACTTATTGTGTCTATTATTTCAGAATGCCATCTGAAACCTCGTTGCTACACATACAGTCGAGACACTTTTATTTTGGCTCAGGGTCGAGTGTAATGGACTCAAACATGGCTCGGAATCGACAGTGATTGATGCATTGTATTCTATTCCACTCGATTGCTCAAATAGTAATCCGGCAACTGTTATCCTAGAAAAGCTGTACATAGTTATATCAATTAGTTATATAAAACGGATAAAGAGCAATAACAATTTTAGCTAAACCTTTTGCACATTTAGCTGAGCTAAACTTAGAAAACCACAACCACAATATACATACCATTCACGTTAATAGAAAACAGTTAAATGTTAATAGAAAAACTGTTATTATTGATAAAACATTGAAAATTAAGCAAAACAGTGAAAGGTTCGAAATACTCATTTATGCGACAAAACCTTCTGCACCTGGTTAAATTTTGCTATCAGCGGGATGATATCAAACAGCCAAATTGATGTAACATTTGAACTGATAGAGTGACAAAAATCCAATGATATGTTAAATAGACCAGTATTGCATGAATTGGTGAGAATGATGCATCTTGGGGAACCAAAAAAAGATCTCAGGAACTGTCAAAACTTTAAAGCTTATTTGTGCAAACTTCGCAAGTATGTTCATTTTGCAGAGATCTTATTCCTCGAAGCCCATGGTTAAGTTTGAAGGAGTTATAAATCCGATTGGATAAAATTTCCATAATGTCAGGTTCTGTTGACTCTACACGGTATAAGTTCGTGACAGAAGTGCTCTTCCAGTTGCAAAAGTACAGGCATTTAGACTATCCAGTATTGTCCAGTCTTAGTAAGGACGAAGCGTTTGTTGCCCAAATATCCGGTTTACAATCGGTTTACATAAATTTGTCAAAGAACCGGACCGACACAACGCTTTATTTTATATTGCCCTGGTTTTCTCGCAAATTCGCACCAATGCTTGCAGTGTCGTTGTCAAGACGAACTTTGTGCATGCTAGTGCTATTTTTCGCGTCATCTTCGATCTACCAATTTCCAACGAGGTTACCGAAAACCTGCAAAACGTTACTAGATTTTTTCTTAAAACTTTGAACTAGGCATACGTGATACTTTAGTGTTTGGCAATATCAGTTGCACCTTCAAAAATATGCAAGCTTAATAGGTTTATATTTGTTTTATCTTGATCTTCACAGCTAGGGTATCTATGCCACGACAAGCTCTTCTGGGCTCGACATGCTCTCGCCCCCCCCCCCCTCTCTCTCTCCACCCAGCCACCCACCTCCACCTCTCAAATATATATATATATATATATATATATATATATATATATATATATATATATATATATATATATATATATATATATATATAAGTAGTAGTGGACCATACTGATAATATAAAAGATAAATAATCGAATATTTTTAACAACGACATACTGCTATATTTTGGAGTGGTCACCACTCCATCGTCAGGCAATTGTACATGACCAATTAAATATGGTTGGGGTGTACCCAATCCATTTTAACCTGACAAAGAATTGAAAAGTACTTAGTAACAACCTTAATGATAATATTTGTCTTGGTTTCAAGGCTCTCGTACACGGGGCGGCTTCAACAAACCCTGGGTAACACCCCTCCTTACCCCCTCCCCCATTTATCCTTCCCCTGTTAATCATATGTCAAGACGGATTTTAAAAATTTTACATGTTTGGGCCTGTCAAGACATTTGGAGTAAAATATTCGAGCTAAAGACCATATAACGGGATATTTATGATGACTCTGCTTTAAAATAAAAGATCAGTTGCTTTAAAAGGACAGAGTGGCTTTGACGATATTATCTGAAGCTGTAATGAGCCTGATAAATGACCACAAATTGTCGACAAATCGTCTGTAAATAAGTGATCAGCCTTAAGCTATACAGAGTCGGATGGCGTCATTATATGTTTCATTGCTTGATTTCGTTGGAAAGCATTAACGATAAAAGTAAAAAGTAATTAAAAAAGCGAAATTACTTATGAAAATGGAAATAAAACGAGGCGTTCTTATAATTTGTCACTCTCATTTTATCTTGACCTTCATGACGTGGGAGGCATGGATATCTATCACTGTATTAACCTTCTCCGTGTTCATAGTTAGATAATACACAATCGTTTTATATGTAAGCAAGGGCGGCGGAAGCACTTTTAATGGGGGGGGGGGCACCGACATCAAAGGGCACTTTGCAGAAATTCGATTGGACTGATGCAGCCTTATATTTAGTACCCTTTATAACTCTTATTGTATTATCTTATTTGCGTATACACATTTACTCCATCAACGCCCCCCCCCCCCCTCTCCTCAAGGAAAATATGCATACTAGCACTGCAATATCCAATGTGCAAATTGGGAAACAAGGAACAAATTTTCTTTTGAGACAAAATGAGGTGAAATCATGCTAGTTGAAAATGTAGGAATCTTCCGAATTAGAGTTTATTTCTTGTCAATATCTTAACAATTTGTTTCCATTCGAAATAGCTTTGAGTTTGACCCACAGAAATTCATTAAAAGTCAGGGGCGTAGCCAGGATTCGCAAAGTTGTATGCACGACTATCTGAGCGGAGCGCCACCATCAGTTGGCGCGGAGCATACAAGAAAATTTTTGGTTTTACAAACCCCTCAGATGGCTGGAAACGGCCCTTCCCGAGTGTTCATTCTGGTTCCCTGGCCTCTTGCTAACTTGAGACACCTCAATTTTTATGTAGAAAAAGGGCACATTTTTAACCTGAGGAAAAGTGGGGGGGGCACGTGCCCCCTGTGCCCCCCCGGTTCCGCCGCCCTTGTATGTAAGTGCCTTGCCATGGCCAGTTTTGGCTCCCTAGTGATGGTGCGAGGGGAAAGGGGAGTAGATGGAAGAGGGGAGGGGTTGCCAGGCATGGGGTTAGGTAGGGTAGACGTATTTTCCATAAACTAAACTTACATTCCTGTTTTTTTTTCAATGACCATCCACAATATAACCGCAAATTTAAGTCAGCATTTAAGTCTTTTATTAGGAGACTCTCTTTAATCTTCCTCCTGAACCACTGGGTTTCGTTACCAATAGCGGCACAATGGTCAACAAAAGTAGGCAGATTATGTTTGTCCGCAGTACAATGAAGGTTAATAGCGCCTTCCTGACCACCAAAAGAGCTCATCAGATGTTCTTTGAATCTATCCTTAAGCCGTCTATTGGTTTCTCCGACATGAAAGCAATCACAGTCTGGGCAGTTTATCCTATATACAACATTATTGGCATAATCTAACTTATAAGCATCCTTGAAATTGAACAAACCAGAAATTTTCTTATGCAGAAAAATTATATATATATATATAAATATATATATATAAATATATATATATATATATATATATATATATATATATATATATATATAAATATATATATATATATATAAATATATATATATATATATATATATATATATATAAATATATATATATATATATATATATATATGTATATATATATATATATATGTATATATATATATATATATATATATATATATATATATATATATATATATATATATATATATATATATATATATATATATATATATATATATATATATATATATATATATATATATATATATATATATATATATATATATATATATATATATATGCAAACTTATAGTTAATGCTTTAGGAATACTAACTTTTACGACAAGGCAAAGGTCACGCAGAAAAAAGTAGGGCGAAAACCCCCTCCGGCTGATTGCATAAAAACAACAGGAAAGGCTTCACTGTCCAAAAAGTGGGGTGTATGTTAACCAATATATTTATCGTCATCAGATATCGCATCAATGTTTTCAAAGTCTATTTCAGTTGTATATTAAGTAACAAAACTATGCAAATAATACGGGAGGTAGCTCTTAATTTGATTATGCATTTGGTCTGCATACCAGGAGATGAAGAATGGGTAAGAGTAGAGATCGAAGAGATAGGGGAAGGTGTTTTGGGATTGGGTAACATTAGTAAATTAAATATCAAACACTGTTAATGGGTGGACAGGCTTCGTACCTTCCCCTATTTGCAAAACAGATACATTGGTTCACTGCATACCGGGGGTGACGGATATGTAAGGGCAGCGATTAAGAGAGAGAGGAATATGTTTTGCAGTAGGTTCATTTAGTTTATAAATGGTATAAGGGAAATATCCAGGACTGCTTCTAAATTGACCTCAATGGACAGGTCAGCCACTTAAAAGGGAGGGTGTTACATAACACCTCTCCTTAAGTACAAAGCCAAGGTAAATTGGACAACTTTACAGCCCTTCTCCTATAGTAGAGGGTTCAATCATGGAAAACAAACAATGAAGCTGAAAGTACTTGTTCCAAATGGGGAGAAGTGTTTAAAACTTTTGAAAAAACACATTCCACTCCGGTCTAAATGTAAAAAAAAGTCAAGGATGGGGAATAGTACTGCAAAGTGATTACTACATTGCCCATCTTGTTTCGTATGGTTTCCTACATAATCTACATACGATTACAAAAGCACAAACACAAATGAAGACATACTTTACATGCTATTTAATTGTCACATTTTATTAACGTACACAAAGGGTTTTACTTGTGTGATGTATTCCGAGAAGATTGAATGCAAAGCGTTTGGAATGGCAAGATGCTACATAATATTTTTAATTGCGAATTTACAAATATCCAAAAGTAGGACAGGTGGATGAACCATTAATGAATGGGTCTATTATTCATATAGGACAATACCAATTTGTGACAATTCACTTTAAACAATACCTGAAACAGAGGATTGCATCAATATAATATTTTAATTTAGGCAGAATTCTGGCCTTGAAATCTTATAGTAACACAAAATAGCGAAATATGAGCCTCAGTTGTTTCCTTCTGTCTTTTATATAATTTTCTTTATTTTATCTTGAATTTTCAGCTTTCAGTTTGCTTTCCTTAACCTGCAAACCTAATGGTAAAATGTTTTATCAGTGAATCTGGCTTCACAAGACCAGTTAGGCTTTGACTACAATGCCTTTTGTCCTTCATAAATATGTGAATGTCTTTGAACATGGGATTGTCAGTGCAGGCCATAAAAGTCCTAGTGTAAGTGTGCTAGACTGAGTGGTACTCCAGCTACTTGGAATGATAAGACAACAATGCTTAAAGGGTAATTTTTTCAGACAGTTATATCCGTTTCAATTATTAACTGTACTGTTAAATGTGCATACATTATCTTTAACATACCAAGCATAGAGGCACTTTCAGTATGCATTTAAATAAACAAATTACATTTAAATGGTGACTATATCATATTTTAAGTCACTCTCAATATTGACTTTCACAGTAGGTTTGGTGATTTCTTTTCATGCGAAGGTGACCAAAGATAGCTACAACACATATGCATGAAATGAAGAATTCCAATATGTACCAGTAGGCTGTTTCTTTAACATTAAGTGAAGTACCTGGTGGTTACATCATAAAATGCATGAAATGAAGAATTCTAGTGTTTGACCATATGCTTGGTTATTTATGCAAAGGAGGTCAAAGATGGCTACAACACAGAATGCATGAGATAACTAATATCAATGTATGACATAATATTAGGTGATTTTTTTCACGCAAAATGATGTTAACTATGGCTACAACACTGAATGCAAATGTCATATATTTTTAGGAAATCCTTGCTGAATAACTGAAGTGAACAATGCAAAATAACTCCAGAGATAACAATTTTGCAATGAAAAATGTAGATTAACATTAGGTCATTCTATTACAATAATCCAATAAAATTCAATATAATAATTCAAATTTTAGAATGAAGAAAACTACACTGGTGATTATTAGCTATAGTGACAGACTCTCATATTAACACATGCAGACACTTATGATTAACAAACGAGAACCAAAATAAATGTCTTACAATAGGGTATTAATTATTTTGGGTTTTATCGAAATTACATATTTGATTTTTCGCCGTTAGTTCAGCAAATTCGAATGAAATTTGTTTCAACCTGTTGTAACTTTAATGATAAAAACAACAGGAATCTCTACTGCTTTTCTATTGTATAAACTTGTAAGTATCTTGTTGAATGTTGTGACTAATAACAGTCAATTGGTGTTGACTGTTATTCAACAACTTTCTAAACCCTTTTTCTTTCTTTTTAAAGTCTCTTTTCTTATTCCAGTGTGGCGTATTTATTCCACTATGAAGAAGGGAAAATAAACCAAACACTCGCAGACAAATGTGTTTTGTAAATATTGTGTGTTGAAAAATAAGTAAATTCTGATGAATAATTTGAAAAAATTGCAATGAACAGTCACGTAACAACAAAAGAAAAAGCTAGAGTAAAAAGGATATATTCTCTGAAAGAAGGAAGATTGAACTGACATTCAGACATACACATTTTAATGAATCACCCATGGTACAACGTTTGCAATGTGCATCATGTATAACTACAATGTATCATGATGATAAATTGATGGAAAAAATAAGCTGACTAGTAAAGCCTGTGAAATTTACTTTAAGTATTATTTGAGATTGATCCATATGGGCATCACATTAACAGAAGACTGTCAATTTTTTTTATTAAAAAAAATAGTTTGTACTGATAAGAAATTAAATTGGAAAAACACCTTACTGTCAGGGGCCATAGTGCCAGAAGGGTGCGTGAAGCCATTCAGAGAGTCCGCTCCCTTTCCAGATCATCTACTTTGGCAGTGAAGGACAAAAGGGACGAGATTGCGACAACAAGCTCCCCCTGGTTGTTACTTTCCACCAAAGTCTTCCTCCTTTTCAGCAAATCACCTCTAACAACCACAACATTCTCCTCACTTCAAATAGACTCTAACGAGCCGTCCCTGAAAAACCCACCATCGCCTACCGACGACCACGATATCTACGAGACCTTCTTTTGCGTGATCGAAACGTCAGGCCAACTGACTTTCACACACATCTTATACATCTAGCAGACAACGTACAGGCACCGCGTTGTACCATAATCCGTTTTGAGTGCTATTTAGGTATTAGTATTGGAACAAAAACGGTATTCGGCACGAACCAAACTTTAAAGAAAGCTCAAATGTTGTATGTCCATCTCTTACATCCCTGGTGGAACCATGGAAAAATTTGAACATCGTCGGCAAGTCCCCCAGACGTTTTGATATGTAACTATTACAGTTAACATATTGGGTATAGCCTGTTCAGGGAACGATAATAAGCAGCCCCTCCTCTTTAATTTTCTAAAATACTTTATATTCAAAGCCATAATTTTAAAGCCAAAATAATATGGCTCAGGAACTAATGGTATACTGGCAACTTTCAGACTTGGAGATCCGAGCCGTGCCGACCGACCAAGTTAATGAGGGTACCAGTACAAAACCACTTGAACAGAATGAATGCCACAGAAGTAGTAAACCGTCCATATCTATACAACACATATGTTTATGATTCATTAAGTCCTAAAGAAAATCGCCTACGTATAATATTTCTGATTTATATGCTAAAATAAAAAAGGGACGAAGACAACTTCATACGACATTTAAACTCTTTATTTGAAACGGACCAAGGCAAGGTATACTAATTTTCTACGACACAATTTTTGCAGTAAAAGATAAATTATTAATAAATGAATAAAATATTTTCAAGCATAGATATCATTATGACATTTCACCATATTAGTCCCATTTTGAGTCAGACAAAATGTTGTAGGTTCCATTGATATTGCACAATAGAGTCCTAAAGTGGGTTGCCTAGTTCAAACTTTTATAAACTCTACACCAGCCAACATTATTCCAAAAGTGTTATCATATTTTATATGGATTGTGTAGGACCATAAAGTATCCTACCTACATTTGCCCACTTGTGACAAATATAAACCCAACATTTTATTAAGCCCAAACGGGGTCCTACAAAGAAACCGCTAATATTTTACATGGGAGCTACATATCATCCATCAATATTCCAGTATGTCTAGCTTATAACGATCATACGTAAGACACAACATTGCCATATCTGGGTATGTCCATATCAGTCAGAAATGGGCCAGGAGGGCACAACCGTGTAGGTACAACAACTGTTGGCCACACTGACCCAGGGAGGCCCTATATGAGTTACCTTGTCGGCCACACGTAGGCTGCCTATTTGGTTGAATTTGAGAATCGAACACAGGACCCTCAACGATCCATCATTTAACTACGATTGCTCGTGTGGGATCCATGTAATATCCATGACTATCCCACGTGTTTTTGTTTGTATGGGAACCACTGTTATTCTACGTGGTTCCACTGTTGGTTCCCCTGAGTTTCCTTGTACAACCCACATTGGGTTAATATGGTTGTGATGACTTGGATATTGCAATGTGCCTTTTTGCTTGTGTATGAATATTCACGCCTTTAAATTGGACATATGAGATGAGTATCTAGGTGTGAATGATCAGAAAACGTCATAATTATCACATACCGTACATGGTATTAATAGATTATAACGCACTAGAAAATGCAATAATATAATCATAGTAACGCTCGCATGGTATTAAATATTTATATAAATTAGTTTTGTATTGTAAGGATATAAGCTTATCTGAAAATACCGTTAGTATGGAATAAATCTTTTTGCACGCTCTCACCATCTTAAAGCAAAAAGTACGAGTGTTGAACCCCTTATATTATCAACCTTGTACTCGCTGGAAGGTCCTCTATATTCGCACGCAATATGTATCAACAATGGCCATATTTCTGTCCAATTCAACCCAAGTAGCTGTTTCAGTCCCCAAACCATTCAGAAAAGTTAACAGTGTCAGTTGAGCACACAGGAAGTTTCGAAAACAAGGGGGGTGATGGTGAGGGGGGGGGGGGGGGAGGTGGTAGCTGAGGGTAAAACGCTTTGAGCATAAGAGATGCTGAAACGTCTAAAATATATAGAAATCTACTCTTACCCATTGGTGAATAAATCCAGGTGGGGTCGCAGGGATATTAATGTCACCGGACTCCCACACCCTCTCATGTTTCTTTAATTCTTCATTTATTCTTAGTGATATTATGGAAATAAGAACACATCCCATTTATTCAGTACACCATATTTCCCCGGCACCCTAGTAAAGTTTTTCGCTCCAGTCTATTCCCCTGTTTCGCCATGCTTGCTGTTATAATTGTAATCACGTGCGAAACATATATATATAGAGAGACATTGATAATGAGACTCATTTGGTGTTTCTATTTTTTCAAGAGTAACGCAATTAATTGATTGAAAGGATATTATCCCTGTGATGTTATCACTCCGGGGATCTTCAAACACTTATTTTTCTATTTTAATAATGTTGTTCATATATTCTTGATATATTAGGAATATTTGCTCACAGCCCTTGATGTTTTCTGTATTTAGAATTTTATCTATATGCACCTTTTACGTTTCTGTTGATTTTACCTTGATCTGAACTTTAACCTGATGGCGTCATTAGTCACAAAGATACTCCATCCCATGTGATCAAATCCCTGCCAAGTTGGAAGTCCATCAGTTTAAGAGTAAGAGAAATTTTTCAATGTTTTCACCCACATAACCTGTTTGGCACCACCCACGAATAATAAATCTAATGCATATTACTGTGTTACCCTTTGGTATCCCCATCCCCTCAATAATTCACATCGCCCCACCTAGTTTTTGCTCAGTTAGGTAGGTGGACACTTGGATAATCAAGCAATATCTACAAACCTGACAATATAGTACACTATGTCATCCACACGATGTAATATGTAGGGTCGAGATAAAGATTGGACCTTGGGGCTCTCCATTTCCTTTGAAATTGAATCATATAATGGATTTAGCATGATGTAGTGTGTGTTACTTGCCTTTGTAGTTTAATCCCGTAAGAACAATATTTTCAGTGAATTAGCAGAAAATATTCATAAAAGCCATATATATATATATATGTATATATATATATATATATGTATATATATATATATATATATATATATATATATATATATATATATATATATATATATATATATATATATATATATATATATATATATATATATGCAAACTTATAGTTAATGCTTTAGGAATACTAACTTTTACGACAAGGCAAAGGTCACGCAGAAAAAAGTAGGGCGAAAACCCCCTCCGGCTGATTGCATAAAAACAACAGGAAAGGCTTCACTGTCCAAAAAGTGGGGTGTATGTTAACCAATATATTTATCGTCATCAGATATCGCATCAATGTTTTCAAAGTCTATTTCAGTTGTATATTAAGTAACAAAACTATGCAAATAATACGGGAGGTAGCTCTTAATTTGATTATGCATTTGGTCTGCATACCAGGAGATGAAGAATGGGTAAGAGTAGAGATCGAAGAGATAGGGGAAGGTGTTTTGGGATTGGGTAACATTAGTAAATTAAATATCAAACACTGTTAATGGGTGGACAGGCTTCGTACCTTCCCCTATTTGCAAAACAGATACATTGGTTCACTGCATACCGGGGGTGACGGATATGTAAGGGCAGCGATTAAGAGAGAGAGGAATATGTTTTGCAGTAGGTTCATTTAGTTTATAAATGGTATAAGGGAAATATCCAGGACTGCTTCTAAATTGACCTCAATGGACAGGTCAGCCACTTAAAAGGGAGGGTGTTACATAACACCTCTCCTTAAGTACAAAGCCAAGGTAAATTGGACAACTTTACAGCCCTTCTCCTATAGTAGAGGGTTCAATCATGGAAAACAAACAATGAAGCTGAAAGTACTTGTTCCAAATGGGGAGAAGTGTTTAAAACTTTTGAAAAAACACATTCCACTCCGGTCTAAATGTAAAAAAAAGTCAAGGATGGGGAATAGTACTGCAAAGTGATTACTACATTGCCCATCTTGTTTCGTATGGTTTCCTACATAATCTACATACGATTACAAAAGCACAAACACAAATGAAGACATACTTTACATGCTATTTAATTGTCACATTTTATTAACGTACACAAAGGGTTTTACTTGTGTGATGTATTCCGAGAAGATTGAATGCAAAGCGTTTGGAATGGCAAGATGCTACATAATATTTTTAATTGCGAATTTACAAATATCCAAAAGTAGGACAGGTGGATGAACCATTAATGAATGGGTCTATTATTCATATAGGACAATACCAATTTGTGACAATTCACTTTAAACAATACCTGAAACAGAGGATTGCATCAATATAATATTTTAATTTAGGCAGAATTCTGGCCTTGAAATCTTATAGTAACACAAAATAGCGAAATATGAGCCTCAGTTGTTTCCTTCTGTCTTTTATATAATTTTCTTTATTTTATCTTGAATTTTCAGCTTTCAGTTTGCTTTCCTTAACCTGCAAACCTAATGGTAAAATGTTTTATCAGTGAATCTGGCTTCACAAGACCAGTTAGGCTTTGACTACAATGCCTTTTGTCCTTCATAAATATGTGAATGTCTTTGAACATGGGATTGTCAGTGCAGGCCATAAAAGTCCTAGTGTAAGTGTGCTAGACTGAGTGGTACTCCAGCTACTTGGAATGATAAGACAACAATGCTTAAAGGGTAATTTTTTCAGACAGTTATATCCGTTTCAATTATTAACTGTACTGTTAAATGTGCATACATTATCTTTAACATACCAAGCATAGAGGCACTTTCAGTATGCATTTAAATAAACAAATTACATTTAAATGGTGACTATATCATATTTTAAGTCACTCTCAATATTGACTTTCACAGTAGGTTTGGTGATTTCTTTTCATGCGAAGGTGACCAAAGATAGCTACAACACATATGCATGAAATGAAGAATTCCAATATGTACCAGTAGGCTGTTTCTTTAACATTAAGTGAAGTACCTGGTGGTTACATCATAAAATGCATGAAATGAAGAATTCTAGTGTTTGACCATATGCTTGGTTATTTATGCAAAGGAGGTCAAAGATGGCTACAACACAGAATGCATGAGATAACTAATATCAATGTATGACATAATATTAGGTGATTTTTTTCACGCAAAATGATGTTAACTATGGCTACAACACTGAATGCAAATGTCATATATTTTTAGGAAATCCTTGCTGAATAACTGAAGTGAACAATGCAAAATAACTCCAGAGATAACAATTTTGCAATGAAAAATGTAGATTAACATTAGGTCATTCTATTACAATAATCCAATAAAATTCAATATAATAATTCAAATTTTAGAATGAAGAAAACTACACTGGTGATTATTAGCTATAGTGACAGACTCTCATATTAACACATGCAGACACTTATGATTAACAAACGAGAACCAAAATAAATGTCTTACAATAGGGTATTAATTATTTTGGGTTTTATCGAAATTACATATTTGATTTTTCGCCGTTAGTTCAGCAAATTCGAATGAAATTTGTTTCAACCTGTTGTAACTTTAATGATAAAAACAACAGGAATCTCTACTGCTTTTCTATTGTATAAACTTGTAAGTATCTTGTTGAATGTTGTGACTAATAACAGTCAATTGGTGTTGACTGTTATTCAACAACTTTCTAAACCCTTTTTCTTTCTTTTTAAAGTCTCTTTTCTTATTCCAGTGTGGCGTATTTATTCCACTATGAAGAAGGGAAAATAAACCAAACACTCGCAGACAAATGTGTTTTGTAAATATTGTGTGTTGAAAAATAAGTAAATTCTGATGAATAATTTGAAAAAATTGCAATGAACAGTCACGTAACAACAAAAGAAAAAGCTAGAGTAAAAAGGATATATTCTCTGAAAGAAGGAAGATTGAACTGACATTCAGACATACACATTTTAATGAATCACCCATGGTACAACGTTTGCAATGTGCATCATGTATAACTACAATGTATCATGATGATAAATTGATGGAAAAAATAAGCTGACTAGTAAAGCCTGTGAAATTTACTTTAAGTATTATTTGAGATTGATCCATATGGGCATCACATTAACAGAAGACTGTCAATTTTTTTTATTAAAAAAAATAGTTTGTACTGATAAGAAATTAAATTGGAAAAACACCTTACTGTCAGGGGCCATAGTGCCAGAAGGGTGCGTGAAGCCATTCAGAGAGTCCGCTCCCTTTCCAGATCATCTACTTTGGCAGTGAAGGACAAAAGGGACGAGATTGCGACAACAAGCTCCCCCTGGTTGTTACTTTCCACCAAAGTCTTCCTCCTTTTCAGCAAATCACCTCTAACAACCACAACATTCTCCTCACTTCAAATAGACTCTAACGAGCCGTCCCTGAAAAACCCACCATCGCCTACCGACGACCACGATATCTACGAGACCTTCTTTTGCGTGATCGAAACGTCAGGCCAACTGACTTTCACACACATCTTATACATCTAGCAGACAACGTACAGGCACCGCGTTGTACCATAATCCGTTTTGAGTGCTATTTAGGTATTAGTATTGGAACAAAAACGGTATTCGGCACGAACCAAACTTTAAAGAAAGCTCAAATGTTGTATGTCCATCTCTTACATCCCTGGTGGAACCATGGAAAAATTTGAACATCGTCGGCAAGTCCCCCAGACGTTTTGATATGTAACTATTACAGTTAACATATTGGGTATAGCCTGTTCAGGGAACGATAATAAGCAGCCCCTCCTCTTTAATTTTCTAAAATACTTTATATTCAAAGCCATAATTTTAAAGCCAAAATAATATGGCTCAGGAACTAATGGTATACTGGCAACTTTCAGACTTGGAGATCCGAGCCGTGCCGACCGACCAAGTTAATGAGGGTACCAGTACAAAACCACTTGAACAGAATGAATGCCACAGAAGTAGTAAACCGTCCATATCTATACAACACATATGTTTATGATTCATTAAGTCCTAAAGAAAATCGCCTACGTATAATATTTCTGATTTATATGCTAAAATAAAAAAGGGACGAAGACAACTTCATACGACATTTAAACTCTTTATTTGAAACGGACCAAGGCAAGGTATACTAATTTTCTACGACACAATTTTTGCAGTAAAAGATAAATTATTAATAAATGAATAAAATATTTTCAAGCATAGATATCATTATGACATTTCACCATATTAGTCCCATTTTGAGTCAGACAAAATGTTGTAGGTTCCATTGATATTGCACAATAGAGTCCTAAAGTGGGTTGCCTAGTTCAAACTTTTATAAACTCTACACCAGCCAACATTATTCCAAAAGTGTTATCATATTTTATATGGATTGTGTAGGACCATAAAGTATCCTACCTACATTTGCCCACTTGTGACAAATATAAACCCAACATTTTATTAAGCCCAAACGGGGTCCTACAAAGAAACCGCTAATATTTTACATGGGAGCTACATATCATCCATCAATATTCCAGTATGTCTAGCTTATAACGATCATACGTAAGACACAACATTGCCATATCTGGGTATGTCCATATCAGTCAGAAATGGGCCAGGAGGGCACAACCGTGTAGGTACAACAACTGTTGGCCACACTGACCCAGGGAGGCCCTATATGAGTTACCTTGTCGGCCACACGTAGGCTGCCTATTTGGTTGAATTTGAGAATCGAACACAGGACCCTCAACGATCCATCATTTAACTACGATTGCTCGTGTGGGATCCATGTAATATCCATGACTATCCCACGTGTTTTTGTTTGTATGGGAACCACTGTTATTCTACGTGGTTCCACTGTTGGTTCCCCTGAGTTTCCTTGTACAACCCACATTGGGTTAATATGGTTGTGATGACTTGGATATTGCAATGTGCCTTTTTGCTTGTGTATGAATATTCACGCCTTTAAATTGGACATATGAGATGAGTATCTAGGTGTGAATGATCAGAAAACGTCATAATTATCACATACCGTACATGGTATTAATAGATTATAACGCACTAGAAAATGCAATAATATAATCATAGTAACGCTCGCATGGTATTAAATATTTATATAAATTAGTTTTGTATTGTAAGGATATAAGCTTATCTGAAAATACCGTTAGTATGGAATAAATCTTTTTGCACGCTCTCACCATCTTAAAGCAAAAAGTACGAGTGTTGAACCCCTTATATTATCAACCTTGTACTCGCTGGAAGGTCCTCTATATTCGCACGCAATATGTATCAACAATGGCCATATTTCTGTCCAATTCAACCCAAGTAGCTGTTTCAGTCCCCAAACCATTCAGAAAAGTTAACAGTGTCAGTTGAGCACACAGGAAGTTTCGAAAACAAGGGGGGTGATGGTGAGGGGGGGGGGGAGGTGGTAGCTGAGGGTAAAACGCTTTGAGCATAAGAGATGCTGAAACGTCTAAAATATATAGAAATCTACTCTTACCCATTGGTGAATAAATCCAGGTGGGGTCGCAGGGATATTAATGTCACCGGACTCCCACACCCTCTCATGTTTCTTTAATTCTTCATTTATTCTTAGTGATATTATGGAAATAAGAACACATCCCATTTATTCAGTACACCATATTTCCCCGGCACCCTAGTAAAGTTTTTCGCTCCAGTCTATTCCCCTGTTTCGCCATGCTTGCTGTTATAATTGTAATCACGTGCGAAACATATATATATAGAGAGACATTGATAATGAGACTCATTTGGTGTTTCTATTTTTTCAAGAGTAACGCAATTAATTGATTGAAAGGATATTATCCCTGTGATGTTATCACTCCGGGGATCTTCAAACACTTATTTTTCTATTTTAATAATGTTGTTCATATATTCTTGATATATTAGGAATATTTGCTCACAGCCCTCGATGTTTTCTGTATTTAGAATTTTATCTATATGCACCTTTTACGTTTCTGTTGATTTTACCTTGATCTGAACTTTAACCTGATGGCGTCATTAGTCACAAAGATACTCCATCCCATGTGATCAAATCCCTGCCAAGTTGGAAGTCCATCAGTTTAAGAGTAAGAGAAATTTTTCAATGTTTTCACCCACATAACCTGTTTGGCACCACCCACGAATAATAAATCTAATGCATATTACTGTGTTACCCTTTGGTATCCCCATCCCCTCAATAATTCACATCGCCCCACCTAGTTTTTGCTCAGTTAGGTAGGTGGACACTTGGATAATCAAGCAATATCTACAAACCTGACAATATAGTACACTATGTCATCCACACGATGTAATATGTAGGGTCGAGATAAAGATTGGACCTTGGGGCTCTCCATTTCCTTTGAAATTGAATCATATAATGGATTTAGCATGATGTAGTGTGTGTTACTTGCCTTTGTAGTTTAATCCCGTAAGAACAATATTTTCAGTGAATTAGCAGAAAATATTCATAAAAGCCACAGATATAACAATAAGATCGTTTCATATGTTACCAATGTCATGCAGTTCTGTTTCGAATTATTCGGGAAGATGTCGAAATAACGAGATAGAGAATACCCTGACATATAGGCAATTGATTTGATGATTGTTACACTAAAGTCAGTACAATATAGTATAGTCTTCAATCCGAGTTCGAGTCCTTCACAATGAAAAATATGACTCCGAGTCCGGACTGAAATGAAGTCCTACATCACTGGTTCTTAGACAATGTAGACAAGTTAACATATAGCTGCGTATTCCTCAAGCAATGCAGATTACAGTTTCAAAACAATTAAACAACATTCATTACATCAATAAACAGACTGTCGTTAGAAAACTCCATTGGAGTCTCATTTCCTATCGTTCTATTTATGACACTAGCATACAAATAGTTCCACAGTAAATACATGTAAGGATCACCATACATTTGTGATCATATCAGTCAGTTGGAGTCAGTTGGAGTATATAATACTTATGATAACGCCACTCAAAACAAGCTTTTGTATTCTCCATCTAACAGTATAACGTATACTATTTCTCAGTAACCTGTATGCCATGTAATGATGCTTAGAGTATTGCCTGTATATTAACACGTTATGCATTTAGACCAAGCATATGCTTTCATATAAAAAAGGCTTCATCGAACTTGTGATATGAAAGTCTACACTAGGTCTACCAGTTTTACCTGTTTGTTGTTGCATCTAATGTAATTACTTCTGACAATGTCCTTCATCTAAGTCAAGTTTATTTCACTGCACTAGAGACTCTAACTACCTGAAAATAATAAACAGGCAGCCTATAGTCCATAGCTCTAACGACTAGGTCCGAACACAAAATAAACATGACTGTTGTTTACTACTGACAGTGAAATATCGCAATAACGGCTGTGATACGTGTAGAACAGGGGGAAGGGGTGGGCATAGACACTGCAGGGCATCCGTCATTTAGGTGAACGGGTAACGACGTTTAAATGTGTTCGAAAGGCAAGTTCTGAAAGAATGAAGGATTTTGTAAAGCAGATGCTGTTGAAGTCACTCCCATGTACTTAAGGGTCTGGTGGTGCCCCAGTTTAGACGGCATCTGGATGTTGCATTCTGAGGTACAATTCAAAAAATAAATTAGGAGTACAGCTAGGTCTCAACGCACGATTATGGTAACACACAATTTTGGGGTTTTGAGCGAAGTTGAAAAACGGAAGAGGGGAGAGGGTTGGGGAGGCACACCTTTACACCCTTTGCGTCAGTACTTGGTTACTAACATGTGTTCCCGCTGGGCTGAGATTGTGACCGTAAATTACTTAACTGCGTATGTTACTGAGCTTTCGTGTTATACTTTCCCATCCAGTAGACCTACTAGTGTAAAACAAAAGTGGTAAGACACAGCTGAGGTTATTACAACAACAAAAACGTACTCCGCATGTGCCATGTTTCAGAAATACATAGGCCGAATGATAGGGGGCTATGCAGAATTTTAATGAGTAGGTCGTAGAAGCGGACTTCCATGTCTGGTTTCTCACAACCAACAACAAAATATTTATTGTTTAAAATCGTAGGTTAGGGTCATAACACAAGACCTTACGCAGGATCCCAGAAATTTAAGGATGAAGGTGTAGCTATGTGGTCGTTAAAGCGGACTCCCGTGAACAAGGGGTCATCTCTAAACAAACAAGAAAAATAAACGCAAATTGGTGCATCGTGAGGCGTATGCTATCAATCGGTACATAACTTGGTCTAAACTCAAGATTTTGCTAATAAAAGAAAAGAAGTTTAAAAAAAATGGGGTATGGGGTGTGGGGGATTACTTCCTACAATCCTCCATAGATACGTGCACAGGTGGCTCCCGCGCTTTGCCTGACCATTTTTGTTTTTGGATTAACATGCATGCGCTTAATGATCTGCTGTATAGACCCCAACCATAGCACCCTATCAAGGATTGGTTTCTTAAGTTTACTTAATAGACCTGCCTTTATCGTAAAATGACTTCTTTCTACCAATTAGCCTGCAACGCCTGCCACATGTGTAGTTACTGCATGAGGGTATATGCGGAGCGCTGTATGATTAACTACACAATATAAATGAACATATTTGCACACAATGTTTACACAAAGAGCTTAATGGTGTTAAGAAGCTATGTATGCTAATTGTAGAGCCTGCGGTCGATTTACGACCTTGTCAGGTCGATAACGTAATCACAAAACTTTCCTAGCTATAGCGTGTTATAATTGGAGCCAATAAAGCAAATCTTTATTATTTTACGGCTCATTTATTATTAAATGTATTCTTATTAAATGGGTAATGAGCTCGCGGTATTGTTAGCTCTAAAACGCAATAACATGTATATTTCGACAGACAGAATTTGTTAAGCAATGTAAGTAATCCTTAAATCGTAATTTCAGAGAATCTAAAAGCAAATTCTATCAGTTCAGTGGAAAAAACGTCAGCCCAAACCAATATATTGTTTAAGTTTAATGTCTTCAGCTTAATTGTTATTTTTTAAGATTCAGTCATTCCTAAGAGTAGCATTTTTGTTTACAGTTATTTTGTAACGATATGTGAAGCTTTGTTTGGTTGTGAACAATATCTCTGTCAAGCGGTTTACTCACTGGATGATATGACTATTCGAGAAAGACCAAAGGTTGACTGTGTAATCAATCAGGAGAACGTTTGGTCACCGTCATTCCTATCTTTGCACGTACCTCTTCATAGTGGGATGATCTTATGTGTGCCGGCTTTGAATTATTCGGACAGAACAACAGGAATCATATAACGCATTGACATTTAATTAGGACTGAATAGCATGTTGCAGTCGACGTTATTTTGGTAGCTTCTTTGTTCCTGGAAGTATTGGAAGTATTGTTAATATGGGGGAAATAAAGCAATCCTATGTTTTTATTGGCGTTGCATGCGTAGCAATTTCATGTCTTGGTATTGGTGTACTTATTGGATGGTACAGTGGCCCGGATAGAGTTAGTGTGAATCCAGCACAGCCCACGGTGGGAATTCCCGAGAACATTAAACAAAAACTGAGTAACATAATTGACAATGAAGTAATAGACGAGTCATTGAGGTAAGAAAAAAAAGTAACGTTCTCCAGTTGATATTAAAATCTCCACTTCTTACCAATGTCACAGGAAAGTATAACTAAAAGTGACTACATTCAACAGTTATATCATACAATGATTCATAATAGATTACAAGAATCATTTAAATTTGTTCTCATAAACCTAGAAGAAATGTGTGAAAATACGAGAAGTTTCTAGTCAATGTTAATCATTGTAGCCCCTTGAAATGTGTTATTATCATTTCAAATATCGTAATCAAACAGGTAACGATTCAAACTTCAGTTTCTTTCAATAAAATATAGTATTTACGGTGGATCTTCTCCTGACATCTTCTCACCAAATAATACTACTTTCACTGCGGTAACAAACGAAAGACGAAGTTGCATCTAAAAAAACTGCTATCCCTACAAATAATTAAGTAAAGTTTCTTCGAAGGATGTTGGACTTTTATTAATGACACTTACTTTCCTAAGTAAGACACAGTAGCCTCTCAAATATCACTCTAAATTATATATATATTTTTTTACAATTCCTTCAAAGAAAGTCGTTGTTCGATCTATGTGAGATTGCCCAGTGTCAGAGTGTGTCCTAACATCATCGACATATGCAGCATAACCGAATAAATATTTTGTCAGAAACAATTTTTCCGATATCGGCGAACGTTTAATTTTGGCTTCATATCCAAAGGTATTAGGTGACAATGACCAAAACCATCAAACAGTTGAAATAGACTTATTGTTTTCTACCAATGACATTAGTCAGCACCCTTAATTTCCAGTAATTCAAATTTACTCCCAACATTTTAATTTCAATGCGATGCATAATATCCTTCAGAGGTGGTACACTATTACTATTGATGACTTTTCGATCATCAACGCACGATTTTTTTCGTCATTTTTAAGCATAAATGCTATTATATTTCCTACTCAGCAAAATGTAGCTAAAACGCGTTCAGGGTGGTGTTATGCTGGTTTTCGCTCCCCTTCTTCAATATCATCAAACTACATTTATTTGCACTGGTGTTTCTAAATATAAAACAAACAAAAAAAATCATATGAATAACAATTAACGGAGCACTGATAATTTTTTCTGGCTATATTTGATGTCCAGCAACTCCCACAAAACTCTCTTAAATCTGTTTGTGATTTATGCCAAATTGTGTGCGTCAGCTTCGATCTGTAGTGTTCCAAACACAGAAATGACTTAACTTTTTTGGGTAACCGCCATGGCTGGATTTACCAAAAGCTCCCACTTGACATCGTGAAACGTTAAATGAGAATGAAACCATTGTGCCATGCTGTGTTCACAATTTACAGGAAAATATAATAATAACAACTGTAAATAAACAATTCAGAAAATGCGTTTCCCCAAATAATCGGGATTTTTTCTTTCTATGCACACTTCGTAAGCTTCATTCCTGTTACTTTCAATAAAATATCGTGTTCAAGAAAAGAAGTTGCCAGCCCGACATAACATAAAATATATAAAATAACAATGTTAATCAAAGAAAATAATAATGTTTATTTAGACCTAATTTATGTTTAAAAAATACTTTAAAGAATTGCAAAAATGATCTGAGAGGAAAGTTATAACATATGGCAATTAAAATGGTATCGACGAAGATTTTTTCATCATGCTAATACCTGGCATAAGTTACTATGTGTTACCGTGCTACTGAGCTAGTGACTTACATATTAACATTGATCGAATACATAATGTATTTGCGTTACCCGAATTGCTTGGGAAAGTATGAATTGATGCTTTTGGATAAGAATCATATATTTTGGAGCCAGAATAAAGGGTACAAGAGGAAATATTCGTCGGATGGTACGCATCGTTCGGTGCTTATACTTACTCTGTATATGGAATGCATTGCTGACAGTTTCGGTTTCGCTACCTGGAAAGCCACGTATTTTAGTGTCGTGCATTTTTATACTGATTGTAGCGACACATATCTCTGCTGTTCGGTCTGTAGATTGTTTTGGCAAACTGTGTTTCGAACTGGCAAAAGTTGTTGGCAATTGTTTTAGAGCTTTGTGGATCACCCGCGTTGTTGAAAAGTAACAACAAAGACGCTTAAATAAAAGTAATTGAAGAAAACCTGGAGAATCAGGGAACGTTTCTTGATCATCAGTAACTTGACAGACGTTATTAGAAATGTATTCTATAGTAATTTTTTGCTTCAAAGTCCAAGGGATTTTTCTCCTTTTATGCTGAATTTTGTTGGGAAAACTTTGATGTCAGTACACCCTGCCCATAAATGAATATAATGTACGTACATAAAGCCATTATCTACCGACTCATTCAATAAAGAGTATTTTAACAATAAAGAGCAAATGCTGCATATACACTAATTTTCGTGAAATGTGTGGGACATAACAATGCTGGATTAAAAAGTCGGCTAAAATAATGATGACGAAATGGTTAGAATCACATAGAGAGTTTGTTTTTCTTTATAGTGAACGGAATTGTGGTGAATGTGAATAGGGGCAAGAGTTTGTAAGGACTCACAATATCAACCAAATGCAAAATCATAAAGCTTTTAATCAGGAGCAATATATCAAATAATTCCAGATTAAGGGAGTTTTTGCATTCTTAGAACAATAAGGCCTGTTTCATTTAATCATAAACTGATGGTTGTTTCGTTTTATTCCCATTTTACAGATTCCTGACTATGGACCCACATGTTTCTGGAAGTCACAGTGAATATGTCATCGCACAGCATATAAGAGATAAATTCATTGAGTATGGTTTGGACTCATCTGAGATAAGTTCTTACAATGTTCTGCTATCTTCGTCCTCAACTTTATCGGAAGAAACAAATGTGGTAATTTGTATTGTCATTGTGTTCCTTTAATTGTGATATATATGTTAAATAGACTAAAAGCAAATGCGTTTACGTAAATTTATTTTTTCTATTACAAAATTTAGGTCATTACTCATCGTTGTTTATTTTCACCAGCCTTTCGTAATAATTTAGAACCAGTTTGTTATTATTCAAAGACGTTTTATTTCTTGTCTTTAAGGTGCAAAGACTATCGTATGATGTTACACAACCGGAAGGGTACAGGGTAGCATTCCAATCAACGGTTAATGAGCCAATATTAGACGATAATAGCGCAGGAAAATACATCCCTCCCGCCTTCAATGCTTACTCTCCAAGTGGAACGGTGGTGGTAAATTAAATTGAAATGTGTTATTCATATATGTATTATCCTGCACGATGCTGCTTAATTATCAATGCAATTAACATGATGCCAATATCATCTTATCTTCAAGGTATATGTGTTGGTGAAGCCAGTGTTACCCTAGGCAAGAGATCTCATTCTGTTACACAATGAAACAGTTGTTCTTTGCCTAAATTATTTAATTACATATATGAAATAGCTTGAATACTGAGATTATCAATTATGCTTATTATTAGTTCCACTGATTTTTATCTAAGATCCTTTCAACTTCCAGATTCATTAAATCGTCAGGCACTATCAACGAGTTCTAAAATTTCATAGTATACTTTCCGAAGTCTTAATTTCCTTTTACATGTCAGGGCGATCTTCTCTACGCCAACTATGCTGCAATGGAAGATTTTCAGCACCTACTAAACGACAAGGAGATAAACATTACTGACAAAATCGTAATTGCTCGATATGGAAAAACTCACAACGGAGATAAGGTTAGATTTATCTACTTTTACCAATGTAATATGCTGACTGGTAATGAGTTTTAAACCCAAATTGTAACAATCTTGACGATCGTATTTTAATTTAAATCGTGTGTCTCACTAGGCGAAATTGGCAGCACAGTTCGGAGCAAAGGGCTTGATACTATATTCGGATCCAGCTGATTTCAATGTAGCAGGTGAACAAATTTATCCACACGGACTTTATCTACCTAGTCAGGGAATTCAAAGAGGTAGCGTCTTACCGGTGATAGGTGATCCATTGACGCCTCACTTTCCAGCAACTGGTAAGTTTTACTTAAAAAATATTACTATCTTGTTGGAGTTTTTTTGAATATCTAAAAAAACAACGTCATCCTTCAAAATAAATCCCACCCATGTATAATGATTGTTTGTTCATATCATTTATGTTTCCGTTCACCAACAATTGTAAGCCAATGCTAAGATATGCCAAAAGTCAGAAAAAATCCATTTAAGTTAACAGTTGCGTTGTAATAAAGAATGTAGTATTCAACATTGGAAAGAGGTATGTATGCAAATATAAAGTACACCAGAAGTTCCATAAAAAGTATGTAATAACTGTTAGGTTAAGCTTCCCTATCGCATTTTATGCTGTTCAATTCGCGAGAAAGATGTAAGTATATCTATACAGAAGTTTTTCATAAATATAAAGCGAATATTCATTTCATTAGATATATGATACTCTTGGATAGTTTATGATAATGATGTGCTATAATAATTCCATAAACGCTGACTCACGTGAAAATATTTCTTTTCTGGCTCTCAAAATGCTTCTGGGATATTATTTATGTTTCTAAACTTTAAACTTAACAAACAACGTCATATGGAGAAATACATAAAACCGACACTTGGATGCTATGTAATGAATTATATCAGACGATTTCGTTTAGACACAGCTATGTTCCAGAAGAGCAGCATGCCTTATTCATTAGCACCTTTTAATGTTATGTCCAAGAAACAATTTTCATATAAGCAACTGATAAATTTGTTTAACACCAGAGGGTGCATTCCGTCATAGCGAGGAATATGCGGGACAAGATAGACTGCCGAAACTGCCCGTTCATCCAATATCATCAGACGATGCCGAAAGGTTGCTTGAGTGAGTATTTCTAGGTGATTAACGTTATTTCTAAAATATCAGGATCTTGACCTAGGTTTGACATGTCTCGAATTATTGCTAGCAGATGATCGCCCTAAAAGCGTAGTCATTTGGATCGTGCAACTTTTATTTTAAGTGAACTGGTTCTTTTGAACCATGTACTGATGATTGTGTTCTTGAGCAGATTTCTCCTATTTTATTGCAGCATTTTTGTTTTTGTTCTTGTTTTATGACGCTTTGACTGACGAAGTTAAAATGAATAACAAACTATATCTTCTAAATAAACGGTGCTCCTTACATTGTTTAGTTTATTGTTGGCTTTGCGTTTGCGTTTGAGTTCTGTATACTTGACTACTACTATCAAATATGAAACGGGTGTGAATGAATCATCTTACAACCAAAGTTCAATTGGTAATTAAGCCTTTCCTTCAAGAACAGAATCACTAACATCCTTACACAAAGTTGCACCTACAGATACACTGTTCCCCTATTTACCCACTCATTTTAACTTTACGAAAGAAAGCAATGCAAATCTGAGATCCAACTTTGCTACTGATCGACAAATTTCTTATAAAGTAATAATTTGATTTTTAATATACTTGTCGTAATGCCATCACATTTATCAGTTTTGTTGGATGCATTCATCACATTACTAAAACTGGATTATGACATCACTTCTTTCACAGACTAGCGTTTGTCATCCGTTTGTATAGTAACCATAGGTTGTACTCTGTGAAGTTTCCTTATAATATCAGAATGACAGAGGGGATTGGACGAACTAATCTTAGGATCGAAGAAAATAGTTGAAAGGGTGGTATATAAGTTGCATAATTTAAATTAAATCCCTTCTATTATGCATAAAATACAATAAAATTGGTAGAGCAATGGTAAATTGAGGGGGGGGGGGTGTTTATGGGTTATACGCAGATATCAAAACACGCGTTGTAGTATCTTTAATAAGTTGAGAGAGTAAAAAGAGAAGGTTAGGGTTGGATTTTTAAATATTTCAGCAACCTGCAAAGTCTTCAGAAGTGATCTTGGTATTATCCCAAGGAACTTCCTATTAGCTGGACTGTTCCTATCGTCTATGCAGTAATTCATTCCAAAAACCATGTTGTTCATAGTAACGTAACATATTTGGAAAAAATCAGTTACTTGTACAGATACAATTATTGGGATGTTTCAATTCACTCCTCAACGCCGTATCATTGCACTCCTCAACGCCGTATTCATTGCCAAGAAAAAAACGTACACTAAAATTAGTAAACAATAAACATAGTTTTCTTTGCGGAATAAATAACAAATGTAACAGTGTTCCACCCATGCTATACTTAATCCGGACCAACCTCTCCCTTACCCTCACGCGTTTCCAAACGTCTCGACACAAAACGTAGGTTCTTTAAACATTGTGTATGATATATAGAAAGTAAATTGACATGACATAATCAGATTGAGCCTCTCTGGTCAAAAAATATGGAACCTTCTGTAGCTCAAGATACTGCCGGACGATGCTTTTAATAAAGTATGATAAGTCCTGCATCGTTAGTTAGTAATTACTATTGAACTGGACTGATTTACTATTGTGACTTCTTCCTACTTTTTACACATCATTAGGTGGGCACGTACACCATGTAATTTGAGCTGCAAGGTATTACCGCCCCCCCCCTTATCTTTACATTTAGCATCTCTATGCTCTATTCACTTTGTATTGACTTTTTTTATCCTGTAACATATTGTAAAAGCAATATGTATTTGAGCTTATTTGAATAATCATTTGATGTACTTAATTTCCAGATTTTTAGGCGGTGACCCTGTTAAGAACGATTGGTCAGGTAACATACCTAAACTGACCTACAGGTACGGACCTGGATTTGCTCATCCAGAACAAGATGGGTAAGATTCGAGTTAAAATGAAAAATAAGTCACATTGACAACATCATTTAGCAGTGCACTAGCTATATATTTTAGTTTTAAATTGAATTGTATCATATCCCGTTCATTTGTTCTTTTCAGTGCTGTTAGACTGAAAATTTACAACGAAAACGGTCGCACGGATACATGGGATGTAATTGGAAAACTTTTTGGAGCAGTTGAACCAGGTAAAAATCTCTTTTCAATAAAAAAGTACCATGATGCTATGTATTTGTATGCTATAAGTTCTCAACTGATGTGTGCTGCACTGTATGCTATATATTCGCAACACCTAAACAACCAAATATATTGTAAATTTGTATATGGGTCAACAGATACTGATCGATAGTTCAAGAACATACGTTTAAGTCATCTAAATAAGTAAATTTAATCTACTAAATTAGCATACTAACTTTAAATATCACAGTAGCAAGAGGGCAGCAATATCAGTTATAACAATTACTGAACCTTTGATTTGTTAATTTCTTATATTTTCAAGATTCGTTGCAGCATAAATGGACACATCTTAGTTTACATTGTCAAATAGGACACATATAAGTTTAAACTTATCTGTTCTATCCACCAATAGATCGGTTCATTGTAATAGGAAGCCATAGCGATGCGTGGGCATTTGGTGCGATCGATCCCTCTACCGGTCTCAGCACTATGCTGGAAGTTGCAAGAGCCTTTGGTGAACTGAAAAAAAATGGTTCGTGTCCTTCACATTTCAAGGAAATATGATAATGCTTCAGTACATGCTACTAGTTTAAAGATTCGAGGTGTTCGATCGTAATTCTACTTTCAAGGTCTAAATTTATTAATGTGACACCTCATTATGTAATTAAACAAGTAAAACATGTCAAGAAAAAAGTAACATTGTCAAATACGTGCGTGATACGTAAAGTATGTATATCTTTTCAATTAGGCTAAGTTAAAACATTGTTTGACGTGAATACAATCGAATGTATAGCAAGTGGTATGATATATAATTTAAATGAATAAAGACAAGCACACCAGGATAGTTCCACTACACGGCCGGTTTCGTCCTTTTGGGAATCATCAGGCAAAGGTAGGAATCGCTAAGTCCGTACCACTCGACCACAGTTATTCTCATGGCTAGAATGCGTAATTTTAAGGCTTTGTGTAAGTATCAATGATAGCATATTAGGAAGGTGGTATGATTGCACAGAAAAAAAAACCGCAGGTGCTTTTAATCTGACAATTTACACAGAATTATCACTTTTCATAGGCAAGCTAATTAAAGCCGTATTTATTATTCATACACAAGTCTTGGAGAGGACTTTTTACTGGTGCAGTGGCGGAGAAACAGGGGGGTTGGGGGGGGGGGGGTTTAACCCCCCACTTTTTGAAGAGGGGGGGTTGGCCCACACAATCAACCCCCCTACTTTTTGCCAGTAATGTTCTGTTATAGCCTATGTTGTGTGCTCCAAATGGCATAATAAATCAAATTATTAAATTTGAAATTGTTAAAGTCATTTCAACCTTTTACCTGGTAGGCTACATCAACAATTAACGACCGAAAACCGAGTTACAATTGACCCACACATTATTTCTAGCCCTTTCCCCCACCTTGCGCATTGGAACTTGTAGCTCATAGCGCTAACTTCACCCCACAACAGACATACACAAAATAACGTTTTGTTGCTGTTGAATAGCTTTGGAATTGTATACACTTGCCAACTTCAACGACGTGAAGGAAGGAAAAGAAAAAGAAGAAAGAGAGAAAGGGATGGAGTAGAAAATACGGCAAGAAAACGGGAAGAGAAAGAGGAACAGTGACAAAATTGTTCGAATTTGTAAAGCAAACAGCAGATATCACATCATATCAGTGAGCATGAAAATGGCGTTCCACGAAAAACAGCCTCCAAACCATGGGCGTAGATCCTGGTGAGGACAGCGGGACGCGTCCCCACCAACTTTTTCAGTAGTGGGGACATGATATACCGTGGCCCCACCAATTTGTCTTGACCAATAGCTGCATTTCAAGTTCCCCTGTATTGAACTTTGGCGCAGTTTCATCCAGCATTGTGCAAATGACATGCAGCAGTTCTCATTTTATTGTATTTTATCCACAGTTGTTAAATATAGGACGGAAATCGCATTTGCGGAAGTCTATATTTGTTTTCTGGGAGGGGACCCAGACCCATCGTATATACAAAAGTCTACTTGGATTATTTGTCCCCTGATTTTGCAGACGCCATCAGATCTAAAACTTAAGGAGGTGTAGGAGCATCATTAGGTCTGGGAAGTGTTATTTCCGGCGATCTGGGAGGTATATTTGCCCAATAAAATCGTACGCTACGCGCGAACCCATGGTCGCGCTCCGCTTAGATGGCATAGAACAGACACGCGTCCCCACCAGACTGATCTGCGCCCATGCTCAAAACTGTCGATGTGTGTAGTGTTCGGTTTCGGAAATACCTGGTATATTTTTATTTCCTTCAACGAAATTTTTTAGTAGCCGTCTGAATTTTCGAAAATTCCCTAACCAACATTCTTCATCATACTTCATCATACTCGTGCAATTTTGACCCGTCTGTTAGGGTTTGAAGGAGGTTTTTCTATATCGGTTGTCCATAGATGATATTTTGTGCAACATTATGGGTATGTTTTGAAGTGAATTTGTTCACGAGAATTGTGAATTTTCAAATTCTGAACAGTGGGGCTGACGGATATTGTGGGCCGCGATGAAGAATCACCTACAAAAGCAATGATCCACAGGATATGTGATGAAGTCGAACATGATGTGTGACTGGTGACAATCTTCAAAAAGGTTATAGATGAGAAAAAAAAGTATTTGGAAAAAACTTGGTTCTCAGGCAAAAGTGTACATATGGTTGGTCAGTTTCAAGCCCGAGAAGTGCCATTTCCGGTGATCTGGGGGTACCAAAACCAGAAATTTGCTTGTACGCTGCGCCAACCAATGGTGGCGCTCCGCTTAGATAGTAATACGCGCCCCGGGTTAGAAAATCCTGCATACGCCCATGGTTAAATGCAGCTTTTCAAGGCCTGGGCAGTGCCATTTACTGCAATCTGGGAGGCAATATTTGCCAAAAATTTCTTGTGCACTTCGCGCCAACTTATGGTGGCGCTCCACTTAGATAGTGAGCCAGCAGTTATGACTTTTTATTTCATCAATGGCCTGCAACCCCCCCCCCCCCTGACAAGAAATCTCCGCCACTGTACTGGTGTGTTTGTGTTTATTATTTTAACATTTATACATTCATACGTACATGCGTTCGTGCGTTCGTGCGTCCGTGCGTCCATACGTTCATACGTTCTTACATTCATATATAGTAAATGAATAAAGAATAACACACCAGAAAAATTCCACTTCACGACCGCTTTCGTCCTTTTGGGACTCATCAGGCGAAGGTAGAAATCGAACCCCGGATCTTGTGTCACGAACTAAAGTCCGCTCCACTCGACCACAGTGATTCTACTGGTGTGTGAATGCGTATAAATTGGTTTTGCATAACTGTACGGACGGGTTCGTGACACAAGATCCGGGGTTCGATTCCTACCTTCGCCTGATGAGTCCTAAAAGGACGAAACCGGTCGTGAAGTTGATTTTATTCTGGTGTGTTATTCTTTATTGAATTACTATATATCTGTTATACCACTTGCTACACATTCAATTCTTATTTACGGCTTGGCTTGCCTATAAAGAGTGGTTATTCTGTGTAAATTGTCAGATTCAAAGCACCAGGGGTGCTCTCTGTACAATCATAACACTTAGGTAATACGCCCTCAATGACAGTTATAGTGTGTGTGTGTGTGTGTGTGTGTGTAGCAACCATTTTGTTAATATCTGGGCAAATGCATGATAACATTTTAATTAGTTGCAAATCATGCATGTTGTAAACTATACTGTATAAATATTCACTGACAAAGGTACAACACGGTAAAGAAACAAAACCAAATGCTCTCATTCACGCATAGTGACTCCTCATTATATATTTCATTATCAGTACATGACACTTCCAACCGTATATTTTTAATGTAATATTTTTCCTTCTCGATGGAGCATCAAATGTGTTTTTAATCAGGATTTATGTGCATTACACTTAAAGATCAAATATCTGAAATCTCAATTTTAGCGTATCTACAACGTTATGTCGGTATGGAATTTTGCGATGTTACATGTTTGTTGTTTGTCTTCAGGGTGGCGACCAAGACGCTCAATATTGTTTGCAAGTTGGGGCGCAAGTGAATTCGGTCAGATCGGTTCAAATGAATGGGTGGAGGTGAGATAAAGTATTTTACATATATCTACTTCCCGGATAAATCATGGTTCTAATAAGAACCTTAGCTACAGTACTGCATACGTTGCATAACAAAATCACCATTATTATTTTTTTTAACTTTCTTCATAAATATTAATTTGAGACATAACGTAAACATAGCATTGTCTAATCGCAGTTTGAAAACTAATTCCTGACCTTGATCTTGGTAAATGTTAAATTTGAATTGCAGCACGTCGGCACGCAATAAAAAATTCCCCTGTTAATTATTATAATCTGCAACGTTGGAAAGATTATGAATTACCCCAACTTTCCTTTCTTTTACTATAAAGTCATATAAAAATAATCTTTCGGTCTGCAATATTCCCAAGCCTACCGGATCTTTCTGAAAATACGATTGTAATGTCTCAATCCAAGATGTTCTTACCAAATGATGGTCAATGAGTGCTAGTTATTGGTTTCATTTATTTGATGCATTTTATTACAATTTCAGTATTTCGTGCCACAAGCATATTTCATTGTATTCTATGATGACATGCCAATTACAAATAATACTAACGCTAATCTTGGCCACTTCCACTTCATTATTTTAAAATGTCAGTTAACTAGTTTAGTTATAATAAACTAATATTGCCGTTCGGATAAATTTAACAGAAAATGCGTTTAAAATGAAATCAACCAAGTACATAACAATCAGCTAGTTCAATATAATTTCATATGAAGAAGTCTTGGGTATTGTAGTAGGTAACAATTTTCGTCACTTGATCCCTAGGACCTTAGGAAAAGAGGCAGTTGTAACTTGATTAATATTTTCACTATTTGTATATGTATATATATATATATATATATATATATATATATATAAATGAAAATGAAAATGAAATATGTATATTTTGTTGTCCATGTGCATGTTTGAACTACCGAAATTGAGTTCTGTGTAACCTACGCAATCCCATCCCTTTTATGAAGTGTTCATGCATACTTGTTAAACATTTCGAATCTGATTCGATCGTTGTTGTCAGCTAACCTTGTACTAAACTTTATGTAAAGCACGGTAAGTTCACGGTGGATGATTATTAGTTGCCAATAAGAAAACTCGGATCGAGTATGCTATAGCGAGAACAGTGATCCAAGCATTCGAACCAACGAAAGACATTTACACAAAACACTGATTAGCTGATGTTAAAATACCGGCTGTATTAACATTTACATAACGTCTAGGCCTATACTTACCGGTACAGCAACGATATCCACACAATGACCGGTAACGCAGCAGCAAATATATTCATGCAATACTCGTTACAAGGAAGCGTAAACGTCTTAATGTAAGAAAGCGTAACTATTCAAGGCCTGGTTCAGACATATTTCCATGATAAAGCAATTACACTACAAAATTTAACCGTTGGTTTGAAAACTGTTTGTTAGAATTGTTGACATGTGTCAATGACTCAACATGCATATGAGTTTGTATGCAGTACACGTCATTTACCGTCGGGCTTCATTGTGTTACTGTCATTCTTGTTACTTTTTTGGCTCATTTATATTGACTTGAGACTTTTAGCTATAATAAATGTTAACAAGTACCGGGTAACGCTTCGAAACAATTACTTCGTTTATATTTATTGTAAAATTCTGAGATTCAAATTGATATCTATTTAGTCTTTTGTATGAATGAACCAATGGCCTCGTTGATTGCAAGAGTTATACCCCATCACAGTGTTTTACCACATCCGTGCAGTATCCTTCAATAAACGTGTTATGATATTACATTCTTTTCTCCTTCAGGAACATTCGAAGATCCTCCATAGCTCAGCGATAGCTTACTTGAATATTGATTTTGCAGTATCAGGTACATAAAGAATCATGCTTGTATGTGGGTATGTATATATGTGTGTATGTGTGCTTGTATGTATGTAAGTATGGGCGGGTGGGCGTGTGGGTGTGCGTGGGTGTGCGTATGTTTGTATGTATGTAAACTTTCTAATTGCGTTTAGTTCTGTACGTTTATATTCAATTGCAGGAAATTTCGTTCCAGAATTCTCATCGACTCCAAATTTATATCATATCATATTGGAAGCGGCTAAACAGGTTCGGACGATAAATTTGCTCATTTCCTATTTTTATTTTACTAAATATGTTGTATGAACCTAATAACCTCATAATGTACGGGATTCGAGATGCAACTTAAGTACACAAATACAAGTTATGGGCTGTTCAAATAATACTTTGTAAAAGAATATTTACAACAACAGTACAAATTTCTCTCTTTTCTGCAAGGTTCCTGACCCAAACCCACAAGAATTTGAAGAAAATGTCCAAACAGTTTATGACAGATGGCGCCTTAGAGGCAAACTTAGTAACGACGAGCCTACGTAAGAATCAATATGTCCAATCAGTATTTTTTCCGTACAATATTGAGTTCCGTCTATGATATTCATTAGCGTCCATATATGGAAACATATTATTTGAATAGTATTTTCTTCGTGATTTCTTTCCAGCTGTTCACAAAACCTTTTTAATTTTATCTATTTGTAACAAGAAAATATTATTTACCAATAGCATTTAATTCTAAATAAGAAATATACTCACTTGTATATATAAGTTTAAATATTGTTTCTATCCTATACATCTTATCTTCTGATTTTTAATAAATATAGCATTGGAGATATTGCTTCTGGAAGTGACGTGTCGCCTTTTCTCCAAATCAGTGGTGTACCTGTCTTAGACTTCTCGTTTGTTCATGACAAGGTTGGTAAAACAAGATCTATCCATTAACGTCCAAACCTTGGTCATCCCACTGTACTACGATTTGAGAATTTTTATCCGCAATTCTTTGCAATAAATGTGCAATAAATGTATCTGAATGTGACCAATTGTAAGCGTATTGAAGTAATGTTTATCGACCAACAGACTGTATATAACAAGATATTGAAAGGTGACATTGTGTACATAATTATTGTTTGTTTAGACATTATTATACCAGTATACCTTTATGGGTTTGAATGTTTTTGTTTTTGGAGCATGACATTTTATTGCAGAGAAATTATGAACCAGGGGAAATCGTGTACAAAACGTAACATTGCATAAAGCAACTAAACATACACTCTGTTTTATGTGAAAAAAGTACTACACAGAGCCGATGGAAACCTTCAGTGTAAACTTACATGATAGTGACGTTAACAAAGTTTTTAAATTGCAACAGTGTTAGTGTGAAAAGAACGTATGTAACACTGTATTACACTTTCAAAAACATTCATTGTACACGATTTCCACTCACGGAAACTGCGCATCCAGCCAAGCTGTCAGTTTGGAGCATTCGAAGTAAACAATAACAAAAAAAAAACATATTCTTGGTAGGAATATCCCAGGTGCTTAATTAGAAATTCAACTTGAAATGATGACTTTGAGGTTTCTTAATAAATTATGCGATGTTGTGCGTTATGAATATCAAACTGCATGGGCTAAGCAATTATCTCCAACTTTATATGGAAATATTACTTTGGTATTATAGATTTGATTGATCTCTTTATAATACCTTAAATACAGACTCAAATTCAAGGAAGTATGTTGTGCCTACATTTTGTTTCGGTATGGCTATCTTGAATCTAACTAAGATACAATATAGCTTCACACTCATCTATGTTTAATTGGACACAGGAGTCTAATCGAACGTTAACAGTTATATCATGGTCATTTACTGAAAATACAAGTCTCAGTTAGATTAATTCCGATATACAGTGTATTATATATTATAGACGGCTAATGTTCCACAGGCCTTTATAATTTACATGGTGGTAGGTGTTTTAAGCACATTGTGTAACGCATTGACATCACATGCGTTTCTTTCTTTATACAGGAATCTGAACCAATCGATCCGTTTCCTACGTATCACTCAATATATGACACGTACAACCTATTTCATAGCTACTATGATCCACAGTGCTCATATCTTCAAGCTTCTGCGAGGTTATTTGCTGAGATTGCACGTGTTTTAGCAGACTCCGAGGTGATTCCATTGAAGTGCGTCGATTACGCAAACAAAATTGATGAATATTACAGACAGCTCAGATTTGGGGATATGGGACTGAAGATAATTGCCGAAGGCGGTTTGACTTTTGGTGAGTCATTCTGCTAAGCGACTTTATACTATGATCTTGCAAGTTTCAGCTAAGTGACTGCCTGATGCATCAGTTTAACTTGTCCACACGGACGCGGAATTACGAAATGTCCAATTTAAAGCAACTTATCGGTATCCTATCAGGCTTATTTATTAATTGTTTGTTTTTTCGTTACATGTCACCGGAGTCGTGTTTAAAGATGGATACGATTTATTTTAAATAGCTGAGGCACTGCGTTTAATCATCCTTGATCAAATAATATATTACTGGCTTCAGGTTTATTGAATTCGTTGATCAAAGATGCTACTCCTATGTGACCGTAAAGACTAACATTTAAGTTCTTATAATTAACAGACTATATGCATAACGCCGTGACACAACTTCTGTTGCAAGCAACATCAATGGACTGCTACATTGAAGAGAAACTCAATTATTATGAGTGAGTATGATGTCATATGCATTTGATAATGAATACAAGAATTACAACATTCTCCATCAAGGACAATAGATACGTTCTGTTAAATCCATAAAATGATCGCAAATCTGTCGGACATGCGTAGTCATTTGTAGAAATTTAGCTGATATGTCTAAATATATTGCCAAATTTATCTTAAGAGCAACATTATTTGTTGATGGGCACTGTATAACTACACTTAAATAGTGACCTTAATGTGCCATCTTGGTAACAATCTGTCTACATGAGGCAGCGGTACACTGTGTATTACAAATGTTTAGGACATTGACAGAAAAAATGAAGCTGATGCAATTGGCATTATAAGTTTTTAACACACGCGTCTCTAATACGTGTCTCTAATAATACGTGTCTAAAATATGTAATATTTTCACAAACATATGCAGTTTATGATAACACAAAAACAAAGCATTGATAATACGCAGGTGTTCACAGACACCATTCATAATTTTCAAAGTGTTAAAATATCATTCCACGCGTTCACCGGTTCCCTGACTGAAAGGTTGCTCAAAGCAAGATTCCTGACTGCAGGGGTCCTTCTGTGTTCTATGGTTAGAAAGCAACACTGACAATGTATTAAAGGAAACTCAAAAGTCTGCTGTAATGTTATGAAAGCCACAAACAAGGCGACTACAGGGATGGTACTAAATCAAGAGAAATGGTTCTTTCCGTCAGCTACCAGGGTTATGAACGTTTAGGAAATCACAACATAACGAGTAGAAATCACTTAAGTTTAGCATAGGCAGCTGCAAGCAATGGATACAGACTTGTCACTGCATAAGTAATAGCACCCCTCAATCACATTTATCAGGTGAATATTAATTAGCAAAGTACATCGTGTTTATAAACTCTATCCCGATTATTTGATGAATTGATGAATGGATGAATTGGTGAATTGATGAATTGATGAATTGATGAATAGATGAATTGATAGATTGATGAATTGATGAATTGACGAATTGACGAATTGACGAATTGACGAATTGATGAATTGACGGAGGTGATGAGGTGATGGGGTGATTTAAGTATCCAGGGTCTAATTTTATTAAAGTCTTTCTATTTGGTTATAACTCCAAGGAAACATTTAGTTAATATGGAACAGTCACATGTATCATGGCGATGCCAAATACTATCCAAATATGTGGTTGCCATGGCAACCGATTTCATAGTTCATGTGGTTGAATGTCACATGTTTATTTTATACCAGTACCCAGCCCTTAGTTACATGCCTAGTGTAAAAGAAAAGCACAAACCTTCAGCCTATATTAGACCTAGCTCTACATTAAGCCACACTAGCCCTAACCTAACTGTTATGTTAAGCCTGGGGAAATGATTAATATAACTAGGCTACAAAGTACAATATTGTGCCTGGCCTGGTTCAGTTTTTGTGAAAACTTGGCTTAGTTGACGGGCTTTGGAATTTCCCTCAAAAATGCCTACGCGCCACACGGGATTAGAGCGGCCGTAACGCGCAACGAGATGCTAGCGGGTTGAAAGTGGGAATGGGGAAGTCGCAGTTTTGTGACGCGGATCCCCTTTGCACCCGGGTCTAGTATATAACTTTTAAACGCGTGAGTATGCGTGATATAGATACTGCATTGTGCATATTCCCTGTCTACTCCCTGTGTCTTTATCTATTTTTTTATCTAGGGAGGGGGCACAACATCAAGGCATTCCACATTATCAGTTGTTTAACAGTTTTATTTGACGTTTCAATTTCTTCAGTGTTCTCGCTGTTCGCTCAATTAATGACATGTTAATGAGCTTCGAACGTTCGTTTCTCAGTCCGCAAGGACTTCCTGGAAGACCAGCTATAAGGTAAGAGTTACCTCACCAATCTTTTAATCTATCGCAACTTATCCAATCGCCAAAAGCAACCAAGTGTTAATTGTATACACTGTTTTAGTGGTTGGTTAGTACTTCGAAATTGGCGTTCATTATCCAAGAGGTTAAATTAAGCCTTTCTTGTAAATTACAGGACAGGTTACTACAAAGTTTTGTATACGCTTGATACCGTTTAAGGCCATACCTATTCCCAAATTCCCGTTTACTTCTTTCCTCACGTCATAGAAAAATTAAATTTAACGTATTAAAACAAATTCTTGATTTACTTTAGGTGTGCTTGGATAACAAATATTCCATAACCAAAATTTGAAAGCAATCGAATTAAGTCATTAATAAAAAATTGTAATGATTATCAATCAATATGTTTCCATTTTTCCGCACGTTTTGTGTTCGTTTTTTTATTTACTAATGGTAACCTGAAAGTGTCTTGGCAACAATAAGCTGAGGATTAAATCGAATCTATCATTTAATTCATTTAAATTTCAACGAAACTGTATTTAATGGATACATATAGACGGGAGTCTTAATGAAAACAAAATGTCAATCTATTTCCATTAATACCCGATCGGCCATAAACATAAACAACGTTTCAGTTTGGAAATATGAAAAGAAAAAGAAAGATAGAGTAAACAGGTTTCAGATCCTAATAGCACTATGACGTCACAGCTTTAACAAATCCCAGAAGTGATATTTAGTTTGGCATATTTGCCAAAGAGAGCAAGGTATTAGTGGGCTGTTTGGGTGTGGCGGGGGGTGGGGAGGGGAGATGTTCTTCACAGCGATCTCTGTTATATAAATAAATATGACGGTGGGGTTGGCCTCTCTTTTAAACTCATGTTCTATTCTGTCAATTGTCTCGTTTAATACACGTAATTTTATCTGTTAAGTGTAATAGTATAGTTACTTTGAGTGCATGTGTAAGAGCTTTACCATTTAAGAAAGTTAGTTATATATGTAAATGCAGTGCACTAGTACAACTAGTCAATGCTAATATACAAGGAATAGATTGCTAGTATGCCTCCTAAGTATTTCTCGGCGACATTGAACCACAATCGCTGTACACCCATTCTCTGTATCTTGGGTTAATAAAGTAACTTAAATCACATCGCAATTTATACCTGTTCATATTTTCAACTACATTCTATAGAGATTTATATAATAGAATATTATAAACACACTTTCAGTCTATTAAAAGGCTGACATAACAGTAAAGCTACTAAAGGGCACATATCGAAGAAAACATCTAAAAATGTTTATTATGAAACATGATAACAAGTTTCGTTTTGTTTTCCTTGCTAGACACGTGATATATGCTCCGAGCAGTAGGGATCTGTATACATGTGATATATTTGCTGGAATAATCGACGCCATGTATGATATCGATAACAACGAAGACCCAAACAAATGGGAGTACGTAGCTGAACAACTTGCAGTTGTCACACATGCAATTGAGAGTGCATCTAAGTCAATCGAAATCGCATGGGATAATTAGATTGTTGTGTCCATTTACAAATTTCTATGAAAATAATAATATCTCGAATGCTCCAACTTTGTATATTTTAGCTTCAAACTTACTAAGATGAGCAACAAAAATATGAAACTACTGCTTTCAGGGCTGTCTCCACAAAAAGATACCCTTGTCGGTCCTTTTCCCCACCCAACCCCATCATAAATACCCTAGCCTCATACGCCTTCACTTAAGTTATCACTAGAGTCCATGTCGTGTTTATAATTCAGCCTCCTCGTGTAAATGTTTGTGGGTTGTCTACTCTATTATTGTATTGTGCAAACGGAAATTAGGCCTATCACACATGTCCGGTGTATTGCTACATGATTTTTAAATAGTTGAACATGTGAAAGAAGTAATACGCTGAGAGGGTTTGGTTTGTACGAAATTTGTCATTTGAGCCAACATTATTGGACGAAGGCATATGAAGCAATGACAAAGTGAACCTCGTCCATGAATGTGTCTAACACATGCAATCGCAAATACCCACAGCAGATCTTCCATGTGTGACCAGGCCAGGGAGTGATCCGCGAAGAATAATGCGTAGTTTTGATGTTTTTCATTTCAGCCCGTTTCATGAAGTGATATTATACCTCATTTAAGTTCCTTTCAAACCCCTGCAAGGGCTTTAACTCTTTGCACCTTTGACCTTCAAGTTTCCCCTCGTTAATTCCCACGGTGTCCAAATAAAGAAAAACATGACAATTTGCAATGTCCATTTGCAGCCGTCTAGTTTAGAAGCCAGTATTTTCATACAAAGAAAAACATAAACAAAACTTAAGACCACTTGTTGTTCTCTTTCTCACTCATGATTGATTCATTCAGTGATATCTTTAATGAATATTAATGATGGTCCGCAGTAGGTAATACTGATGCAACATGGGCCAGATGCCCCATCACGTGTGTCCTTAAGCTTTGCAACTTCTGAGCACTTTGAGGGGCGATTGGTAATGGAAAACAAATCATCCAGTGCTCACGATCAGTATGGCCATACCATTTATACCTATTTGTTTCCAATCAGTATCTTGCAGTAATTTTACATCATTTAATTGAACTTTTACTAGTAACGCATACAATAAATCATCTTGCAATCAATAGAACGTTTTTTTTTTCATTTATTTGAGTGGGGCTTCTTTGAGCTAGGCTTCCGAAATAGCCTACCTACTAATTTTCCTCTGAGGCAACGATAAAACAATCTCTACCAAGATAAAGGCGAAATTTTCTTTCGCTTTCCTAGATTTATCTGTCCAAGAATCGTTCTGGTCAATGGCAATAACACGCAAACTAAACCTAAAGACCACGGCACCATTCGGTTTAAACATTAGAAACGATTTGCCGTCCCATATAAACCAAAACAACTCCTTTGCAATTACGACAGAATCGGATTAAAATAATCTGACGCGGATTAAAATATTCCGAATTTCTAAAACTTCTGCTCAATTCAGCAGAAATCAGTAAGTCGATTTGACTTCACAACCATGCCGACACTCTTCGCTATAAAATAATTTCAATTCCTGCTACTCCTTGTCACTTTCGGTGATCATGAACTGAAGAAGAGCTAGTTTTGCTCGAAAGCTCTGCAAAAACCAAACACTGGCTGTTTTACTTCCAATCACTTACCTCATTTAATTATTGTACCGTATCTCACTCGAGATCCAGCCTTTCTCTAAATGCAGCATAGTTGTTTAACAGTTTTTCCGTTATTCCTATATATATATATATATATATATATATATATATATATATATATATTTATTCGCCTAGCCTTATAAATCTTGGACATAATCCCTCATTTGCAAGTGTAGCATATAATATTCGAATAACTGTTTGTCTTCTGAATGTCATAAGCATGTGATGCTTCATTTACCATGGTTCAATTTGCAGTTTCAAAGTGACTGTGTCAACCAAATCAATTGAAAGATAACCTATCAGGTGAATCAAAGTTCATTATGTATCTGTCCAAATGGGATCGCATGTTATTTTTAGATTTGAGAGCAAATTTATGATTGTTTATGCTCAGTTATTATCAATAAGCAGACAATTATATCACTGCTTTATTTACATGCTTTTTAGATAAGCTAGGTACACTGAACTGAACAAACAGTATAATTTGTGAACTTTGTTTTATGTGTAACATTGGTATCGTCTATTCTCTTACAAAGAGAATGTAACATCCCAGTGAGCTGCAGTGCTATGACTATGTCATTTTCACCATCACGGACGAAAATGCAATTAAATATCGCCTTCCCCCCCAAAAAAGTCACAAAATCTTCTACGACGCTGATTTGAGAACAAAAATAAAAAATAAGTTAACCAAACTCAATTAACTTACCAGACCTCTTTTGAAAACAATTCCTGGTTTACCATAATATTTTGCCACTGTAGGCGTTTGTCACCTGTATCGAACAATACTAGTTCTGTTTTTGGTGACATAATTTGCCTTACTCTAGATATCAAACATGATGCTAACCAACTCAAAATCATTTGTGATTCCTAAAGCCGGATGTCGAAAGAGATACACCGAACATACTTTGTAAATAAAATGATGGTAAACGATAAAGGCAAATGAATATATATATATAATTGAAATCGTAGTGAGTTGGAAAATCCAAAACAGTGAAAACATTTCCAGCCTCCCACCGGGATTCGAACCCGGGCCTTCCGCTTTATATGCTTACACCCTAACCAATACGCTGTGGACGCAGATTGTATGTCATATATATATATATATATATATATATATACATATATATATAACTATGGATCCTACCTTAGGTCGACATTTACATTGACTTACACACTAAATTTAATCTAACCCTAACCCTTTTTTCTAACCCTAACCCTGAACCGACCCTAACCAAAACTATTAAATGAACGTTTTAGAGGACGGAGAACATTATAAAGCTATTTGCGACAATAAAAAAGTGTCTTAAAATGGTAGTGAAAACATTAGGTACACTGTTGACCTAAGGTACACTTTTTTACCATAAACTGTCGACCTAAGGTACATATTATATTATATATATATATATATATATATTTGAGCCGATATCGAAGGAAAATGGATTAAGAAACATTTCAACCTCGTCCTTCCATTCGAAAACTGATAATTCAATCGCAGAAATGGCAGTGGATTTCAAAAGACCAGATCACGAGCCCCTTAAAGCATCAACAATGTATTCACTTGCAGCATATGGTTTACACGTCTGTCGAATTCCGCATTATCTTCCAGGCAAAGACATTGAAGTTAAAAATTCAATTAAAAGCAGAAAATTACATTTTGTAATAAATAGGTATCATTTTCTTTTACAAATACTTTGTAGGTTGCTCTTAGCTTTCTCGAAAGACTTATACTGCTTCAGCAAATTACTATTACTAGTACAATATTTTCTAACCGTTGCAACATTGGTAGTCAACTGGACAGCTTCTTTGTAAAAAGTAACAATTATTAATATGAATGCAAATCTTGTATGATTAAGTAATGGACAGAAGAGTCTCCGACTGAATTCGCACATATATATTTTCCTTCATGTTCCATTGACGTATGAGGTATGTGTAGGGAATAGTTACCCAACAATTCAAAACTTCCTTTACATCGGTCATCAACAACTATTCTGTTGAGGTAAAGAACGATGTCTTCTAATGGTGGTTAAACTTGAATGTTCTTTAATAGCCAAAGCTATCAGTTATTATGTGGTGGGTAGCACATGTCAGTTGATAACATCTATCTATGCTCTAGCGGCCTTGAAAAGTGACGAGTTTAGTGTGTGAGTCAATGGGACTAATTAATTGTGGTGCTACCCCTATACGTTATGGCTGAGTTTGCTGGACACATATTTCAACGTTCTTGCCATTGCACAGTTTTGCCACAAGCCAAATCATTTTTTAGTTATAACATTTAACCTCTGGCGTTAAATGGTATTCGTAGTGGATCCACATTCCTCTCCCAGACATGTACGGTACTCACCAAATACATAGTCCATCAGGCTAAGGATTTAACCCAAAAAATATTTTACATTGTCTCGTAAAGCACGTTAGAAAGAGAAGTATGAAAAACACATTCTTCAATAACGCATATTGAGTGCAAGAAATGTTCACTCTTTGATTTGGCGACGTTACACGAATAATAGTTTTTTTTTGTGTGTTTCGATCTATAGTTAGAACAAAACTAACAATTTTCATTAACCATTTACATGTCTTTAACAGTATCATTGATTTTATCCCAGATTCAATGCTCACCACAACTTGATTCAATCCAGTTGAAAAGAAAATATGCAACCACCTATGTACATCAACAACATTCTTACATCTTCAGCTTCATAGCTACATATAATTGTGTAGCGAAATCAGAAAAATCACATGACCTGAGGCTTTCATCGGCTTTTTATGGACATTCCTACTTTGGATTTCACTTTGAGCGGATGCTATTTGGTTCAGTGGACACCGGAACGAGTCGAGGTTGTAAAAGATGGTCATAATTTGAGTTAGTAATGAAAAAAAAAGTTATGAAAGTAATTGTATTTTTTTTTCTGTGGGGCTTTATCGAATGCGTTATTGACAGTGTAATTGTGCAAACTGCTCACTGACAATATGGCTCGGAGCCTTTATGGATGTTTTACCAAACATCACACATCGTAACGTGCTGACAAAAAACAAGGACTGAATGTGTTAATTAATGCCTCTTATGTCCTTAATTCTGTTGATGACATCCATAGATATATTTTTTACTGAGTGTAATCTCCGTAGTTTACTATAGATGGTGATGATTCGTACTTCACAGAAGCAATTGACGTAGTCTTATGACTCGTTACATGATAGTATAGAGTACGTTTATACATAGACATACTACACAATAAGGATTATGCCACGAGAACCCTCCAATACAGTGGGTTTCATATGTGTTCAACATAAGTATTTCCAGTGGGGCGTTTTTTCACCATTGTTCATAGAAATGTAGAGCAATTATGAGGCCACCTAGATTTCTTTAGAAAATTTAAATGACGAACCGGATGCAACGATTCGAAAACTCAACTCCAAATGGGAGATTTAAAAAAAAAGTAAGAAACAACACTGTTATTGGATGAGTGTGAGTACACGGAGTCGGGCAAAGTCCCCGAAAGCGGTATTTGTATATTTAGAAAAGAATAGATGTATTCCAAAGAACTGACAGTGGACAGTTGGAGATTGGTCATATCACTCATGCATGGGTTTGAGAGTCTCAGTCCTTTTGTTATTTTGGTATCCGTGTAAATGACCAAGATGTTTCTCTTTTTTTTAAACTTTTGAACCTATGACGTTGTAAGTCATGGAGGCAAAGCATCCAATACGAGACACGAAACCAACAAGGTTGACGTCGATGGGTCGTACGGTTTAGGAGGAGATCACTAAGTTTGATACTTGACCACCATTGACTATATACCCTTTAAAGTATTACATTACCTAATGTTGTCATTTTGGTATGTGTGAATTGCAAATTAAAATAGTTTGTAGTCGTTGGTCTGCCGTTATCAAAAAACATCAATATATTGAATCTGTGTAGGCTTAGATATATATCTTCTTTTCTTCATTGCTGAAGTGATCGTCCACACATATAAAGTCGTTCCTTTTATTGTTTCTATAGATTTAAGATAACAAATTAACAAAAGAAGGTTCAAATTACGAAACACGCGCAAAGTGTTCAACTTGGAGTTCATATGTAAGCTTTGAGCAAACAGATGATATGGCATAAATGTTATGTCCAATCATGATTTCTGTTTTAAAATTTTACAAATTTCATTATTTGTGTGGTATCTTGTGAGGTATTTTCTGTAACTGGGGCCAGGCTATGGAACGGCTTACCGTCTTCGGTTGTTGATCAATCCACATTTCTCTCTTTCAAAAAAGCTCTGAAGACAGTTCTCTTTAATAAGGCCTTTAAGTAATCATATATTTCCTTTTATTCTGTCTTGTTGCTGTTTTTATTCATTTGTATGTTTGTATGCTTTATTTTTTCCTTGTAAAGAGTGAACTATGTAACCCTCGAGTAAATGAAAAAAGCTTGAACTGAAACCAAAACTGATTGAAATACTTGAAAAAACCCAGAAAGAATGAGTTCTATAAAATGTATTTAATGGGAAGAATCCAATCAAAGTGAACATCATAAAGAAAGGAATGAGACCATGTTAGATGATAGGTTCTATGAAATGTACCTAGGAGGAAAGAATCAAACCGAGAATGAAAAGCAGTACAAAGAAACAAAAGACTATTTAGATTTTGAGCTAGAAGGGCTCAAATTTAGCATTTACTCCCCTACCCACCTTTCAGCTGTCGCTGCGGACTATTCTTGTTTCACCCAAGATTTTTTTAAATACCTTAGATCACCTAAATCCTTCAAATTGATAGACCATCAGAAGTTGATTTTATCCTCTTTAACATCCACACATAAAAATAATGGTGATGATTTTGAAAATATGCCAACAAATTGACCAACATGGCCAAACTTTGGGATGATATTTGAGACAGCTTGAATTACTAGCTTGTGAATTATTTGGGAACAGACAATTAACTTAAGTGCAAACTTTAAAACTGACAAAGCAAACCCTATTATGAAATATTGATCACACGTAGTGTTTAATATTTCATCGTTTCCATGGTAGTTTGTCGATAAGGAATTAAATTTGTGTTGCCTTGTTTCTTATTATTAATATTTAAGATAATTCAAACTATCAGCTTCAAAACATTTCGTCTATCATTCAGCCAACAAACCAAAGCAAAAAGAAAACATCGAATGAAAACATCATACATGAACTAATATAACTCAAATCAAATTTATACAGACTGGACAGTAGTTGCCTTGACATTACGACAAAATTATTACTTCTCTGAAAACGTCACATGAACTATGGAAACAGCAACTGGCAAGTTTGTGTAAGGATCACAACAACATTAAATGATCTAAGGCTCGGGATTTCAAATGTCGTCTACGGAATAAACATCACCATTTTTGGTTTTTGATGATATACAATGTATTAAAGATAATGTATTTTAAAATAAGCTGTTTATCTTGGCTATCGTCCTGTTCATAAAGTCTTAGACATACCAAATAATACACGCATATTTGATTGAATCCGCCGCCGGCTCTACAATGAAGAGTGTCAGTCATGATCTGGATACTTGACACTCAGTTGGTCATATCCTGTTTGCAAAGAGCCATAAACTCACATTGTGCTTACGTTACATCTCAAACAAATGACGTGTGATTTCCTTCGCATTTTCACTGCCCGTGCCTTCCGATGACTTGGCAATCATTATATCAAGCCTATGCAATACTTTCTCTTCTTCCTGGTTGGAAAGTGTCGGAGTTGCATTACTCATCTTGGAAAGTGAATTTGGAAGGCTGTCACATAAAAATAACAGTTCTACTGAACGTCCTTTAGCTATTACAATATATTTTGTCTTATCTAATTCTGTTTTAGTTTCTTTTCCTTGTAGAGAAAAATCATGAAGACTAATTAACAGATCTTTAATATCTTCAAAAAACGACATGGTTTCACGAAGATGGTAATCCAGTTGATCTCTAACAGGCACTAGTCTATCATTAATTACTGAACGAATCACCTGTATCAAAGGCAGTACTTCCATAATAGCCTGTGCGTTTTTTGTACTTGCTTTGGCACTTGAATTCATTGCCAATGCTGGAACAACTCCGAAAATTGGTACGAACGAAGATGCAGTTGCAATTTTGTGATTCCTTTTAGCTTTCTTCTCCACTTCTTTATTCAATTTAGTGTTCTTGTTTTCTCTGTTGTCCAAGTCAGTCAAAAAATTACAAATTTTGAATGTTATCTCATCTAATGAGTCTAACATTATCTTATGGAGATTGATTAGTACACTGCAACATGTGTTGTAAGTCTTTGTTTCGTTAATCCATTGATCAAATTCCATTTCTTCATAAGGTTGAAAAAGCATTGTTATTGTTCTACATAACCTTGTGCATGATGTAACAACCCTCAGCAGGTACGCATCAAAGTACTCCAGTAGATTCGTTGTTATTTCGATCAATTGTTTATTTATACGTGGCAATAATTCATCTTCTCCCCGAAATGAAACCTTGTCCAAAGAACATTCCAATTCTTTTTTGGCGATTTTGAGAGACAATCTAAAGTCGTCGATGGATTCTAGGGACCCTTTACTTTCTTCCTGGAGTTAAAGATCATATATAAAATGGTATTGTAGCATGATGAATCTGACAAATAATTTAAAAACATAGGACACAGTTAAACTAAACTAAAGTCGCCATTAATTTTCTCGTCCTCATTCCTTTCTCTAAGCCTTCTAAACTTATCTTGTTGCAACGGACTAGTATAATTGTAATATAATTCGATGTCTTACCTGACATTCCATATTCCCAAAATGAAAGAAACACCTGTCCGGAAACTCATGAATGCGAAACGATGTCTTATCCTTTCAACACATGTTTCTTCCAAATAGTATCTGCAGAGATGGTGATGTATTCAATGAAATTCATATTTCATAAAAAGAGAATTTACATTCACAACAGTAATCTTCACGTAAATTATTAAACGAAGCAAAAGACTTTCTCGACAATGATGTTTGTTACCGCAATTATTTTCCGAATACTGAATCGCCATGCTTCTAATTATAAATAAAATATGTAAGATATATGCTTATCATGTACCAATTCTAAATAAAAGATGCAATTTCACAAGGAAACATTACCTACTTAGTTATTCTCTGCTAGAAAAGCGAGAAATATCATTGAACACAACAAGTTAATTAGGGACTGTACTACATGACATTTGGTTTACTCCTCAAAAGACTTAAATGATAGCTTTTTAGGGAAACAACATAAATATATGTACACTGTACTACAATTTTTATTGCAAAACAGTGTAGCATATCCCATACATGGGACCTCCATTCCTTGTATGGTGTTGAATAAATAATTCCAGTATTACAACGTATGACCTATACAATCCGAACACAGTAGCAAACATCAATATACTTTATGGACAATTCTTGAAACTGAAATACCTATGAAGAATTTCACAGCGTGGAAGTGGAAAATGTTTTGTTTATTTGTTGTGGTGTATACTGCCACTTTGCCTAACTTCATCCTTTCAAGACACTTAGATAACCAATTGCGCGATCCAAATGTGACAAAATATATGGATGCTATCATTTAAATGGTTCGTCACTCCATCACGATATTACTTAAAATGCGAACTTATTTTACACTAACGTTATTGGCATGTTTGAAATACAGAACAAGGGTAGCTTCATTTCGGTCATCAAGATATGTTGGACTTTTAGCTTGGAAGTGAAGTAAATACGAACTAAAGTATTTTGTATTATATTGAGCTGTTGAAAATAATACAATCTGGTTTCTGTCATCCTCGTTATCACTACATATGATATGAACAAAGCAGGGTGTAGTAGTATGGATACAATTAGATAAAATGACAAACTAAACTTTTCCCTCCAAAACGTGGATATTGGATACGTTTAATCATTATTTAGTTGGGTCTATGATTAAGCATAAACGTGGTATATCAAGCCGATAACTTTAACAAGGTTGCTAGATAAAGTGAGGCCATCAATTCATTGAAAGTATATGGAACAATAAATTTGGTATAGACTCGTGGCACATTCGAAAATAAAAATATGTTGTGTATTCCAGGCAACAGCACCAGAGAAGTTAGCTGGTAACGTTCAACCTACTGGTTAGACGGTAACTTTGATAATGCACTGTGATTAATTGAAAGAAGCTGACATTTTCCTTGTACTTCTTTGTAGCCAGTATGTGACTTTGGCTAACCAGAACACGCATCAATCAAACGATATAGTGCTGTATTAGACGTTGTCATTAGCGCTTATGTGAGGCTTGTAGTGTTTTTTGCGATAGCGAAGAACTTAAAGTATGTAGAGGACGAAACATTAACTCCTATGAAGTACCTAATATTGCACAGAAACAGGGAAACAACTACACACTATACTTACCTGTAGAATTAGTCTTTGGTCTTCCCCAAGCTGTATAGTGCCTAATATGTGTAGGCTACTTCTCATATAGGAATGATTCATGTTTACTTACTGCTAACTGTACTTTGTAACTTAATCATCGCAAACGTTGTTGCAGAAATCAACACCTAGAAGAGCGATAAGCGTTAGGGTGTCAACGTACTTTGCTCTAATTTGTAACGTGATACAAGTTTGTTTCTAACTGTTCCATACACTGACAGCTTTTTAAGACATGAAGATATGAAGATCAAACTAAATAATTTTTTTCAAGTAGTCAAATCGTTTTTCATATATATATACTTCCTTCGGAATATCAATATGCGAATAAGGCTACAATGCACGATCAGTTGATTTTGTTTTTAAAAACCCCAGTAAAAACCTGGCTACACCAAACATTAATTTCTCCTTAACGTGTGAAATAAGAGAATAAGAGAATATTCTCCCCTGCAATACAGTGCATGAGTTGTTATGTATAGCTAATAGTTCGATATCAGTCATTGGGCCCAGTATCCAATGTCATTATGCAAACTTATGTAAAAAAAATCACAGTAAAAAACCTTGCTACACTACAGCATTAACTTACTATATTTAACGTGTGAAATAGAATACGATAGCAGCAAATGTTCTGCCTTGTTATACAGTTCATGAGTGTTTATGTAAAGCTATTAGGTCGATATCAGTCATTGGGCACAGTATAACAGGTCATTGATAAGAGTTACACTAGTACGAAACTACTGAGACGATGTTAATGCGATATGTTTGATACAATGTTTGGTTCATGTCTTCAAATGGTCTACAATGCCATGTCTAGGATACGTTGGCTCTTTATTGATGGTAATGTTAGAGTTGAGAGGAACATGTATGTGGAAGTGGTCATGTGATCACCGTGTCTTGTGATATACAAAAGCCAACATGTTACCTGAACAGAATGATAAAATATAATGAATAACATGATGCATACGAAAGAGGGAGTCTCTGATGCCACAGACAGCTGAACAATAAGTTAATACTCACTTCCGATTGAATACTCATGTCAAATTCAGGTTTAGTCTTCCCGTCATTTAATTAGTGTTTCCCATGAGCCGGTATCAAAGCTTACGTTAACACCGAGTGACTTATTTTATATTTCAGAAGTTAAAGTCGTAAAACCTTCAGCTTTCACTACAATTACTGCATGGTTTTGGGCATTTTTTCATGCCGATAGCCCCAAAAACTGCGTTTGGTTATTTGGCATTAGAAATATTACGTAATAAAATATATCATGCCCAGCCACATACCCTCCAAGTGTGAAGTCTGGAGGCCTGGCGTTTTGGGGGAGTTTGTGACACATTTTGTTCGCTAATGTCGCACTAATAGGCTACATGGCCAACTTACCATAAACTCATCTCTATTTCCATCACATGTTTGGACGATGAACAATTGGGATCTCCAGCCCTTATTATCATATCGTCCATTCATAGTTCGGCGAAAATTACTTAGCTGTAATCTCTGAAATCACTGAAAATGATTTTGAGGAATCTCTGAGGAACACTTCTGGGCAAACTACCTGCAATCCCCTTATTCACTCATAGTATAACACACATAGAATAACACACCAGAAAAATTCCACTTCATGACTGGTTTCGTCCTTTTGGGACTCATCAGGCGAAGGTAGGAATCGAACCCTGGATCTCAGTGTCACGTACCACTCGACCACAGTGATTCTACTGGTGTGTTAATGCGTATAAATTGGCTTTGTATAACTGTTATTGAGGGCGTATTACCCAAGTGATATGATTGTACAGAGTGCACCCCTGAATACATGTGTGTGTAAATGAGGGGGCAGGCCGATACAACTGTGATATTGAGAGTAATATCAGCTTTGTTGTTTGTCAACATCTTTACCATTCATTGGATCTTGTCAAAATGTCAAAATTCATAAATTTATCGGCACACCTGGTACTATGTGTCAATGTAATTTTCAGATTTTCGTGTATAAGTTGATAATGTGATGTCTCTTCTACGCTTTTCTATAAGAGACCTGCGTGTCTGTACAACATGAACGTACCAAACCTAAATATGGAGCAAAACACTCCATGGATCCTATGTAGAGTGCGTATAAGCCGAGCCACTTAGGATCATATCTTCATCTGTTTGTAGGATTGAATGGTTGAAATTCATCCATTTACAATTTAATTATTGATCAAATTTCCAACTTCCTTCGCATTATTATTACGATTTATATCGCATTAATATAAATGATTTAAACGTTGTTAGGTATGCTAGGAACGATTTAATTTAATGGTACAATCTGTTTCCAGCCAAACTTTGATTGGCATATCCACATCAAATTCACAGCTTAGCCTAGGCCAAGACCTGTCATACCGAAGTGTGAATTTTACGTTCAACTTCAGATTCTAAAAAATATTTGCTCTCTAAAAGGTACCAAAGATCCCGTATTTCACATAAAAACTGTAAAATATAGGCATGTATGAAAATCAATGAGCTAACCATGAGAGCTGCAAAGAACAATTGTTTATCTGATATGATAAGCTAGGCATGATAATTTAGTTTCATTTAAGCCTGAATTCTAAACTGTAAATATGCGTTTACCAAAACAATGAAAAACAAGCCAACATAAAATTAACTCAAATATGGAATCTTTTCAATTTATTTGTTCAGTTGGTAAAACCGTAGCTTGCACTTGGATGGCAAATACACCTTACTATGAACCGCAAACTTCAAAGCCACCGCCTTCATTCACGGCCACGTCACCGATAAGGTGATAAGTAAAACCTCATCATAACATTCTTCAAGGTTCACATGCAAACCCGCTGTTAACACATCTTGTGATACGATTGTCATCAATAAATACTAGTGGTTACAGACTTTTGACAAATAACTGCTATTTGGACACAATATCACATGTTTAAATCCTCTAAATCACGACAGGAAAATAATATTTAGGGTGCGAGAGAGCATTTATTACTGCATGTTTCCGATCTTCCCGATTTTACTTTCCATTGTCAGGAAAGTTTGGACAGACCATTCATGAAGTTTTCTATCACAAACTGAAGAAAACGTTACTCTCACATATAAAGAAATATTCTTTTAAAATATGCTTGGTCGCTCATTTGACTAACTTAAAGCTCTCTCTCTCTAATCAAATCCTACGCATACCTACTGTCTAAAGCAAATACCAACCCACGTTCTTAAACCCCTCCCCCGGTTCCATGCCTACATTAAATTTGTAGAACCAGTTTATCAGTAAAAGAGGGACTGTTTGCAAATCAAGGCTGGTAAGTTAATTGAAAGAAGAAATGTCAAGTTTCGGTTACTTATTTTTCATTTTCATTCTCCAATAAGCGTTATGGAAGATTTTGTGAATATTTCAGGGAAGGCGATATTTGGGGAATTGCCAGGCGCGTAGCAAAGGGAGAGGGGGCGAAGGGGACGTTCGCCCCTCCCCCCTCAAGCAATTTTGTTTGTATGTTTTAATGATATCGCTAGTAATTTCAACATAGAAAATGCTTAGATGCAACGTACAAGGCCTGGGAAGTGCCATTTCCAGCGATCTGGGAGGCATTTTGGGCCAAAAAATGTTCTTGGACGCTATGCCGAATCTACGGCTCTAATATTTTGCGTACAGGTTCGCCTCCCTTGGCAAATTCCTCGCTAGGCGCCTGTGAAAAGCATTTCCCTTTTGGTCATTTCACTGTATCACTACGGGATACCTAATCCTGTTTGTAAGAGAATATCATATACTAATGTAAGATATAAAACGAAAGTTCACCAGAGTGTATTGTTTGTAGTTTAGAGCTCCTAGAATATCTTAAACATGTTAACAGAGCAGTGATACCATTGCCTGCTAATGGAAGAGATAAACAATCATAAGTAACACGCGATCCCTTAACATAAATACATTATGACCTATGGTTATCTTTCAATTGATTTGGTTTACAGAGTCACTTTTAAACTGCAAAGTCCATATGCAACATAAATTTACAAAAAGCCATGGTAAAGGCAGTATCACATGGTTATGCCATTTAAAAGACAATAAACATTTTCGAACTTTGTAGACGACACTTGTAAGTGAGGGGTTATGTTCAAGATATATAAGACTAGGCGAATAAAAGTGGGTCTGCGATGTCTATATATATATATATATATATATATATATATATGTGTGTGTGTAACCAACACACATGATGACGTCCTCAAGCCCATGTTAAGTACCCATGGTGGCATCTAAGCCAACAGCCGATGAATATTCCGTCTCAACCAAATTTAGAGCTGCAGAATACGTGGATATTTGGAACCATTATTGGCCCCGTGTTTTACACTGTGTTGTCCAAATTTCAGGTTTTTTTTCTCACAACTGTAAGAACATGGCTGCCAACTTCTCCCTGTGGTACCATACTTACTGTCGTAACGACAGCAATCTTGACATTAGTAATTTTACCACCTCACCAATCACTCTGCTATCTCTTGAAACGCAATTTTCACGGGAAGAGGTATCTCGGTCTGTACTCAAAACCATCTTTGGAGCATTTAAATGAAAGAAACCAAAAGCAAATACTTGTATATAGTATATTTTAGTGCTAAAAAGACAGTGGTTTTAAGGGAAGAAACACTGTTATGATGCTATGTGCGTGCCTAATGTGGTGAGAAATTTAGATGTCATTCCTAGATATTATAAAATAGCACACGCTTACCGATCAAACACATTCTCACACATTTCAACAAACATCGAAGAGTATCAGATTTTTTAGATCTTTATGTTTTCTTAGCAACTTCCTATTTCACGTTTTTTTCAAGACAACGATTTATTCGTAGTATTAGCTTTTGGGTTTGCTTTTAACGAAATTCTGCTTTTTTTCCCCTAGAGTTGCTGACAGAATAATGAGTTTTCAAACCTATGATCGACCAAAAATTACCAAAATGGAAACCGGGAATTGAGTGTTACATATTGACTAGGTATCTCAGTTTAAAACCTACGTAAGTTTAAACGAACGGAAAGTGTTTATACGCGTTTTCAATAAAGGATGTACACTCATACTTGTTATAAACACGAGTTATCATGCATACGAACGAGAAAGCGTATAGGTAAAATAGCGCTGTTAAAAGTAGTTTTACATCCGCCTGAAAGAGTACCGTCCCGCTTAAGTAGTTCCATATGGACATTTATTTTCACATGTTTACAGTCATCATCATTCTCTTTAATGATTGGATGTTGAAGAGGATGACATTAACATTTTAAGGTCTAAACAGAGATAAACTATTTAAGGCGATATGAGGCGTTTTTGTAATTCCTGGATGAAACAGGTGATTACGAGAGCTGACTGATGGGTTGGGAAGTACTGTGCTAAACGTCCGACTCTTCTAGCTGACCCACCTCGTTCACCTCTTTTAAACGGAGATGGTGCTTAAATCATATGTGACAAAATAGCCCAAGCTATCAACTATCATTTGATGGGTACGAGGACATCTCAGTTGAAAGCTTCTTACCTATAAACTCTAGCAGCCTTTGAAAAGTGACGAATCTAGTGTATTACGTCAATGGAACAATTTGTCGTGGTACCTTACCTGTAAACGCTTTTTACAACATAGATTTGTTAGAGTGTGTGAAGAACGAGTGAGCTACAACGAAGTTCGTCTATTGAATGGATCCTATGTAGAGTGCGTATAAGTCGAGCCATATTAAATAATTCAGTGGATGGCGGAGTGTGAGAGGGTTAGAAAGTGTCGGCTTCGAGCTTCCAATCTGTATCTAGTTTCAAAGTTGAAAAAATGCATGTTCCGTTGGTTGAAATTCTGCGCCAATCTAACAAAACCATGTAATAAACAACATCACATTAGTTATTATAACTTACTCCTCAGTCTAAGGAAGCCTTTAGCCTACTCAGTGAGTATAAGTCTTCTAAATATCGAGTAGTTCAACGGTGCAAAATGGAGTGCAAAACAGTGGAAAGGGGGCAAAATATAGTGCTAAACAGTAAAACATGTGCACGTATTTTTAATAATGACGTGATTATTATTATTAGTATTACTTTTATAAATAGGCACATTTATCCTTCTCCTAAGATTAATATTTTCGTCTGATTTAATCGTTCCTTATATGATTTAGATTGATTTTCATTGGATGAAACAACGTTTCCAGGGCAGTGCATTATCTCTTTTACAATTGTTTAAGATTAGGCAATGTCCATTGAAATTCTAATTGTAAACAATTATAAACTGGCAAAAAAGACAATCATTGAGGCAAGTGAGTAAGGCATAATAATATATTGATAACAGAGGATGTGGCTGACTATTACAAAGCATAAAAACGACTTATAACAAGCTCAGCGTGATGATTATAATACCAACAGTCACACTTTTCTATGCCTCCACCACTATCCACCTCTCTCTCTCCACCTCTCTCTCCACCTCTCTCTCTCTATATATATATATATACATATATGTATAAATATATATATTTTATTTCTATCAATTCTCAATGTACATAATACAGATAAAATTGACTATAAAAAGCATGACAGGTCTCAACGACCGCAGCTAGCAGAAAGCCACACTAAGGATAATAAAAGGATAAAGGGATTAAAACGACAGACAATACCAAGCAACCAAGAACTTAAGAGAACGACAAGTACAAATCTAAATGCGATCAAATAGTTAAAAAAAAAAAACTGCTGAAAAAATATACTCTATATATCTACAATATGTGTGGGGCAAGTGTCAGCATCATCCCGAAGATTGTATATTGTATAGCTGCACATGAGGGCTAGTTTAGTACATTTGGCAAGGTATTTCTTTATTATAGATTTTTTCGATTTTCCCAGACTATTGCACATAAATGTTACTGTACCGGGAGCTAATATCCCCCTTACTCCAATCTCCACCGTTATGAAATCCACTTCCCAGCCAATATCACTCAAGTCACCGATCAATGGTCCATATCTGTCTGATTTTCTTTCTTGTGCATTGTTAAAGGATTCAGCGGAGTCCAAGGGACACGTCAATTCCATGATGTGAATTTTGCGTTGAACCCTGTCTATAGCAGTGAGGTCTGGTCTGCAAGTAGTAGGCAATATATCCGGGGGTATGGTACTGGTGTGCTGGTCATATACGATAGTGTTCCCGTCTCGAGTAGCGTCGATTGCGATATCCCATGCTGGGCCTAGCGTTAAAGTGTAGAGGTCTCGCAGAGCAAAGAGAATGTTATCGTGTCTCCAGGTGTACCTGTGTTTAAGTGATAACGAAACCTGGCAAGAGCTGAGCACATGGTGTAGAGTTTGCTCTGGAGCATTACATAGTTCGCGACTTGCCAGTATATATATATATATATATATATATATATATATATATATATATATATATATATATATATATATATATATATATATATATATATATATATATATATATATATGTGTGTGTGTGTGTGTGTGTGTTATCAGATATGGCATTAATGTTTTAAAGATATATAGCTGGTGTAAAGGAAAGAAATGCAATAGATAAAGGAGGCAGCTCCCAATGGTATTTTGCATTGCTTCACTGCACGCAAGGGTTGGAGGAGAAAGAGGAGGAGGTAAGGGGTGAGGCTGGAAACAAGGGAGAAATTGTATCGGAGTTGTGTAACATTGTATATAGGTAAAGTTATTGTAGTAAATATCCTACAATACTAACTTTGATGTAATTTACATGTTACAAATGAACAAAAGGAAGGCCAGAACACCCTTTCCCTTAACAGCATGAAAAAAACAAAGATAAATAATTTACAGCCCCTCAAAATGGGGTGTATGTTAACCTCTACTTACATTTAGCATTTGTTGATATGGCATTAATGTGTTAGGCTGGTATTAATCTGGTGTAAAAAAACAAAACAAATTATGGAATAATTAAGGGAAGAAGCTCCCACATGTTTTTGCATTGGTTCACTGCATGCTAGGGGGGAAAGATGGGACAGGGTGGGCCCTGGACACAAAGGGTTATTTGTGACATTATCCTAGAATATTAACTTTGAAGTTAATGTGCATGTAACCCATAGACGAAAGGAAAAGCAGCACATCCCTCTCCCCTTAGTTGCATATAAAACAAATGGAAATGATTCACAGCCCCCCTCCCCCCTACCAAAATATGGGGTGTTTTTTAACCTCTACATATATACATATACCTCTACATATATATATATATATATATATATATATTAAATATATATATATATATGTATATATATATATATATATATATATATATATATAGATAGATAGATATATATATATATATATATATATATATATATATATATATATATACATAAATATATATATATATATATATATATATATATATATATATATATATATATATATATATATATATATATATATATATATATATATATATATATATATATACTGATAATATCAAAGATATACAAGCGAATATTTTTAACAAAGACATATACTGCTATACTTCGGAGTGGTCACCACTACATCGTCAGGCAATTGTACAGGATCAATTAAATATAAGGGCCAATATACATCCGAAGGCAACAATAGTGATAAACATGAGTGAATTTTTAAACTAGGAATGATTAGAACAACCAGCAATAAAAAGGAAATAGGGATTTGAATAGCTCCAACCCGTAGCTCGCTACGTTTCTATTTAAGTCAGCATTTAAGTCTTTTATAAGGAGACTCTCTTTAAAGGTCAAGTGACACGTAGACTTGACTTTACATAATATTAAACTTAACAATTCTTACATTAAGAAAAACCCAACACCGCGATTTTTTTCCGTCTCCAAAGGGGTAGAAATCGGTAAAAAGTACTATTACGTAATAGCTTCAGTGACGTCACGGGGGGATCGCAGAAGAGTGCAAACTGTATGTTCTGCGCAGTGCATTGGGCATGTAGAAATCTCAAACTTCTCGAAAATATTTCTTTTTTTTCAGCAGTCTGTTACAAGAAAGTTAAGATTTGTATTAAGATGAAAAATCACAAATTGATACATAAGACATCGAACAAAACATCTAATGATATCTGTTTTCATAAATTCCTTGCATTTTCTTCCTATCAAGCAACATAAACTCCGCAAAAAAAAAATCGGCTAGATTGACTCGTTCAGGGAAAGTCGACAACAAATGACGTCATTTGTTTACCAAGTCGAAAGTGCATGATATCGTCGCATGGAACTGCTTGTTGCTACCACATACAGTTTCTATACACGCACTGTAGTACGCATATATACACAGCACACAAACACAGCATAGCTTATACATATCGCGAAATGGCTGCAGGTGGCATTGACACACAGTATTCAGATAGCAATAGCGAAGAATTCAGGGAAATTGAGGACATGGTCGACGATCTTTGCAGCAATGTCCCAACAGAGGCAAGAACTCTAAGAAGAGGCTACTCCCTCCTTCACTTATAAGGAGCTTCAATTGTAGACAGCCCTTCAGAGGTTTTTTTTTCTGTTTTGACATGTTAGTATGCCCCAATCATAGGCCGCTATGAAGTCATTGAAAATTGGCTCTTTATCATTTGAACTGGTTTGCATTGTTTACAGGAGTCATTGTGGCCAGTGTGCTGTGATGCCTACAGCAAGGGAGTGTAGATGCTGCAGGAAAATAGAAAAAGTAAGGAATGTGATGGATGAAGAAGGTGCTGCATGCATCACCTTACACCCAGGTTTTGAAGCTGTGTGCCTGAACCCATGGGTGCTACAGACAGCCCACTAGGTGTACCGTCAACATTATGGTGGCCGTGCACAGGAAAATAGCATCCATGAGTAGAGAATACATTATATTTGTTGTATACCTTTATTCATTGCTCTGACCTGCTGTTGAATGATGTAACAAAACAGAGGGTGTGCTTGTATTCATAGTTTAGTTTTGTTGTGAAGGGAATTACATTAAGATATAGATTAGATCAAGAAAATGTGTGCACCAAGTTCAAAACCTGCTTCTGATTAGGACATTTTGTGCAAAAACAAAAACTGGTGCAATGTCCTTGAGGTTAACCCTTATCATGCTGACCGACATAGTAGTCATTAACACTGAGCCACGGAACCAAATGCCACACAAAAAAATGTCCACCATGCGTGGGCATGATCCATTTACAAATTTTAGTCACCGAGATTCAATGATCAGTTTGTGTAAATTGCATTGCTAGGCCTAAAATTTTAGGGGAGGCAGATTTAGGGGCCAATCAAAATTCTGGAAATCATATGGAGATTAATTTTAAAATTGACGTCCCCAGATGGATACCAAGCTTTTGTGTGTCTTCATCTTTCATAGCTGGTTTTCATATGATTATTTTACAGGAAATGCAGACACACAGCATACAGACAACTTGTACGGATGTGCTGGCAGTTTTTAGGGAAGGAGGTTCGTGTTGTTCTCCCATCCTGTGCGGTAAGGAGGATTCGAGCAGCTTTTCCATCTGAACAGTATGAAGGGTTTAAATTACCAAGACTGTGAGAATGTGGACTTTGTATGCCAAGTCAAACTATCATTTCTGTAAAGTTTAATGAAACAGGGTTCAGTCCTGTCTGTTTTGTGGCTGAATGGTGAACATTTTGGAATTCCAGCATACATTTTTTCTGGTTCATGGTATTAACTACAATCTGGATGAAATTTTACATTTTCAAGTTTGGGAAGTACATAACAGTAATAAATAATTAAAACTCAAGTTAATTTTTTGTATGTATTCTCTCTTGTAAGCAAAGCTGTCACTTCTAGTAGCCTGCCAACAAAATCTGGATGATTGAAATCTCAAATATACTAAGTTAAAATAGAAGAGCAGTTTGAATAAAGTAGCCTAAACCACTATGTCAATGGGATCTGGATAGCTTAGGCTTTCATTTTAATAAAAGTTTAATAATAATCAATCTGAAATTGTTCATTAATCCATGGAATATCAAGGTTACTTGATCATAAATGGGATAAAAAAAATCACATTTTATCCCATGCGGGGAACAAACAGCAAATTTCTGTCAATTCATTTCGAGAAAAACAAAAAATTGGCAACATGTTTGAAACACCAAATATTAAGTCCGCATGAGACTGATATTTATGAAGTCTCAGCTCTCTAGAGAGGAATACTTGTCATAGGATCTTTTGTTTAAATATAATGTTATCATTTAGTTAGTTACAATGGAAACCAGATGTAAGTAAAACTTTAATGTAATACTTTAGCAACTTCCCTAAAGGCTGGTAGCGACCTGTTAATTAACACTGCTCTGCAGCTGTGCCAAAACATCATGTGAACAGACGATTCACAGAGTTGATTGCTCCCCACTACAATGAAACAAAATTAGAAATTGGGAGGCCATCAACCACTTCAGCAAAGCTTTTGAAATCTGCTTCGGTGTTGTTTTATGGCATCCTCATTGTTCGGATGAACTCCTCTCCCAGAGTTCCACTTCTGCAGAAGTTGTGCAAGCAGTCAAAAAGTTCCCATACGTAATCTGTAGAATAGTAAAAATATGAAGAATAATATAATAATAGCTCATCAAAACATACCATTTAGATAGAGGCATTCCAATCACTCCATTTCGGTCAATAGTAATGGCACAATGCACAGTTGTCAGTCAAGTCTTTGGATGCCCAACTATGGCGACAGCTGATACACCTTGATTGGTATGGATACAAGGGTCAGGTTTTACCTGACAACTTGTGCCTGAACAATTCCAATATACTTTTTACTGATTACAACAAAAACCCTTCACCTGTTTGTGCACCTAATATTATGGATTATGTAATCTTCAGCAGGATGTGTGGTCATTGTCTCAGTAGCTTAACCACTGTTATGTAGTAAAGTAAACATGTGGACAGAGTTTTACATCCTGTCCCATCCCCTTGTAATCCATGGTAAAAGAGTGTATAAGATGCAACTTTCACCATTTGTATTCAGTAGCAGATATCCAGCCAAGTGAAGATATAATATACTCTGTTAAATCCAACTACTTGTTTGTGCCTTTATTTCTTGTTCACATACCGCTGTGACAACTCTACAAGATACAGTATGTATACGCTAATTGAAGTAAAGACTGATGGCCTCACCACACATTCCAGACTGCCCCACAGTGTTGGTGTAAAAATTAATAATGATCCTCTTTCCAGAGAGTGATAGCACCAATTAATTTGCCAGACTTATCTACTATCAATCTTGAAAATTACCTTGAAGCGTCATCTTTGTCATGTTCAGATTCATCAGGTGAGTAAACTGATGGAGTGTAGTCCGGACTACCTGGCGGTTTTTCGGTGTATCCCGATGAGGATGCCACAGCAGCAGACGGACCATCATCGCCACTGTGAGATGGCTCTGGTTGCTTTGATGGTGTTCATGTCTCTGTGGGTCCAGTCAGCAACTTCAATGGTGGTAGGGGAACCAATGAACACTGGACTTCTACATGTGTTACATTCACTGAAATTAGAATAAACGCTTATTATACCACACACATACAGTAGGCTGCTCTTGTACAGGGGTCAGCTGCCTAGATGGTTCACTTATCTTTTCTCAAGAAGCGCATATCCTCCTACTTTTTGGCCCCTGTACTCACTTCTGCTATAGAATACTCTATAGATGTATGAAAGTTTTCCATTCTTCCTTGTATTACCCTAGCTTACACTTCTCCACCACATTACACTTCTCCCCCCACCCCCTCCCCATCATTTATGCCTATTTATGGGGACCTTTCGGGCGTAATACTGCTGCCTTCTTTTTGTCAGGTACCTTGCCCCCCATATACATTCCTCGATGTTTTACTGGTGGAGATTCCTTGTATCCCGTTCAAAACCGACTACTTAAATCTTTAATGCCTGTCACCACCCTCCCCTCACCCATTTCCCAACTGTTTTTCGGTAATTCCAAGTTCATGTATAAGATCATGCTACCTTTAGATGGAGATGTACATTCTGCAGAATCCTGCCTTTGTATTTTCACTGCAGTTGGATGCGGGAACAGCTTCTAGATTAATCTAAGTAGTGAAAATTGGGAAAGAAAATAACAAGGAAGTTATGAAAGTTCATTTAAGAAAGCAGTTTGATTTTTTTGAAAGCACCTGTCACTAGCGTTTTCTCTTGTAACAAAAATTGCAGCCCTACCACCAAAAATGGCAAAATATAAGGATGTCATTTACTGTGCAACATATGAGCTATGACTCTGAGTATGAAGATAGGTGGGAGCACATTATTGGGAAAAATGACATGTAAACATCTGATGCTTGTTATTCTGGAGTTTTCATGATGTACCACTGATTAAAGTTTAGTTAGCCCTAGCCTACGCCTAACTTTATCGTCGCCATACCTAATTTAAGGCCTAACTAACTGAACGAAATTATAAGAATTAGCCTACTGGAAGTTACTAATAATAATAAGTTAGTCCTTGTTGTAGGTCTAGGCCAGAAAATACACTTACTCTTTTCCGATCCAGCTTCGCAACTACTGGTCTACTTGTTTCTATATCTCCTCGAGATTTGAAGATACTTTCTCCAAGTAGAGAAGGAACGGCATTGTCTTATAGACGGCGAGCTGTTGGTGTTCCAAGTCCAAGTTGCGTGGATAGGCGATAGGAAACGAAACTTTAACTAGTGAAGTGCGCACTGCACACATAAGATTCGCTCGAAGGTCCAAGCCAATCTTTACTTAGCAGCTAGGCTGGCTGAGTGCACTGGTACTAAGCTATCGCTGTATACAGTGTTTGACGAACACGAAACTTTCTTGTACTGTTGTGCACCCATTCTCATATGATATTTTGTTAACTGTCCGTGACGTATTGTTTACGGCTTTGATATCGGTTAGCATATTAGGCCTATTTAGTTTTGGTAACATTGGCGGTTCCCCCCGTGACGTCATTCTCGTACGGGATGAACTTGGTAATTAACTTAATTAAAACAGCAAAGAAACAATCGTGGAACTCCAAATTTGGAGTATAGGGTTTTGATATGTAGCTTCAAATATATATATATATATATATATATATATATATATATGTATATATTTATTTATTGTCATCACATATCGCATCAATGTTTTCAAGGTCTATTTCAGTTGTAAATTAAGTAACAAAACTATGCAAATAATACGGGAGGTAGCTCTTAATTTGATTATGCATTGAGTCTGCATACCAGGAGATGAAGAATGGGTAAGAGTAGAGATCGAAAAGATAGGGGAAGGTGTTTTGGAGTTGGGTAACAATAGTAAATTAAATATCAAACACTGTTAATGGGTGGGCAGGCTTCGTACCTCCCCCTATTTGCAAAACAGATACGTTGGTTCACTGCATACCAGGGGTGACGGATATGTAAGGGCAGCGATTAAGAGAGAGAGGAATATGTTTTGAGTAGGTTCATTTAGTATATAAATGGTATAAGGGAAATATCCAGGACTGCTTATACCTTGACCGAAATGGACAGGTCAGCCACTAAAAGGGGAGGGTGATACATAACACCTCTCCTTAAGTACAAAGCCAAGGTAAATTGGACAACTTTACAGCCCTTCTCCTATAGTAGAGGGTTCATTCATGGAAAACAAACAATGAAGCTGAAAGTACTTGTTCCAAATGAGGAGAAGTGTTGAAACTTTGAAAAAACACATTCCTCTCCAGTCTGAATATAAAAAAGTCAAGGATGGGAATAGTAAGATTACAAAGCACAAACACATATGAAGACGTACTTTACATGCTATTTTAATTGTCACATTGTATTAACGTACACAAAGGGCTTTACTTGTGTGATGTAATCCGAGAAGATTGAATGCAAAGCGTTTGGAATGGCAAGATGCTACATAATATCTTTTAATTGTGAATTTACAAATATCCACAAGTTGGACAGGTGGATGAACCATTAATGAATGGGTCTATTATTCATATATGACAATACCAATTTGTGACAGTTTACTTTATAATATACCTGAAACAGAGGATTGCATCAATATGAAAATTTTAATTTAGGCAGAATCCTGGCCTTGGAATCTTATAGTAACACAAAACAGCAAAATATGAGCCTCAGTTGTTTCCTTCTGTCTTTTATATAATTTTCTTTATTTTATCTTTTATTTTCAGCTTTCAGTTTGCTTTCCTTAACCTGCAAACCTAATGGTAAAACGTTTTATCAGTGAATCTGGCTCCACAAGACCAGTTAGGCTTTGACTACAATGCCTTTTGTCCTTCATAAATATGTGAATGTCTTTGAACATGGGAATGTCAGTGCAGGCCATAAAAGTCCTAGTGTATCTGTGCTAGACTGAGTGGTACTCCAGCTACTTGGAATGATTAGACAACAATGCTTAAAGGGTAATTTTTCAGACAGTTATTTCCGTTTCAATTGTTAACTGTACTGTTAAATTTGCATACATTATCCTTAACATACCAAGCATAGAGGCACTTTCAGTGTGCATTTAAATAAACAAATAAAAAAAAAGACTATCTATATCATATTTTAAGTCACTCTCAATATTGACTTTCACAGTAGGTTTGGTGATTTCTTTTCATGCGAAGGTGATCAAAGATAGCTACAACACATATGCATGAAATGAAGAATTCCAATATGTACCAGTATGCTGTTTCTTTAACATTAAGTGAAGTACCTGGTGGTTACATCACAAAATGCATGAAATGAAGAATTCCAGTGTTTGACCATATGCTTGGTTATTATGCAAAGGAGGTCAAAGATGGCTACAACACAGAATGCATGAGATAACTAATATCAATGTATGACATAATATTAGGTGATTTTTTTCATGCAAAATGATGTTAACTATGGCTACAACACTGAATGCAAATGTCATATATTTTTAGGAAATCCTTGTTGAATAACTGAAGTGAACAATGCAAAGTAACTCCAGAGATCAAACTTTTCCAATGAAAAATGTAGATTAACATTAGGTCATTTCATTACAATAATTCAATAAAATTCAATATAATAATTCAAATTTTAGAATGAAGACAACTATACTGGTGATTATTAGCTTTAGTGACAAGAGTCTCATATTAACTCATGCAGGCACTTATGATTAACAAACGAGAGCCAAAATAAATGTCTTACAATAGGATATTGATTATTATTGGTTTTATCGAAATCACATATTTGGTTTCTCGCCGTTAATACAGCAAATTCCAATGAAATTTGTTTCAACCTGTTGTAACTTAAATGATAAAATCAACAGGAATCTCTACTGCTTTTCTATTGTATAAACTTGTATCTTGTTGAATGTTGTGACTAATAACAGTCAATTGGTGTTGACTGTTATTCAACAACTTGCTAAACATTTTTTCTTTCTTTTTAAAGTCTCTTTTCTTATTCCAGTGTGGCGTATTCATTTCACTATTGAGAAGGGGAAATAAACCAAAAACTCTCTCAGACAAATGTGTTGTGTAAATATTGTGTGTTGAAAAATAAGTAAATTTTGATGAATAATTTGGAAAATTTGCAATGAACAGTCACATAACAACAAGAGAAAAAGCTAGAGTAAAAAGGATATATTCTCTGAAAGAAGAAAGATTGAACTGATTTTCAGACATACACAATTTAATGAATCACCCATGGTACAATGTTTGCAATGTGCATCATGTAACTCTAATGTATCATGATGATAAATTGACGGAAAAAATAAGCTGACCAGTAAAGCTTGTGAAATTTACTTTAAGTATTATTTGAGATTGATCCTCATGAGCATCACATTAACAGAAGACTGTCAATTGTTTTTAATTAAAAAAGATAGTTTGTACTGATAAGAAATTAAATTGGAAAAACACCTTACTGTCAGGGGCCATAGTGCCAGAAGGATGCGTGAAGCCATTCAGAGAGTCTTACTGTCAGGGGCCATAGTGCCAGAAGGATGCGTGAAGCCATTCAGAAAGTCCGCTCCCTTTCCAGATCATCTACGTTGGCAGTGAAGGACAAAAAGGAACGAGATTGCGACAACAAGCTGCCCCTGGTTGTTACTTTCCACCAAAATCTTCCTCCTTTTCAGCAAATCACCTATAGCAACCACAACATTCTCCTCACTTCAAATAGACTCTAACGAGCCGTCCCTGAAAAACCCACCATCGCCTACGGACGACCCCGCAACCTACGAGACCTTCTTTTGCGTGATCGAAACGTCAGGCCAAATTACTTTCACACACATCTTATACATCAAGCAGACAACGTACAGGCACCGTGTGGTACCATAATCCGTTTTGAGTGCTATTTAGGTATTAGTATTGGAACAAAAACGGTATTCGGCACGAACCAAACTTTAAAGAAAGCTCAAATGTTGTATGTCCATCTCTTACATCCCTGGTGGAACCATGGAAAAATTTGAACATCGTCGGCAAGTCCCCCAGACGTTTTGATATGTAACTATTAAAGTTAACATATTGGGTATAGCCTGTTAAGGGAACGATGATAAGCCCCTCTTCTTTACTTTTCTTAAATACTTTACATTCAAAGCCATAATTTTAAAGCAAATATAATATGGCTCAGGAACTAATGGTATACTGGCAACTTTAAACACCAACTATGTAGACATTTTTTTTGGGGGGGGGGGGGATTTTCCATTAATTTGGGAGTTTACATAAACCCATAATCAACATGTGTAAAAAAATATTCGAAAACCTACTTTAACCCATCAAACAACGACTACTGAAATGGACATGTTCCTCTGGAATGTCTGAAAAACATAGACTGACCCAAAGGAGCCTCTGGTCACCGTGTGACGTCATCTTTGGTATACCGCGAAAGTTAAACGCTGAAATAGGTACTGTTTATACACAGATAGCGAACAATTGTACTGTATTTGACTTCCAATTTCGAGCGTTTGAAAATCTGCTAGCTTAAAACAAGAACACATGAAGATAAACAACTAGTTTTAAGACAATTTTAATCAGAAAATTTTGTAAAATTGGTTATTTTAGTTGCACATTTTCCACTCAAATATAGGCATCGTTTACATTGCGGAACGTCAATAGGTACGTACGGTGCAATATACTGTAGAACATGCAAGCAGCTTGCGATTCCGTAATAAATTTGATCGCAAGATACCGCAAATTGAACAGAAGAAAAGACCTAAAAGATGCCTCATGCGTGATATGTCACTGGAAAATTGTTTACGTTACTATCAACGAATTACCAAAAAACACTAAACATAATCAAACAACTACGAGGAGACGCTGGCCCGAATCGGCCAGAGTAGCATATACATGACTAAGCTTCAGCTGAACATAGTACTTACTCGTTTTATTATCCAAAAGAACAAACACAGAAAAAGAATCCTGTCAATAAACCAAATTTAGCAGTGAATATCCAAATCCACGTTTCTCGTTCAATCCTGGGTGAAATACTACCGTAACAGGCCTTGACCAGTAACATCCCACAATCACAAGACAGTCACCAACGAACTAAAACGTCCGATCGCTATATAGTACCGTTTTATTCCACGGACCTTGCAGATGCCGGAACAAACATAACGGACAATATAACACAATATACATCACGAACTCATGATACTGGAATACAACAAATGAAATGGATAAATGTGATGAAATCCTAACATGACTGTTTACACATGCTGTGAGCCAATCCCGGCTGGAGTTGTAACTCACTACATGTACTAACAATGCTTCCCTATAGGCACGGTCTATACACGGTCTACATACGGTCATCTCAAACAGTAAATAGTATTCTGTCAATTGCGTCATATACTTTTACATATAAGAACGTGCAGGGCGTGTTTACGAGGAGACTTGAAAGGGTCAATTTCACATTAGCTATGTCCGCCACAGCTGTCGAAAGTATATAAGTTTCGCAGAATGAGATATTTGCTGCAAACACAGAGGCAGGGTCATGCATGTGGACTCATGGGCACGAGATACTCCCCTTACTCAAATTCCATATCTGGTTTGATATCTGGCAATATCTGGATAGATGAAGTTTGATATGGCCATATAAAGCAGGGGCGGATCCAGGGGGGGGGGCCCGGGGGGCCCGGGCCCCCCTTTTTGAAAATCCTGATTTTTTTTTTTTTTTTTTTTTTACCGCGTTCGAGGGAAAGGGCCCCATGCGTGATCAGTGGCGTAGCTACGGGGGGCCTGAAATTGCAGACATGAGATCCATATTTTCAGGCTAGGTACATGCTGCTAAGAATACTCGGGAAGTGCCGTTTCCGGCCATCTGGGGGTTTGTAAAGCCAAAAATTTTCTTGTACGCTCCGCGCCAACCGATGATGGCGTTCCGCTTAGATAGTCTTACGTTCAGGCGCGGCTGGACCAGTCAGACCCCCCCCCCCCTGTCACAAATCCTGCATCCGCCCCTGATATGTCATTGAATATTCCACAAAACAACTTTTTATGTCCACGAAACTGTCGAAACATGATTTTCACTACTGGTAGAGATATAAAATATTGGGAATTCTGAATTTCCTGCAAACATGCGGCTGTGCCTGTTCAATACTCACTACTGTATCGCCTTAAAAAATGATGAGTGGAAATAGTTTCTCCAGGACCGTATCGTATCGTGGGTATCGAGTGCGTCTGATATACGAACGTACGTAGTACGTACGTACGTCTATGATGATATACACTGTACTGTACTGATAAAAACATAGGTGAATTTCACTCCATGGGAGTGATCACTGAGCACATTCCGGTATAAGAGTGAATTTCCACTCCATTGGAGTAAATCTTAACTCCTAATAGAGTTATATTCACTCATATTAGGAGTGAGGGTTAACTCCAATAGAGTTAAATTTCACTCTTAATTTGAAGTGCGCCGAGCGATCACTCCAATGGAATGAAATCCACTCATTTGTTTTTAGAGTGTTGCTAGATATATGAAGAAGAAATTTACATACCAATACATGTTATCGGTCATCGATTGGCACAAAAAGCCAGATTCTGATGACAGCTGCCTCAAGAAACCCAATAAATGGTCTAATAAGCACCGAGCCACCAATGTGGACCATTACCGAAACATCGATGCGTGTTAGTCTTCCACCCCCTTCCTCTAATGCTATTTAAGTCCACATGTGGGCATATCCTGCAAATCTACCGGTACCCCACAGGGGTTTGAGTTGGGAGAAAGGCCTTGACAGCTTGAAACGACAAATGATGCCATCTTCCCTCAAGTTAAAAGTCTGGCTGAGTTGGCAAGGCCAGTCAGCATGAAAGAGAAAAAAACATTTTTTGCATTTCTGTCACCAAAGTTGCACATCTTTTTGGTTGCTATTTTGCCTTACAGGTGCCATCTCCTGCGATCTGGGGGGTGCTGAAATCTCAAATTTTCTCTGTACGCTCCGCGCCAACCAAGGTGGCGCTCCGCTTAGGTAGTAAACTCCGCCCCCCCACAAGATACAGTAGAACAGCCCCCCATGGCCCCCCCACTAAAAAAATCCTAGCTACGCCACTGTGCGTGTAATTTTTTGTAAAATAAATTTGCAAAAAGAGTACACCATCATTCTGATAAAGTGAAGGTGAGAGGGGCACTCTGACTGCATCAATAGTCTCCATCTGGAAGGGGGCATCCAAGATGAAATGGCCTGGAGTAGCCTGGTAAAAAGTAGTTTGCATCACTACCTACTCCCCAAAGACGTAAATCCCAGCTCATTGCTCGAAATTGCAAATATATGCCCGACAAACCATGAATACATGATTTATTGGAAATAAATTTTAATCAAAACTTTCACGAAAAGTAGCACCAGATTGCACCGAGGACCTCCATATTTTGTGAAATTTTCCAAAGGGGAGGGGGCACCCACTCCCCTTAGACCCCTCCCCCAGGACGACGATTAGGCATTTCCCATCTGGGCCCCCCCTTCGGCGAAATCCTGGATCCGCCACTGTAAAGCCAGATATATCTTGATATAATTGTAAGCCAGATATACATATAAAGTTCGATATGGCCATATAAAGCCAGGTATATCTTGATATAATTGTAATCCAGATCTCCATATACAGTCTGATATGGCCTTATAAAGCAAGATATATCTTGATATAATTGTAATCCAGATATGGCCATATAAAGTTTGATATGGCCATATAAAGCCAGATGTAACTGGATATAGAGTCAATCCAGATACGCATATAAAGTTTTATCTGGCCATATAAAGCCAGATATATCTTGATATAATTGTAAGCCAGATATCCATATCAAGTTTGTTATGGCCTTATAAAGCCAGATATATTATGATATAATTGTAAGCCAGACATGGTGTATTTTCATAGAGATTTACATTGCCCAGAATTGTGGTACTACACATATTTCAATGGTAAAGCACAATGCACACTAAGTCAAAGGGGTTATAAATTGGCTGCTTGATCTATCTGGGTTGCTAGGCAACCACAGGGTCTTAGATGGAAAAAGGATGACTCAGAGGGTAATTAAGTGTGAAGCCTGCTTTTGAACTTTAGTATTACCCTCTACAGGACCACAGAAGAAGACCCTTTTTTTATTAGTAGTATTTAATTTGTAAAGGCTTGGACATACTGGCCTGTGGGTAAGGTGAAACAAGAAAAAAACAAAATACCTGCTGATGGATCAAACAGGAAATGTAATTAATGGCCAGATAATTAAGCAGTAAATAAAGAGTTGCTTTATCTGCGCCATATATTGCCTTTATTTGGTTTCAAATGATATTTCTTTACATCGCCAGTAGAAATTATGGCACAGATGTAGCCATTTTTTTTAACTAGTTCAAACTGGATTTATCATAATATTGGCCAGATATGGATTTGCCATATATGAGCCAAATATAGATTTCTCAGATATTTATTTGCCATATATGGGCTAGATATGGATTTGCCAAATATTTGCCACATATGGATCTGCTATATATGGGCCAGACATGGATGTGCCATATATGGGCCAGATATGGATTTGCCATATATGAGCCAAATATGGATTTCTCAGATATGGATTTGACATATATGGGTCAGATATGGATTTGCCATATATGGGCCAAATTTAGATTTGCCATGTATGGACCATATCTGGTCCAGATAAAAAGTGACCCATATAAAGTTTGATCTGAGCTAGATATGGCCTTTATCTTATATCAAGTTATATCTGCCCAATTCTTGTTATGACCAGAAACAAATTGCCATAATTAAATATCTGGATTTTGAATAAGGGCCGGTGGCTTAAAATCTTTCCGCGTGGATCTCACAAAATTGATCCAAAGTATACGGCGTTTTACGTCGATTCTTCTACTCGCAAAGCTAAAAAAGCTGATGCTTTTTTTGGCTGAGGTATAACTGCAACCTCCAACAACACAAAGTTGTGGCATTTCGGGGGAAAAGGAGTAATATCTTTGACGTTAAAAGTATTGTTGTGAGTGCAGTATACCAAAGATGACGTCACGCGGTCACCTGGTGTCTTAGGAATGTTTCAGGAATGTCTGAAATAGGTTTCGTAAAAGCTGACTTTTCTTCCCATTTTCACGTTTTTAACGTCCGAAATTGGTAAAGTTAATTACAGCAATTTAATTGAAGTGAGTTAAGGATTACATACATGCAAAATGGTGGGATTTTATGTTCATCGAAAAGTCTCCATATTTGGCCTTTAAACTAAAATCAACAGTGAATATTTACATGAATTGAACCACAACATCATTTTAGTAAGTTTAAAAGCATGTGCAAGAGCAATTGCTCAATGTATGTCTAATTTTGTTCACTGCTCAGAGGAATACTGCTACAAACAACAACAACAAATTCATCTTTAAAGGAGAAATTTAGAGATGATCAGGAATACAATAGAAAGTTTCCCTTTCTCGTCTTCTGGAATAACCCCACTGTGCAGTATACTGTATAGCTGACCTAAAACATCAATAGAGATATAGGCAGTGAATGTGATTGCTCAAAATTCATCTCACATTTTTGATGATTTGTGTTTTTAAAACACATACAGCTTAGCATGATATTAAAATACGAGACAATAAAAATTGTCTAATCATATTGAAGCAGTTGATTGTATTTTCAATCCCAGTTTATATTCCCCACAAGATTTATTTCACATAAATCAGGATACTTGCACTATTTCATGACCTAAGCTTACTGACCTCTCTCGTACAAGAGAAACATTCTGGGAACTAACGTATGAGGACAAATATTTTTAATTTTGTTTAAAGAGTAAACTTGGTTCTTGGTGTAATAAAAGACCGCAAGCTTCCAGTAATTAAGTCAAGCCTAATGTTGTAAACTTTTCCCATAGCAGAGCCACTGAACCTCACTTGTAGATTTGTGAAACTGCAGTTCAGAATCAATGCAGTATCCTCCTGGAGATTTTGAGCGATACAAATTTGAAAGATTTTATAATAGTAATCTGTTTAACAAATGCCCCCAGTCCTGCACAGGTACCTGTGTGGTGGTTGTTAAATATTACTGTACTATGGCTCACTGATCTTGCTTGGAATACAAAATTAAAAGATCTTAAAACATGAGAAATGCATTTAAGAACAGTTAAAGGTAAGGCAGCAAGATATCCAGTAACCTAAACACTTAGGCCACTTTAGCATCAGGACCACTTCATTTGTATAACGAGTTCCTCGTTCTTGGCAAACAGCTGCGAATGTACCCAAAAACTTACAAAAACATGTGGTGCCACAATGTGACCAAACTAAAACATTGTAAGAAAAGTACATTGCAAAAGGATGAGTCCATTTATACAGTTATATATGAAGAAGACTTTCCGTGAAGACTGGTATGCATTCTCTTGGTTCTGTCTGCTTGAAGCTTATAGTAATTTCCTCTTTCTTTTCTATGGTATAACCGTGTAACATATCCTGGATTAGTTAGCCTTCTGTTTCTGCTCTGCATTACGTGAAGCAAATACTGTAACCCTGTACCAATCCAATAACCATTCCCAGCAACTTCCTTACTCCATTGTGCTGTGTCCCAGAGGATATACACAAGACGTGTTAATCTACTTTGCGATTTACAGGACATACTATGGCCTTTGCTTGGCATCGGCGCAAGCTTTTTATTGATAAGCCCAACAAGGAGCTATACCACTACAGCATGATGATGAGCTTGGTTGATGATTATATTCACTCCACTGTAAAATGTGTGATAATCTTGCCTGGCATTTCTAATTACAGCATATTCTTTGCCGTATCAGCCTGTAGATCTATCAATCTGTTGGTACAAAAAGAAAGGCTTTTCTCTTAAAAATATGCTGATTTGGTCCCAATTATAGCACGCTATAGCTTGGAAAGTTTTGCAATTACGTAATAGACCTACCACGGCCATATAATGACCTCACACTCTACAAATGGAGAAAAAATAGACTGCTTTCCAAAACTAAATCTACTGTAAATCAGCTACTATTTTAATCTTCTCTCAACCGTTCATATAAATAATATTTTCACTGTCAATTTCAATTCGTTTACTCATCCTATTTTGGGCCCATAAACTCTTGATTCATCTTGCCTTGCATACAACATTTATGAAGCCATGTATTCATTGAAGTTGATAAAGCTCCCTTATACCATAGCAAGTGCTATTTATAGTTGCAAGTCATTAAAGCTTTACCAATTGTAAGGATTTCAAAATTTAAATATACATGTAAATTTATAACTCTACCTAAACTGACAATTTGGTGTTGTCTTGCTTTGATCAATCAAACCTTTAAGAGTGAAAAACCAGTATGTGGATATAGCTCTAGTGTAGTTAAATACTATGGAGTTAAAGGTAAAGATACCACACATTAACCATATCATACAAAAAGTTTCCATCCCTTCTGGTTGTTTATTTCTTCATTCCATAACTTTGGAATACATTACTACAGATGTTACTCGCATTTGGGATGATAGAGTCCCATGGTATCAACTTCAATGTCAAATCTACAGAATATTAACTTACTTTTTAGTTAATTCAGAAAACATCTTCCATTTTGCTGTCGATGATGCAGTAGGTAACCACATCGGTCTGTCCCAGGCGGCATCTCTGCTCTTGCTATGATTGCTACCGTTCCAACATTGACATTTTCACTGCATGACAGCTACATTGCATGGTGTTATTCCCTTGAATAGTGGGCTGTTGTCATTCATGTTGAGAATGTTGAACGTTAAATTGGTCTGAGAAAACAGTATCAGCGCCAATCAAATAAATGCAAAATGGTCATAGCGAAGATGTGCATTATCTCAATTTTTATTTGATATGTTCACTTCTCTCCAATATATTTGGGGCCAATACAGAGCTCAAATCTTTAACACTGAATATTGCAACATAATTCAACTTGGTATTACTTATGGATCTAAATAGACTCAACACAATGGCATATATGCAGGGGAGGGGATGGAAGGCTTACAAAATGTTTGTGCTATGTAGATTTTTGGAGGACGTTAACTTTTAATTAGGAGCACTCTGCTTTGTAACAGTTACGTTATGGAACTGTATTGACTCAATAACTCTTTTGGACGCAGTGCATTGTTATTTTGTTCACATTTTAAGCAAGTTGTATATAACACACAAAAAAACACAGTGCATCATTTAAGAGACTTAGATTAAAAGTATTCTGTATTTAAAGTATCAGAGATTCATATTCTTTTAGGATCCGACTAAACTGTTATTGCAGAAGCTTTCCCTAATGGTGTAAATGCAATTTTTGTAAGCTGCAGTATGCCGGATCAACGATTGCTATAAGTAAAGCTTCAACAAACACAAAAGTAGGTCTAGGGTGCATCCTGGTCTTAGCTGGATAATGCAGGACAAAAAGCAAACAAACATGCATGTATGGCCCCAATTGAGGAGGTTTACATTTTCTTAAACTGTCTTAAACTCCGTCTTAAAGTCTTAAACTGTGTTTACAGACTACACTCTATTTTCCATTTATTTATATTTAACCATGTGTCTTCTTTTTTCTCATATATTTAGAAGTAATAAAAGATATATTCCATTGCAGCTTGTTACAGGCATGAAATAGAAAAGTTAAGGGCAAATGGCTGACTGGAACCAGTAATGGGGGTGGGAACAAACAAGGATAAGTATCAAATACAAAGCAGAGACATAATCCAGAACTTATTGCTAACGAATCATCATATTCATTAATCTACATTGCAAATAATTTCTTTTAAATACCAATCATATTTTCTACTTCAGAATTGAATGCATCATGGTTTGAATTTACTTAATGTATGATTAGGTTGTCCTGCAGGTCTAACTGTGTGTAATTTGGACTTCCATGGTATGAATACGCTCTTGCTATGATTAATATGTTGCAATATTGTTATCGATTTGAAATCGTTTCCACAGTTTTGTTTTACAATTTACATTATAAGGTAATGTATATAAAGAGGGTTGCCTGTGGGACTAAATTACGGTAATATTTACCTTCAAAGTAACTGCTCTAATGCATATAACGTTATTATCATTTTGTTTTATTCGTCGGTCGTAATCCTTACCTGTAACAGAGATGGTTGCCTCGGGGTTTCGAAAACGGAAAATTAAGGGGAAAGCAAAAACCTTTTTTTTTTCTGGGTCTTGCATGTCATTGAATGTAGACATAGAGTATGAAAAAGCAAATAAAATCCTTGTTTTAATTCTTATCAATTGTTTTTCATAACATACTTATCGAAAGTTTCTTTTGGGCAAAGCTAATGTTTTAGTCTGGTGAAATACAGTTGTTTTGTACAGATGTATTGTGATTTTTTTTCATTTAATCACAGATATCTCTGGTCAGCATATATTTGGCAAGACTTACAACTACAATACCTACTATAGATAGTCTAGCATTAGGCTACATAGTAAAATATAAAACATGTGATGGCGAGACCACAATTCATTAACCCTTTTCATAGTTGGTATATAATGTTTTGACATGAGGGGTGTGCTAAGTAATACGTTATAATGTAAGCCCTTGTTAGCCCTTGTTAGCCAATGTTTGCCCTTGTTAGGGTGAAACCAAATGGTGTCAGACACACTGAAATAAGAGTGGATCGTGATTTGGGAACGCCTTTTTTGCTTCTTCTGAAGTATAGTACTAACTCCTAGAAATAATTTATAACCATTTTATCCATATGCTACGTTTACTTTGTACTGGATTTGTTTGCCAGTATTCTATTTTAATAAATATTTTTAAAGTTTAAAAAATATATTAATCTGTGCTTGCTGATAAATTGTATCAATTAAATTGACAATGTATTCTCTTAACTCACGATGACGTGTGTAAACAATCCCACAGCCCATGAAAACTACCCATGGTGGCATCCTAGCCAAGAGCCGATACTAACCCGTCCATGCCTAGTTAAGAGCTACGGAATACCCATCATAAGCACAATATGAAGCTTTTGTGAGGATATTTAGGACCATCACTTGCCCCGTGTTCTACACTGATGTTCTTAGACGTAAGGCCACTATGGTCACAAGCAGGGCCTCCATTCAGCTAAATTGGGCAGCTCTTCGGGGACCTGTTTTCCACCCTTGGCCAAAAACATTTGCTCCCAATAAGGCAATACAGAAGTGGTACACCAAGTAGCCCGATGTGGGACTGTCAAGCAAACATTGGTCTGGTACGGGCGTTGAAGATATTGAAGTACGAATAAGTGGAATTGGATAGGTCAGTTCAAGCCCTAGGAGGAGAAGAAAGCGATAGACCAACTGCAAATATTATTAACTCTCATGTGCGTCATGTAAAGTTACTTTTTTATGCTCAAACCAGATGATCGCGCGTGATTTAAATTTCTATACTGCTGATTTGGACTTTCGAGTACCATGCTTTATATTATTCGCGTGACAGATTCTTAACATGTTGAAAGAGATGCAAAGGTTTCTGTAAAGGTTTCATTTACCTATGGCATCGCCTTTGAATGTGATTGGATATAGGTGGTAGGAATATTTCATGTTTTCCTTCATGTGTGGCTCTCGTTCGGTTTGTGCCATTTGTGGCAAATACAATTTAAATAGTATATCATGAAAGGTCATTGCTATTAGCATTATAGTAAGTTTGGTTAAGTTGTGTCACAGGTCGAAGTGTAGTTTTTTATCATTTAGCTTTATACAAAGTGAGTCTATTTATGTTATCTGTTGTTAAAGTTATTTTAAACCATGGTATCCATTACCGTTTCAAAGTAATGATTAAAACAAAGACTTTGGGCTGCTTCATATACTAAGTGTTAAGATAATGAGTTAAAGTGTTTGATAAAGGCTAATTTGTCATGATATGTTATCACCGTTATGAAAAACTAATACAGTGATTTGACATAGGTTGAACTTCGTATGCTAATGTTCATATTCTTCAACCTATTTTAAAGGTAATTAGTGTTAATAATTCACAGGAACACAGGATTGGTAGTAACAGTGCATGAGTATCTGGCTCACCATAGTTAAGATAAAACAATTGCATGTGGCGCTGTTGATATTTACTGAACGTCTGCTTAAAAGCTGCATTCTGTGTATTCTTGTAATGTGATATCGTGACTTCAAGTCCTTAAAATGCATACTCAATAACAAACACTTCAGCATATCTAAAAGGTGTTTTTGTTGACATCTGTATGATGGTTCTTAATTAAATAAAACTTGTTAATTGTAGAGCCAATATCAGGAAAAATTCTGTACTGCATACTTAATTCTAACAAATAGTGACAGTATTCATTCCTGTAAACCTTTGAAGTATTTCCCTTATTGGTATCTATAAATTCTGGTGCAATTATGATGGAATACCAGGTTATAAGTGACTGCATCTCATCTCTTTGCAGTAGGGTGTTATAAATTTGTATGAATTTGTACTTATTTAATTTATAAAACTGAGTATCACTTTTTAACAGAGGCAACTTAGATGGGATGACAAACAAGAAAGTAATGATCAGACCTTTAAAGGATTATCTGGTTGCTGAAGATGTATGCGCAAACCACATCCTCGTAGCACTTTGTATCATAAAGGTACGTTTTTAAATGTTGTGATTTTTTTAAATGCATCCAGCTACAGTGTAATGTCATTAGGGCAATTCAACTGAAAATGTCTTGGTTTTCCTTCATAACATGTCAATCGCATATAAACACAGAAAAGAATCTTTTTACAAAAAGTAAATTTTTACGAAATTCTAAATGCAAAGAACATTGCCAGCTAAGTAAACATCTCAATGATAAACCAACAAGAATATTTTTATAGCCTAATAAAAGCTTTTGGAATGTAATTTCATCAGAATACAACACAAAACACCTAAAATTTGTTTTTCAAAGGAACAAGTATTTATCATGAAAAATATTATTTTTTTTATTTTTTTCTCAAACTGAGTAAGAGCATAGCTGGTCACTTCAAACCCTCTTCCCAGACCTACTACCGTAACGATAACACTCTTGACACTGATCATGTTGTAACTTCATCAAGCATCCTGCTCTTGAAATGCATTTTTTACGGAAAAAGATATCTCGTTCTGTAATTGTAAATGTTGAGTCTAATTTGCTTAAGGAACTTTGTAAGTTACTAGGGATAGAAAAGACAATTACTACTGCATATAGACCACAGTGAGACGATTTGGTAGAACGGTTCAATCGTTCATTAGAACAAATGCTTTCTGTGTTTGTAAGTGGAAATCTGAAAGAATGGGATGTACATGTTCCTTTGGTTTTAATGGCCTTTCGTTCAAGCCTGCATGAAACGACGGGGTATTCTCCGAATCTACTAATGCTGGGACGAGAGACTACACTTCCGCTAGAACTGATGATCGGCCAACCAGTCTCAACAGTGGTCGCCTCTACAACTTCGGAATATGTCATGACCTTCGCCCGGAGGTGTGAAAATCTTTCCGCATTGCACGCGACCACAATATACTGGGCCAAAAACAACAAAAACGGTTTTATGATGCACGCATCGCCAAAGTGGCATCTTCGTATTGGGTCCAAGACAAAGTATGGGTAGCAGTACATGCAAAAAGGAAATGACGATCTCCCAAACTACAGTTGAGATGGAATGGACCGTTTGTCATCACACACAAACTCTCAGACTGTTTGTATCGTATTAAACACATCGTTTCTACAAAACTGAAAGTAGTTCATGTGGACCGGTTTAAGAAATATGTGACTCCCAATGAACTAAATCAAATGACGGTTACATCGGAGCGCGCTACGAAAGAGTCTGCAACAGGAATTGCCCCCGACGAGCATATAACTGATATGGGCCATGAGGAAGTTCTTGAAGAGGAGTTAGAGGATGTCGTTGAGACTGGGGGAGAGCAGCCCCCAGAATTGTTAAAGCGGAAGCGTCGCCCACCAGTGTGGATGCAAGATTACGAACGATATTAGCTTGACTGATCACCTCGCTTCTATTAGAATAATCTGTAAGAAGGTACTGAGTTTGAAACTAAAACGTTAATTTTGAGAAAGCCATACCTCTGTGAAGGTCGGAAGTGATTCAGTGATCGTTATGGAAAGGAAAACTTTTGAGATAAACGGAAATGCTGTCTTATAGAGTACCAATTGTGGTTATGATAAATTGTAGATTTAACGAACTCTAGAATTGTAAGTTCTGGGCCTCAGGTCGCCTAGGAGGCCGGGGGTCCCCTACACATGTATATATAGAAAAGGACCGGATATATTTGGTGAAGTATAGAATTTGACGCGGTAGGTCTACCGCGTCATTAATTTTGTATTATATTATACTTAGTAGTGTAATTGGACATCAAGGGGGAGGCTTTTCGAAAGAGATGGGGGTGGTGTTACGCCCTGGGTTGTTCAAGATGCGTGTACCCCGTATTTGGAACACGCCCAGGGCTACTAAGAATATGTTTCCCCAAGTTTTGTTTGAAAAATCTACCATGCGATATGTTGCCCATTCACTCACCATTCCATTTACTTTTGTTTTATTGTGCAGGTCTCTTTCGCTCTCCCCGTCGTCTGCCATCACCAGCATTCCAGGCATTTGCTCTTTTATTACACGAGTTGTTTCGTTTAGCGTTTACTATTTTACTTTCACTTGCTCTTTATACCTTGTTTCATTAAGACGGTGTTGTTTTTCTTATGTATATTGTGTTGTGGAAACTTAATTTATTTCGTTGAGGCTCGGGTAGGGAACTGGAAACCAGCAGTGAGCAACACGGCTATTACAGTAAAGTATTATTTTAAAACAAGGTTGACTTATTTTAGAGAGCGGGTCCGGAAGTGAGGGCTGACTACGTGCGCCACTTCTATAGTGTATTTTGTAACTAATAACTTCCCGTCTTGGTTGGCTTAGTTGCATTTAATAGACACCGGAGGTAGGGTCATACTAGGGTTCTCCCCGGAGGTATTGCAGAAGTTAATCGGAGCGGGACCACGTTAAGCAGTATTCTTACAGTAGGCTGCCGTTGGCGCCCCGTGTCGTGTATTTACTCTCGTGATTCAATTAAGAGCCGTGCTGCTCACGCACCGGGATATAGTTTATTTGTTATTTATTTAAATTGAATCTCTGCCCGTTGTTTGCTTTTTTTTTGTACGGCAGAAAGACACTGCCTTATTTTTGTTATGTTTATGTTTTAAGTTAAGTAATTAAATTGGGGAATGAGACCCATTTCTCTTAAACTATATTCTTCTCTCTTTTTCGTGTATTGGTTCAAGCCCTGCTAGAATTAGTCATCGCCTCCCCCTTTTCCCCTGCCCTGACATCAGGTAGCCTCCATGCAGCTGCCTGATTACCCACGCTACCGCTCGGCCGAGGTACAGGGGCGTTACAATAAGCCCCTTAATTAGACAAGAATCCGCTCAGACACTTTTGTGCACCTACCCTCGTATCTGATCATTACGAAAAATTGCGGCCGATTGGTCCCTGGTCAACAACTGTACATTATTGTTGCCTGTTTCAACCGACGAAAAATTACGGGAGAAGCTATGAGAAATGATACGCGACAGCGAGGGGGTCGACGCATCATGATGCACTTGTGTCATAAATGTAAATGAAATCCTCGTAGTGAGAATGTTGAGCAAGCCGATAAACTCCCGCTACAATTCGAGTGTCTGCTGGACTTGTAACGGTATAGAAGCACAAGCTTTTGCATGGTAACGGCTGGGATAGTTTGGCGAGTTTGATGCCGCTGTAGGTAATCCAGGAACCAGTGTTACAGTCCTAGAGTCTAAGCATGCAGTTCCAGCATCAATGGACAAATCAAGGACAAAAACAATAAGAAAAAAAAATAGCACAATGTTAATCTCATTTTACCTTTCATTTACGGTATTAATTAACAGTACTGATTTTTTAGTTACATCTATTTGTGAGGCATCTATTGAGTTACGTTTTGCATTCAACATTGATAACTTCAAACGGTTTTTAAATCAGGGTAGTTGTCCTGATATAACACGTGCACTTCGTGAGGAACGAAAGTCTCCTGATCACCACGCCTATACCAACACATCCCGTGGAGACAGCCCGTTCTTTCGGTTCTGCTACCTGGCATCTTTGGAATAACATACTTGAATCCAGCGACCTTTCTTCTTCTCTGTCGTCTCTCGAGTCTACCATGTAAACTTATTTGTTTCAAGATGGATTTAATTAGGGCCCCAGAAACATATCTTTCGACGCTCGTGAATGTTGTCTCATAAATTTATCAAGATTTAAATACTGGAAATCGAAGACAGAATTTCACAGGGTGCTCTACTTTGTTGTCCGCATCCCTGCCAACAATTTTGACAGTGTTTAAATTGTAACGGAAGAAACAAGTGGTATAATCATTTTAAATACCTTCGGGCGTCCACATGATTCTCAGATTTAAACCGCGACAGTCGTATCGATCTTCTGCTGGAGTGAAAATCACTCGCAATTCATTTCCTCGTGTTCACAGGGTTGGATTTTCTGGTATGTCGACTTTAATGACGTCATCGTCAAACAAGTCAAACGATACCATATTTCCGTTATTTTGAATTCGTGTCCGTGAAATTTGTAAGGTGTCCCCAGTAACTCCATTCAAATCGAGAAAGGTTACGCCAACGTAAGTATAAAAAACCCACTTGCATCTGTCATCGGGAGAACTGGTCGGGTATCCCGGGGACTCGATTATAGCATCAAGGCAACCTGGGAAACCAGTGGTCAGTGGATCGATGTCTACTATTGAGACTCCGGTTCTGCATGGATAACCACGGCATACAATGGGACCTAAGTGAATGTAAAGTATATACACAAGAACATGATAGAAGCGGCGGAAGAGGGGTTTGATATGAGAGGGGAGTTGGTGGTGGCTGTAATGCAACTTTGATTTGAGTATGAAAAAAACACCTCCAAACGTCGCATCAAATGGACCCTCTGTGGCATTCCGTGCCACAAATTATTGTATTTGAATGTTCTCGCAACATAACATTTGAATAAGTATTTATTTTTAGTCTTAAACAAAAAATCTCTTTTCTAGTTACTTTTCTCTTCAGGTCTAGAATATTGTGTTTTTAATACATTATTTTTCAATACAGGATAAATAACAGACACTTTTTAAATCCCATATTTAGAATCACAGAAGGTATCAAAATATTCTCTCAAAATAAACGCTACACGGCCATTCAATTCTTTGACCGCAAGTAAACGTTGAAAAAACTTGGCACAATAGTCTACGCGAAAAACTCCTCAACTATAATCTCCCCATTTGACCTGTTAAGCTCTTGAACTTTAACTCAACAGTTTAAGTGCAAATCTTGCTGCCCTTTTATACAACATATTTCTTAATGAAATCCCACACTAGTTTACGCACTTCAGTCGACTCGCCAACAATCTGGCATATGAGTAATAATATTATTTTCTGTATGAAAGTCATTCAAATGTCGCACTGATATCATTGCCTCTTCGTGTACCCAGCGGAGATCTATCTCTCTATCTATCTATCTATCTATCTATCTATCTATCTATCTATCTATCTATCTATCTATCTATCTATCTATCTATCTATCTATCTATCTATCTATCTATCTATCTATCTATCTATCTATCTATCTATCTATCTATCTATCTATCTATCTATCTATCTATCTATCTATCTATCTATCTATCTATCTATCTATCTATCTATCTATCTATCTATCTATCTATCTATCTATCTATCTATCTATCTATCTATCTATCTATCTATCTATCTATCTATCTATCTATCTATCTATCTATCTATCTATCTATCTATCTATCTATCTATCTATCTATCTATCTATCTATCTATCTATCTATCTATCTATCTATCTATCTATCTATCTATCTATCTATCTATCTATCTATCTATCTATCTATCTATCTATCTATCTATCTATCTATCTATCTATCTATCTATCTATCTATCTATCTATCTATCTATCTATCTATCTATCTATCTATCTATCTATCTATCTATCTATCTATCTATCTATCTATCTATCTATCTATCTATCTATCTATCTATCTATCTATCTATCTATCTATCTATCTATCTATCTATCTATCTATCTATCTATCTATCTATCTATCTATCTATCTATCTATCTATCTATCTATCTATCTATAATTCCGACCTTTAGGCAACAGTACATGTTAAAAAAACATAGCACTTAGGGCAACATTTGACTTAGGGCAACATATATACTGTCGCCCTAGGTTCTGCCGATTAAATTGGAACGATAGAGTTACATTCTGCAAATATTGTTGGAAGCGAGTCAAGGGGGGTTTAAAAATGTTCGTTTCTACTAAGATTCATTAAAATTAATTAAACACTAGGTAAATTAGAAAGCACTGAAGATGGGCGTTCTGATATTGACTATATGCGCGTGTGATAAAAACAGCACTTTCGGAACCATTGTGATTTCGGCCTTTAAAATGAAAATCGATATGTATATCTTTATTATGAAATCACCCTTTTAAAGATATTACCCAAAGGAAGAATATAATAGCCTTTTTTAAGCAATGAATCACGAAAATAAAGATATATTGCCAATATTGCATTGCACGGTATCTTATTGCACCCATGAGAAGCCGGCCCTCTATAACGTTACGCTGTTCGCGCCGTACGGCTATATACGTACGTACGCGAACCTCAATCGTGCCTAGCTAGCCCATCGAGTATATGCCTAGATACAATCCATCCAAATGCAGATGTGCGAGTCACACGGCTCGGGAAGAACGGTAAGATAACCATTTATGTAGTTCATTTAATGGCATAAGCGGCCGTATTATTTTTGAAGCACACTCTCCTTGGCTATTATTTATGGCTATGCTCCTAATTACGCTAGGTTTATGGGCTATGCATAACGTTAGGCCAAACTTAGTTAAAACGTAACTAGGCCTAGGCCTAATTGGTACTATCATGTAATAGCCTAGTAGTACTTAGCAGTACTAGGGCAATTCCAAACGTTTCGTGTCAGGGCTATTCAGAGACTTAGAAGAGACCTGTGTTTGGAGAATAAATAGGTTTTTTTTTACAATTGTATGTTTTTCTTTTTGCTGAGCACTTATATGAATATATATTTGAGCTAGATTGAGCTTCATTGATCATTATTTTACCGATTTTGGACTAGCCTAAGTAATAAAGGCCTACTGCATTTTGTATGGAAAAAAAAAAGGCCATTTATTGTCACAAACTATTTATCTCAGGGATTCTCTGAAAGTACATATTCATATCACCTGTTAACAATACCAGCGAAAGTATTATGTGGCAAATACCACCTGTAAGCTTGGTAAAAGATGGCATTATCGCTGCCAGCGGGGAAAAATTATTATAGTGCTCCAAGAAGTCCCACTCAAGAAAAAAATGATCAAAGAATTCCATTGACATCCTGATTTATTTTATCTGTATTACAAAAGTTTAATAAAGTGCTTTGTAAAATTTCTTCAAGATACTGATTACAAACAATCATTGTGAGTTGGATTGATTTGGTTAACTTTCCAGAAATAATATATCCCAAGAACACAATCCGAAAGTGAAAATTTTGGACGGACACATGATGTGAATCTCGACAGTGACTGGTTCAATACCCTAATGTTCAACAGAAAGAACATTTAAAAATTTATCACTGATGAATATCACAAAATGAGAATGAAAACAACTCTTGATCCTAATTTTTAGTTGATTTTCCTTGTCTGAACCTTCCTTACACTACTGTATACATCTGGGATATGGACTGAACAATTTCTAAAGTGTATCTATATTTGGGAACTGTAGTATTCTACCCTAGTAGGTGAAAGTTGAAGGTCAATAGTGCAAAGGAATAAATAACATTGTTAGATAAGAACTTAAAGTGCATTTGGGAGGGGGGGGGGTGTAGAATATCACGTCATAACATCCCTCTCGCCTTGAGAAAGTTTTGAAAAAACTTTAACTTGTGAAGTGGGTAAATTTCAAAGTTACATCAAACAAATTTGATGATAAAAGGATCTTACATCATGAATATAAAAAGCATATGAAAAAGAATACAAGTGAAACATTTTCCAGTCAATAAGAGAGGTTTGAGGTAAATGAAAGCAAAAGGACTTTACCAACCCTTAAAATGTACTTTACACTTAAACAATAACATATTTATACATTCTCCTTTCAAGACTCAAGTTCTGTGAAAGACATTCAGGCTAAAAATATGTCACCATTTTCCATATATAAGGCTACACATGAATACCAATGGTGCTCTCGGAATATAAGTCCTAGAAAAGTATCTGCAAAACAAGGCACAGTATTCTACCAATGCAGACATGGGAATCAATACCTTGAAACTCAGGGTTACTTTGTCAGAAAGAACACTGATAACAGTATATATTCATTTGCTGTCTCTGTAAAGTGAGCATTACTATACTTGACGCATCAAGTCTTTGCACATAATTGACTACACATAAATCATTAAATGCAAGTGTCATGGACCAAATCAATGGTTAAAGTAAAATCATATGTACATATTAACCTGCAGAAACCCAAATTGCTAATGCAGAGCGAACATTGTAATTACCCTTTCCCCTTCCCTCTCCCACCAATACACAGTTGATGGCATAGAACGGCATACAGCTGTTAGTAAATATTAACACTAACTCGAATCACATAAAATTGCTCCAACTGTAAGTATCTATTCCAGTTCCCGTTACACTGTGCTGCACTGTACCACACAGTATACAGTGCCATTCTAACACAGATGTACTTTTATCTAGGAGATGAGGATAGTTTATTTCCTGTCTGTAATCAATCCTATGAAAAGTTTCTGTCTGTAATGCTCATCTGCCCAGCACGTAGAACATGTTGAGATGAAACCAGTACACTATATAATATAGCTCTTTTAGTCAACGATGCTTTCACACAGAAGTAAATTAATTGTTCTCTAAGATGTGGTTATTTGGATTCCAAATTTATTTTCTATCGAGAAACAGAACTAAAGAGTCATCTGCTAAACCTGTTGTATAAAAAGGATTATGTTTATGGTCATGCATGTTGGAACAGGTGTTTACATTCATGCATATGTGAATTGGTGCATTGGAACATTTATACATTTCTCGGTGAGCTCTTCCCTCACTGCCATTGTTTAGAGTAGGTGTACATATATTGCCATGTCAAAGATTTGATGAATTTACTGGAACTTTACTGACTAGAAGTCTAAGGATTGGTCAATATGTTATGGCATTCATCGAATTGAATGTAACAGATGTATAGTGGTTTGATGTAGCACTTGACCTGTGATTGGTATGGCCTGAGGCTGTTTTCTTTCTTGAATGTGTAATAAACTGGTGACTGTCAACCAGTCTTCCAATTACAGAAGAAAACAAAATTGTACTTGCACCTGTGCATGTAGGTTAAACAAAAATTACCTGCACAAACAAATCATTACCTGCACCAGAAGTGAAAAATACAAAAAATGTGTTATTTACTACACTAATTTTATACTGAAATATTTTACTTGCATGCACACATGCATGTTAGCTTTTTAAGTTGAATGCAGTCAAAAGTTACATGCATTGGTGCATGTGAACATGTGTTAATTTGAACACTGCTGTCAACCCCTGGTATTCACATGTTACCACTGGTTTGACAGATTTGCTTGCAACTCTCCAATCTTTTAGAGCAATCAGTAGTAATTTCACTAATATCCACTATAAATTTCACTTTAATGGCTGAGTAAATTGTTGGCCAAATCCACAAGTTGCAAATGTTATGCTACATCACACCAAAATAAATCTACACATGTTTTATAAAAGGTATAATATATATTGACCTATCAATATAAAACATTTGAGAGATGCAAAAAATCTGCACATCTCAAAAATAGTATTTCTTTCCTACAAGGTGAAACACATTTGCCAATGGTTGGTAATATTATGAAGAAAATGCCTAGCTACAATATGAAGCTCCTATAGTTTTGCATTAAAGGCATTCGTGTAAATGACATTTTTGGTAATGTTTAACAATGGTAACTCATAGAAAATGACAGGCTAACCCTTTAATATTACCCATATTTAACAAACTATGTCACTTAAACTGCTTCTGTACACATAATACAAATGACTTTATCCACTGAATGTTTTGGCAAAACATTCCTGAACAATCCATTTGACAATAAATATGTTCTGCTTGTGAACAAATACTTCTGGCAGATATTGCATTAATGGTGGAATATCATGAGATAAATAGTCATATATTATAAATTAATAAAGAATTGACACGCCCCTTGCTGTAGCTTTAACTCTAAACATCCAATTTTGAGGGGACTTGGCGGTGAAAACTGATTGAAGGGGCAGGACGTGTCGGGCGAACGGAGGTAAAACAGTGAAGCTAGTAAGGTACTGGACCAGCTGCTCTATAATGTAGAATATATCCGCACAGTATGGGATTGGGAAGCGATACGATATCAACTATTAAAATTAGGGGGCCTAGTAAAAATAAACGCAAGTTCTGGTGTTCGATCGTGACCTAATTTTATAGTAACATTACTGGGTTAGGATACATTTAGCCTACAATGTTATTACAACACTTGCTTAAAATAATACTTTATGGCACAGTTATGCTTTGATCTCATTGGGGAGAGTCCCAAAAAAATGGAGACCGCATGGTTTCACTCACCCGTTAAATAGCCAATTGCACATCAAAAAGTTACACAAATATTAAACACCACTGGTAAAAAAATACACATCAGCTCTGGTCTGGTCTCTGATCCTCAGGATTGTCATCTCTGGGAGTAGAAATATGCCTATGATTGTCTTCGCAAATCTAACTTCAAGCCTCACATGGCAACTTAAGGTATGTCTTGAATTTGCAAGCCTATATAGCCTAAGTTTAGTGATCTTGGTGCCAAGTTCGAACTTTTGTCTTCAGTATGTTGTCTTGAGCCAAACATTCGATCCGGGTGTTCCTCCTAGCGCTAGACCAAGCCTAGCGGTAGCCTAACGTCAGGTTGGGTCCATACCTCCAGAAAATAAAAATTAGGGCCTATGTGGATGTTTCAGTGCTTTGAAATTAATTCCACTGTTTTAAATCCGCTCTTGCACTATGAAATGCGTACCAGATCCGTTCCTCCTAAAGTCCAACATGTAGTGTGTTCTAGATCCGGTTCCTCTCACCATATGTAGCCTACTGCATTAGAATCACTCCGAAACCACGTAGGCCTAATGTGGCGAATATTCGCCACTAGCTCCAGCTTTCAATGCCCTCGGGGCAGAGGATTATTTGATAGGCTATTACGGAGGCCTAGCTCCAAGAGGCTCCTCTCAAATAAATGTTAAAATAGATCCGTTGATTTCAAAAGGCATTATTTTCTCCGTGATACAATTTAAGTCCAATAAGTTCCATGTAAAATACTTCAATGTACTGATTAAAAACAGTTTTTATTTTTATATTATACGGCCATAACAATGAATGATGTAAGTTTGGTCTATTCCGCTAACTTCCCAAAACTGATTTTCATCAAGAAACAATTCCGAAAGTTGTACAAGCTGGGGCGAACGCGTCATAAGGCATCTGGTCGATGATTGGGCTCAATATTACCAAATACCAAATTTATGATATCTATCACTGAATGAACCAATCATAAGTGAGAAAGAAAACAACTCGCGGTAAAACTTTTTTCTAGTTTTCTTTGTCTGCATATACACTCCCTAAACTAGACATCTGAAAATAGACTGAACTCTTTCTAATGTATTGCTTAATTCGGGAACCGTGGGAATAGACAAATGCGGTTTCGGAAGTCACGTGACTTGAATTGGGTGTTTACATTTTGTTTAATTTTCGCGGAACCGGTCGCCCTGCTTGCCGAATTGTGTTAGACAAATGCAATGGCGTCGAATTGTAGGTGTTGCAAACTTCGTTTTGATTGCTGTATATGTTGGATAAGTAACGACCTTAATTTCACAAAATGTTTTGCAGAAGTACCTCAGTTCGTTCCCGCAACATGGGCCGATTGGATTTCCACAGCTGGTAAGGGTGATACCGGTAACAAAAGTTGGAAGCTTTTTAAAGAGGGCTACATCCATGATATTTACGTAGGCCTACGTGATTTAGGCCAAGCAAGTGGTAGTACTGTTACTAACGTTAAACCTAACGTAATTCGCGCAAGATGCCATAGGTCGATGAAGAAAAATGAAGAGCCTCATAACGTATATATTTCGTTCGAAAAGGGAAAAAATCGTGCAAAATTAATCTCTGGCTGGACATTGCTCATGTAAAGCGGGGAGTGGTGGACATTGTAATCATGTGTTTGCCTTACTGTTTCAGCTTAATGATTTTTCATCATATGGAATTAGTGAAATACCTGTGGGTTCAACCTGTAAAAGTAAACCACAGCAGTGGCATATACCTCGCTCTACAAACATTACGCCATTGCCAGTAATGGCTACTCATTTTGCAAATGCTGTAACTGATAAAAAGGACGATAGTAGGAAGAAGGACCCTGTTCGATGCAAACTCTATGATGCTCGAAGTTTCAATGTATCTGATGGACTGTCTGCTTCAGCGGTTGATGCCCATGCTACATACCTTAAAAAGCTGGCGAAACCACCCCCCTTTTCATACCTTTTGATGGAACAAGATACACCAATAAACATAAAAACAGTCTTTGGAAATGTATCCGTAGGCTCTTGCCTGTCATATCAACTCTTTGACTGTGCTAATCTCACAACACAATTTAAAAATCTATGTGTTTCCTTAAACTGTTCATTTGAATTAAATCCAGTAAAATGAGAAAAGAATTTCTCCTCCTTTTTTCTGTTGTGCTTTTAGACAGCAAATGAGAAACAGAGAAACTGTGCTGGCAAGGCAAGTCTAATTCCTCAAAACTGTAATCAGTCTGGATATTTCTTGACACAGAGGATGGTCTCTGGGGGTCAAGTACATCACCCTCTCCTTCAGAAGCAGTGTCTGTTTCTTCGTCTTTATTTTCATGCCATACCTGTAATTTTCCTAACACTTGTCTTTCTGTACTTTCCCTCCCTGGCTCTGTCCAAATAAATTTTGAAGGTACAGTAGTTCTCTTCAACCTCTTCTTCTTTGCAAGTGGCTCGATGAAGTCATCTTCAGTAAAATGGCTTGAACATATTTTTGCATGTTTATTAACTCTGAAAAATTGGGATCTCTTTTCATTTTTGTGATCCACAAATTTAATCTTTTCTTGTCTCCTAAAGGTAAACTATGAAAAGACAGATCTTGTTTGTCGGATGAGTTTGCACAACCACCAGCACAGTAAAAATGAGGCATTTTCCCTTGTTTTAGATTTTCGTTGACAAAGTTGTATGGTTTAAGTGCTCTACACAAGTAAAAGAAAAAAAAAGTAAATAAAAGATAATCAATTTCAAAATCAAAAATGGTGTGGGTGATATGTACAATTTTTTGCTTATCTTTCTTTTTTCCCCTCTTTCCCAATGAAAATTGCAAGTCGCCTGCCACAAATTTGTATTCTGTAGTAAGCCTTGTATTTACAAATTGTGTAAGCAATAAAGGTGGGAGTGGGCCGGCGCCTATGAACAGTGTGTATACACAGGGGACGGATAAAGAACCTAGGCCCTAGTCTAGGCCTACGCATACATGAAACCTTACTATGTTATCAAGCATGCACAGTATCATTACATTACAGCCTGTCTCCGCATTGGACCTAGCTTAATATGAAAATTGTAGCGAAACTGATGTAGGGCACTTGCACACACGCAATCATCATGAACCGGGAGAAATGTTTTCCGATTCTTACTCAGTAACTCACCAACGGATTTTGTTCGGGGTTGCTTTATTATTTATTTCCTCCTCTTACAACAGTTCATTGCTCCTGTGATCCTTGGACGTATCTAAATCGTTTTCCGAAGAAACAGCGAGTACGACAAAATACGACTTTGTTTGTACTCGGCAGTAACTAGTACTTTGCGAGTACCCATTTCAGGTCACGTGACATATGTAAACAAACGAAACCGATTTTGTCTATTAACAACATAACTTGGAGGTCAAAAGAGTAAAGGGTTAAAGACCTTGCAGGCGTTTGGCAGGAACTTAAAGGGGGTATCATATCAATTCATGACAATAAACTTATTGCTTGTGGTCATACATGTACATCTTCAGAAACAAATCATGCAATTACTATGGTGGTGTTACATGGTAAACAAGTGTCTAGTATGGGACATTTGTCCACACAATATAGTTACTTATTGACGGGATAATTATCAAAATTAAACTCCTTCACTACACAATGCTCATCTATGGTAATTACGCAATTAATTAATAAAACCGTGATAGCATTAAAAATGAACACTTTCTTCATTACATCACAATTACCTAATTTGCTAATTGCTTAGATGAAGCCTAGCTAACCATACGCACATACAATACAGCTTTTATATAAATTAATATTGCTTGGGAAATTGGTTACTGTTTCATTCCATATGTAATCACCACATTTTTTAGTATGTTGTACATCGAACCTCTTCTTAGTATTATAAAAAATTACTGTATGCTAAGCATACAAGCATACTATGCTTGGAATACCAACTTAAGTTTGAGGTTTATTTTATAGTATTTCAGCTTTAAAATGTGTTTTGAGGAATCTGTGATGATTAAGTGTCATTTTCCATAATTCTCACATATTGCTAAATACACTTAGGTGAATGTGTAGGTCGTTTACCTTTCATCAGATTTATCATATTTATTGCAAAAGCATTATAATTGTATGATATTTTTCTTACAGATGCAACTTAGATCTCGTGTAAAGAGAAGTTTGGGGCCATGAAAAAAGGCTATTCATTACTGTACCAACAGAATTGATAAATGGGGATTTTCAGTCCAGTTTATTGATGACTTTATTGGTGAGTCTAATTTGTCTCAAATACAACAGCACTTGTGTGTTTGTAAGTTGAGCTTTTTGAATTATTCACAGTATTTGACGAACAGTTTTGTGATGGTAATAATATATGCTTTATATACATGTTGTATTGCAGTAAATGTATACATGTTGGTCAGGGGTAGTATATATGTGCAGCTGTTCTCTTGAATGTGGGGCTTAATGTAAAATTTCAATTTAATTTGGCATGATCCCATGCACATGATCTGCATAATATTTGGTATGAAGCTATACTTAAACAAGAATTTATATAGTACATGGCATAATCTCATAGTAGTGGTGCCACCAATTTAAAATCAGTCAGATAGCCTATATACTATATGTGTGCTTATAAACATGATAATACTGTACACGAAGGGCACTTTGTTAGTATCAAACTTGAATTTACGCTGGTCTTGAATCGTAAATGAGCCCTATCGTTAGGTCTTCTAATAGTTTATCTTTACAATATTTTGTAAGCATGATATAAAACATAGATTATTTGGTACAAACTAGTAGTTTGTAAGTGTTAGATAAGACAACACATTATGTCATTAGGTATTTAAGTGATATTGCACAAGCTCATTTTAAATCAGCTACAGGTAGAAAAAAATATTTGAAAATGGGTCATTCATGTAGGTTTATGTCACATTGGGTACAAACTATACGGTAAACCTGGACGTACAATATGGGTCAATCCGTGTCAAATCACGGATGGCTGTTGCTGCACCCTCTCCAAAAATTCCCATATTTTGTGTATGATTGGACCACCATGAAATTAGTATATTGTGAAATTAATTGCATTGCTTTACAATTAGCCGATTTATCACACTTTGAAATTCCGCAATTTGTCGCCACCATGGCATTTTGGCATTTTCATGACTTTTCAGGTCTCATTTCTCAGCAATTAAACATTCTACTACCTTTCTATTACAGATGCTTATAGAGTCTATCCCATAGAACAGTAAAATGAAAAATTAGGCTACAAAAATATTGTCTTGTGGAGTAAGGTCAACTTAAAAGTGTCAAAATATTCGATTTTTGTACTTTTCACTAAACAATGTGCTATTTTTAGTGATGAATTGCTCCTAAACCATTGCTTCAGGGTACTTGATTCTTTCAGAGGTCATTATGTCTAGTACAAACATTACAAAATAATGATTACAATGCTTTCCTATAATATTTTTGCAAGTTGTGCAACTCTAAAGTTTCTATTTCATGCTGCGATTCAGCATGAGGTAGGGGTTTTGATGCCATTTTTTTTACCAAAGTAACCATGTTAGAGCTGTCAGGGTTTTATACTTCAATTATAGGTATAAAGTTCTTACACCTAACAAATTTCTGGGTTCTAGCTGTTCTCAATATTAATTTAAGGAAGGATTAAGTTGCTCCGATGTACAAAAGAGGTCGTCTTTGACGGCCAATAACTCAAAACGAGTCATGTTGAAAAAAAAATCTGATAATTTTTTTCTAGAAGAGATATAGTACACCACCCTGTTTGTACAAAAATTTCAGAAGGGTGTTTTGCCTTATTTTGATATGAAAAATCCTCAAAATTTGGGACTTTTACAAAAAAATGTTTTTGCCTTTTTTGATGTTCCATGTGTTTTGAGCCTGGGTATTTTACTTCAAGGTCATTCAATTCAATACTGTGCAGTTTTTAATTTCATATAAGAAAAACTATTTGCAATGTACTTGTGTGCTCCTGGTTGAATTCATTTAATTAGAAGACTTATAAAATGAATTTTAACCAGTACATGCATATGGGCGATTCCATGGTAACTCGCATTACACTTTTTGCTGTTTTTTTATAATCCAAGTGCTGTGGCTCGAATATGGGTTAGTGTAACTCCTCAATTTTCTGTGGTGTTATACCCAACATTCATAGCTACAATATGAAATTATCAAGAATTATAATTGTCATCGCCTTAATGTATGGTGCGCTTCCAAATATCGGTAACTCGCATTACGGAAAAGGACACCTGAAAAATTGACACCGGTACAAAATGGCACTGTGCTCAAACAAAGAATGATTTCTTCAATTGCATACATGTACAAGATATCTACCCTACTGATGTTTATGTATCAGCTCTAGAAAAAATGAAACAACTTCAGATGTGGTATGCAGGGGGGAAAAGTCTGGTAGCTCGCATTACGGTAACTCGCATTACACTTTTTCCAGTCATCGATTTTGCTCTTTATTCATCAAATTCTTTGAAAGAGATATGCTCCAAAGCCATTTTTGAAACTCTAAGAAACTCTTAGAAACTGTAAAACTCTTTCCAAAACTTTTAACAACATTTTAACAACAATTTGCAAAACATCCTGACAATTATATCAATAATAATTGAAGTTGATTGAACCAGAAAAGCAACTGAAGAATTGTTGACTGACAAGATTGCAATGTACACTAAATTGAATTATCAATCCATATTTCCAATCAAGCTGATCCAAAATTGTTGACTTACAAGATTGCAATGTACACATTTGAATTATCAATCCAAATTTCCAATGAAGCTAATCCAAGCAAGCTGGTAGCTCTCCTCTTCTATTTTAATGTCTCAAAACATCTACCGAAAGTTAAACAGGTTCACAGCTTATATAGTGAATTACAAGAAAAGTTTCTTTGGCATGTTAATAAGTGATTGGTCCTTTGGAAATTTGTATTTAGGGTTCTTAGGAAAAGCATGAAACTAATAAAACAATCCTTGTTCCTAATTCTATCAGTATAATAACATTATCAACAATAACACAATAGATGTTTCATCATGCGGTATGAGGGCATGGTGGTAGCTATATATATGGCCATTCTAGATAACCTTGAATGGATGGTGTTTTGTATCAAATTAGAATTTTGATGCAAACTTGAATTGGCCACAACTATTAGCAATCAAAGGTGTTACCAACTTCTTTATCATCTGGCTTCGTCGATAGAAAGTTTTGTCATCCCTGGGGTTCGGCCATTTCCAGTTATCAATTCCCGTGAAATCCGGTGGCCTGCCTTATTATGTGTAATTTGGGGATTTGAAATGCTTTGGAGTAAAGGTTGATTTTCACATTGTAGTGATAAGACACTCATATTGGGGAAAGGGGTTTGCACATCATGATATTTGGGGAACACACATTTGAATTGGTAAACCACACCAATCTATTCCAACTGACCAAGCCTCCGCAATCCTGCCCCATCCCCCCAGCAGCCCCAATCATCCCCTATGCAAACTCCCCGTCCGTCCCATCCCCTCTGCCCACCCCAATAATTCGGAGGTGCCCACACCCTTGGCAGCATCAGCTTTCACATCAAGACTAATTTCCATCAAGATGTTAGGCACATTATAATGGTCATGCATGATTTACAATATTTGCCCATCCTTGAACATATATATTACTATGTGATAGGCTACAGACTAATATAGCCTAAGCTCTCACAATTTGTCCTAAATATTGTACTAAGCAATTAATATCCCATGAAAATGCTATCGTTAAATTGGAGAAAGAATAGGCTAACTTTACTCATTTGATGATGTCACAGTTGAATGCAACTTGGAAGGTCCGTGATTCCACAAAGGTCAGGTGATAAAATCATCAATGTCTGTTGAAACTGTCTTAAGGGTCACATGTGATGTAATGGAGGTTGCAGTGCATTCTGGGTACAGGAAGTAACTACTGTGCACACCTTATATAAGTATTTAGTGCGCTGTATTGTTTTGTTGATCAGTAGTACTGCAAGTGAGATTGGAATAATATATGGTAACTCGCATTACAGCGGTAACTCGCATTACTGGTAACTCGCATTACAGTTTTCAATGGCTATTTATATCTATATACTAGGTACAATTCTAATTCTTTCAACTATTTTTATACTCTTTACTTTGACTAGAAGCATAATATGAAATGGCAGGAAACTATCTGCTCCAGTGAAAAAAAAAAAGTTAAAAACTTGGTCTTTCGGTAACTCGCATTACGCTCTCAAATAAGCTCTGTGTCGTTACAGCCATATATGCCTACAAACCAAAAATGTTTGGAGGAATTGTGATTAATATTTTAATATATCACTAATGGCACTACCAATACATATATAACAAATTTATTTAGGGTGCTTTCAAATATGGAAATCTGAGACTTTGAAATATCCATACTATTTCCTCAAATATTCCCTCAAAAATTAACATTAGTCAGGTATTCACATTTTTTGGTAGAAGAACGTGATATAGTTGGGAAAAAAAGTACATAACCCAGACCCTCAATGTGTTTATAGTATACTAGAAGCCAAAAATGGCTGCAGAAATGATTTTGAAAATTTGGGGTCATGTCCCTGTTTTCACGGAATCGCCCATATGTATGTACAGTGTGTACAAGACATACACTGTACTTGGTGTATATGTACGGAGTGGCATGAGTGCCAGAAAACTATGTTTAAACCTAACACTAATATACACACTGTACATGTACAATTGTTTGAATTAGAAGACTTTACTATTAAATGAATTTCAACCAGTACGTACATGTATGTACAGTGTGTACAGTACATACACTGTACTGGGTATATATGCACAGTGTGTATATTAGTGTTAGGTTTAACCACTATAGTCTTCTGGCACTCATGACACTCTGTACATATACACCCAGTACAGTGTATTTGAGATGTCCTTATTCATTGGAAATGAATTGAATAAAGAATGTTATGCTATGGATATGGCAAACCCATGTTGGAAAAAAAATGGGAGAGGGGGGGAGACAAATCAAGGTAGTATGGGTGCTATTATAATTACACCATATATTCCACTCAATTGTTACAGCAAATCATTGTTTAGGAAAGTAATATTTACCTGTTTACACGTATGTGCAACAGCTGGTCTTGACATGGCATGCCAATTGATAAATAATCACATGACAAATATCTGCTGCATTGGACATTTGCTAAATATTGGAATAAAAACATAAAATTGACATGTAAATCAAAATATATGAGCAAATAACATGCATTTTTCTGACTATCTTGGCAGTATATTATTTTATAGAATGCTGTAAACAAGCTGTCTTCTGCTTTGAATTTTAGCGCAACAATTAATGAGAGTGATGGAGATGAATGTCGCTGTTTGCAACTGTCGTGACACTTCAAAGGGTCAAAAAGGTATGGACTGCAATCTCTACCATTTGCATTAAAGCCACAATTTATACTACAATATATATAGAGAGGATAGAAGTATTTATGTTAATTCCTTTCATGTGTACTCAATTTTTTTTAGATCACACATCATTTCAGCACAGGCAAAGTATATTTTAGCAGTGCTGCTCATCAGGTTTCAGTCTTCCACTACTGACACCTGACTGGTGGTTGTTTGTTGTATGGACATTCAATCCCAATCTGGTGCTCTGAAACTGTTATTTTGAAACACTGTGAACATAGTTTACCATCATATGGTTCTCTAAAAATAGTGACATAAGGTTAAAGATTTGGCCAAATCTCACTGGGTACCAGACTACCAGTTGTACTTCATTCTTACCCACCGATGCCAAAATGATTGTTTGTTTGGGTATCTTGACCAATCAACCCCAAATTGGTTGTGGTAGAACAGTACCAGGGATGGTTTGTCAAGAGGAATTTTCCTACACATTCAATTCTAGCAAACAGGTACTCTAGACTCCACCCCAGCTCTTATCGTGGTCTTCTGAAGATCACTTAAATATGGGTCCGTGTCTGTTCAGTATCTCTCTTTGTGGGGACAGATCAAGCACTTGTGCATTGTGATATCATATAATATGAAAGCTGAATGCTTTTGCATGAATTTGGGCAATTATAGTAAGCATGACATCTTAGTTATAGAAAGTGCTTCCATGTGTAGAGATGCCTGTTCCTGGAAGTGCAGGAGAGTATAGATTGTATCAAGGGTCACTTGTACTTCAGTTCACAATAGTTTGTGTTTTTGTAAGTTTTCACTGTGATTTACTAGTACTGAGTACCTTCTACTATTTAATGTGATATGATATTATTTCTTACAGTAAGGAAGTATACCATATGGGAAAAGAGCCATGAGAAGAAAATACATCACAGGAACCTCAAAGATGATGCAAGGTAGAAAAATCTGCTTAAATCACAGGAAGTCTTATCAAACCTTCCATTAATTGTGGATCCATGTTTGACTTTAGTATTAGTTAATTATAGGCACATAAATGTCAGTAACTGGAACCTCAATTTATGAAATGGACCATTTACTTTTAATCGTTCATTCCAGCATTCCACCTACTAAAACCATGAGATTCGATTTGTAATCATATATATTAGGCATATTAGTCACAAGCTAGACAGTAACAAGTTCAATAACAAGAACTTTGTTGACAACTGTGTCAGCTATATATGCATACTATCCTATCATAATTATGGTTAGCCAGGCAGAATACTGTTGACGACTGCATGTATCTGTATGTTAGAGTAAGCTAGTTTTCAGTAGCAACAATATTCCATGTGCGGTTCAGTGTTATCACTGTATAGTTCATATTGTTCATAATCTGTCAAAATTCTTAGAACAGGTCAGTGTTTCATTTTTTTAGGGGGGGGGGGTGGATATACATAGTAAGAGCCTTTGCCAACATAGGCTAACTTCTCAAGCCCATTCCTTTTCAAAATTTAATCTCTCGCCCTCACTACAGAAGGAAACTTGCAAGAGAGATTTGTCAGATGAGTCACAATCAGATATTTAAGCACCCATATTGTTATTATTCTGATAAACAAATGTGTCAAATTATCCTTAACACAAAGTCATTAGGGTTAAACTGAACCACTGTATTCATGTACATTATTTTTTTTTCAAATTGAAAAGCTTTATTCATGTTCTTTGTAGTTTGGGAAAACTATTAAGCAATTTGGTTCAGCCATGATTGAACAGGTCTCCTATTAAAACAGAATAGTAACACAAAATGATATTTGATTTGCTTAGGTTGTACATTTTCAATAGCATACAAATGGAATGTTGTTACAACCTCAAATTACAAATCAAGCAATCCCTGCATAGGTCATGCTACCCCTAACTAGATGCCTTTTTTTGCAAATGAAAAAGAACTTACCTATACTACAAACTATTCCAAATTAAGTGTATGTGAATTGAACCATGTGATTGCAGAGAAAAGAGAGTTACCTGGCTAAGCAGTATTAAGCCATGTCACATGATCACATCATTATAAATTCTTGTTCTAAATTAATAACATGTCAATATCCTGCACATATTCATTTATGGGGGACAGCATCATCTCGATAATAATTAATGAACAGTTTGCACCAGAAAGAAATAAGCCAGATACAGCTAAATTGTAAACACAATGTCATATTTCATATTTGATCATATTAAGTTTATGATCCTTATTGCCTTTTATCTACAAAACTTCATTCTTAGGGCATTGGAACTCCCTTTTATACCAATTTGCATTCAGGTTTATATTACAAATTTGATGAGTTGTATTGAATTTAAAATATTTTTTACTTAAATTTAAAAATGTATTGCATATTAAAACTGAATTGATGCTCTTTTACTGTTTTTATAATTTCAAAACCTTTACTATACACTGAACAAAAAGCCAGAATTGGAATCTTCTACTAAAGCAGATAGATTTTCAAAGTGGTTTATAATTGACTTCTCTTAAAATATGTGTTACAACTGCCAGTAGTTAATCTCATATGTACAGTATAGTATTTGCATTTGCTTCTGATGTCAGTTAGACCGTTATCGTACTTGGTGAGTGGATGGTTGATTAGATGAACCCACATTGCATTTGGCGCTCATTTCAAAACGAATAATGAGGTTATGGAAAGTACAATAATACTGCAACTGGAAGTTGATGTGTGAAGTTGTTGAGTAGTGACTGGTTGATGTGTATTAAATTTGACATTACCCACAATACTGCATAAGGGCATGTACATGGTTGAGGGTAAGTAAGTAAAGGTAAAGTTATGCAGTTTAATTTAGAACCCAAGTTTTTAGCCAGGGGCGTATCCAGGATTTTCCAATAGGGGGGGGGGGGGCGTCAGGCATGAATGATCGCCGTCCTGGGGGATGGGTCTAAGGGGAGGGTTTGACAATTTTTGCTTTCGAAGAAGGGCTGAAATGCAAAATGGTGCCATATGCATGGGCGGCGATCCGTACTTCCGAGTGGGGGGGGGGGGGATATGACCTTGTTGACTATCTAAGCGTAGCGCCACCATGAGTTGGCGCGAAGCGTACAAGAAAATTTTGGGATTAACAAACCCTCTAGATGGCCGGAAACGGCACTTCCCGAGGTTTCCAAGCGGCATATACCCAACTTTAAAATAGGGATGTCATGTCCGAAATATCTCATAATCAGGATCCAAAATACTTTTTTTTTTTAATTTCGGGTGTTATTTTGGGAAAATTGCCCCTGTCAATCTTGTTTCAGGCGCAACGTTAGAATGTTCGAGAGCTCTTTTATATTATTCGATGAAGAAAATGGCCTCATGCAGGCTATTATAGGCCTATACACATGCAATACACAATTACACATAGTTACATTCCTAGGCAAGGGCGGCGGAAGCACTTTTAATCTGGGGGGGCACCGACATCAAAGGGCACTTTGCAGAAATTCGATTGGACTGATGCAGCCCTATATTTAGTACCCTTTATAACTCTCATTGTATTATCTTTTTTTGCGTATACACATCACTCCATCAACGCCCCCCCCCCCCACCCCTTTCATAGAAAATATGCATACTAGCTCTGCAATATCCAAAGTTGTATGCACGACTATCTGAGCGGAGCGCCACCATCGGTTGGCGCGGAGCGTACAAGAAAATTTTTGGTTTTACAAACCCCTCAGATGGCCAGAAACGGCCCTTCCCGAGTGTTCATTCCGGTTCCCTGGCCTTTTGCTAACTTGAGACACCTCAATTTTTATGTAGAAAAAGGGCACATTTTTAACCCTGAGGAAAAGTGGGGGGGCACGTGCCCCCTGTGCCCCCCCGGTTCCGCCGCCCTTGTTCCTAGGTACCGATTGCTAGGGCATCCAGGTGAAACGTGTATTAAGCATTACCCTGGTAACATGAGATTCTCAGCTGTTCGAGGGAACATGTACGTGTGTAGGCCTACTATAGGGCCTATATGAATACTATGAGGGTGCATATATGTACTATATCAATACCGTGGGCGCAATAATACATTTTGTTGTTATAGGGCCAATGAAGCCTACAGTCAACTATTCTTGCTTTATAAAGACGCTTTATTTAAAAAGATCGCACTGCGTTTATGGTAGACGAGAAATGAAGCTAAAAAAGAGCCGTACATTAACGATGATGCATAAATGTAGGCATGAAAATATTCTTATCCCTGGCATTTAGTGGGGGGATATTACATCCCCTCCACCCATTTTCATGGGGGATATATCCACCCTCCCCCCCCCCAGGATCGCCGCCCATGGCCATATGTTATCCATTTTTCGACCTAAATAATAAGCAACATTTCCAGTAAATATGGACACAAAATGCACAATTTAGTATGGCTGGCATGTCACTTAGTGTTTATAGTGATAATACAAACACAATTACCATCTATGTTTCTAAAACTCATATGCCGCCAAACTTCGCCAGAACCTTTTTTTGGCAAACAAAAAATAAAGCATACGGGAGGGGGGGGGGGGGTTGAGCGATCACCGACATCTCACATAAAAGTCGTCATCAATTTTTTTTTTTTTTTGCTAATCTTTTTTTTTTTGGTGGTGACGGCCAATAGGGGGGGCGCGCGCCTGTTGCGCCCCCCCCCCCCTGGGTACGCCCCTGTTAGCTGGTTGTCATTTCCACATAATTGCACTAAAAACCTGATGATAAAGTGCTACATTTAGCAGGTTTTAGTCTGTTATTGTGTTGACACCAAAACAGAGCCCATAATGCATTCCAAACGGATGTACTGCTAATGCTTAACACCTAGTTCTACAAAACCTTTACAAATTATACATACAGAATACTGTTTTCACATGTTATGAAGAGAGTATATAAATATGCATTGGAAATCAATGAAATTCTTCATTGTCTGCATCTAATGAAATAAATATGCATTCTTTTCTGTGGTTCATATTGCATCTTCTTTCAAAAACAGTAATGCCAGTATGAGCGTTTAACAAGTGGTGTTTGTAAACCAGCTGTAGGCTGACAAGTATTCTCCTGTGCAATCATGATCTGATCCACTGCAGATGATCATGCAACATAAATGGTACAACAAACACATGTGTTTAGGATGCTGATGTATGCACCAATGTTTACAAACTAAAATACTACTTGACTGCATTTTGCATTGAATTTCATGACATTATACCTTTAATATTAAAAAATGCCAGGATGATAATTCCAAAGCTCACAAAGTCACATACTTTTGTGGATGAGAAGGATTGCAGTATTGGCTGATACTGCACCATTGGAGAATTATTGGTTGGCAAAGTTGAGACAAGTTGAATATTTCAGTAAGCGATATAAGAGCCCTAGCTGATTACACAAATATTGTATTGTACTAAAGGTCATTACTTTGTAAGCAAAGTTTATGTTGGTTTTGGACTTTTATTATTACGTAATACCATAAATATTAATATATTGGCTAACAAACATTCAAATATTGTATTGACTCTGTTATGAATTTAAAAAATATATATCCGAAAGTGCTGAAGCTGCACAAAACTTTGCTATATCCTATCTTTAAGTATGCCTTGCATGTATATATATAATTATAGATATAACATTTTGGGAGAAAAGTAGTTTGGGTGGAGATGATTGGGGATGGGCATTTTGGGGGTCTACTGGCAGGGGTATCACACTAATAGAAATTTCTGGAAATGCCCATCCCTCACATATAGAGTCCAGCTAATTATTTTCCGGCAGTTGTTAACTGGATACTTCATGAGCTGACCTAGGTCAATGAGGGGATGGGCTTTTTGGGGGCCTACTGGCACGTGTATCCCACTAAAAAAAATTTCTGGAAATGCCCAAACCTTACATATGAGTGATACCTATCATTTTCCAGTAGGTTTCAACTGGTTACATCATGAGCCGACCTATGTCAATGAGGGGATGGGCTTTTTGGGGGTCTACTTGCAGGGGTTCCCCACTAATAGAAAATTCTGGAAATGCCCATCCCTAACATATAGAGTCCTGCTAATCATTTTTCAGTAGTTTTCAACTGGTTACTTCATGAGCTGACCTAGGTCAATGAGGGGATGGGCATTTTGGGGGTCTACTGGCAGGGATACCACACTAATATTAATTACTGGAATTGCCCATACCTTACATATAGAGTCCTTCCAATTATTTTCCGGCAGTTTTTAACTGGATACTTCATGTGCTGACCTAGGTCAATGAGGGGATGGGCTTTTTGGGGGCCTACTGGCACGTGTATCCCACTAATAGAAATTTCTGGAAATGCCCAAACCTTACATATGAGTGATACCTATCATTTTCCAGTAGGTTTCAACTGGTTACATCATGAGCTCACCTAGGTCAATGAGGTGGATTGGCATTTTGGGGGTCTACTGGCAGAGGTACCCCACTAATAGAAATTTCTGGAAATGCCCATCCCTTACATATGAAGTGATACCTATCATTTTCCAGTAGGTATCAACTGGTTACCTTATGAGCCGACCTAGGTAAATGAGGGGATGGGCTTTTTGGGGGTCTACTGGCAGGGGTTCCCCACTAATAGAAAATTCTGGAAATGCCCATCCCTCACATATAGAGTCCTGCTAATCATTTTCCAGTAGTTTTCAACTGGTTACTTCATGAGCCGACCTAGGTAAATGAGGGGATGGGCATTTTGGGGGTCTACTGGCAGGGGTACCCCACTAATTTAAATTACTGGAAATGCCCATCCCTTACATATAGAGTCCTGCCAATTATTTTCCGACAGTTTTTAACTGGTTACTTCATGAGCTGACCTAGGTCAATGAGGGGATGGGCTTTTGGGGGGTCTACTGGCACGTGTACCCCACTAATAGAAATTTCTGGAAATGCCCAAACCTTACATATGAGTGATACCTTTCATTTTTCAGTAGGTTTCAACTGGTTACATCATGAGCTCACCTAGGTCAATGAGGGGATGGGCATTTTGGGGGTCTACTGGCAGGGGTACCCCACTAATAGAAATTTCTCGAAATGCACATCCCTTACATATGAAGTGATACCTATCATTTTCCAGTAGGTTTCAACTGGTTACCTTCTGAGCCGACCTAGGTCAATGAGGGGATGGGCTTTTTGGGGTCTCCTGGCAGGGGTTCCCCACTAATAGAAATTACTGGAAATGCCCATCCCTCACATATAGAGTCCTGCCAGTCATTTTCCAGTAGTTTTCAACTGGTTACTTCATGAGCTGACCGAGGTCAATGATGGGATGGGCATTTTGGGGGTCTACTGGCAGGGGTACCCCACTAATAGAAATTACTGGAATTGCCCATCCCTCACATATAGAGTCCTTCCAATTATTTTCCGGTAGTTTTTAACTGGATACTTCATGAGCTGACCTAGTTCAATGAGGGGATGGGCTTTTTGGGGGCCTACTGGCACGTGTATCCCACTAATAGAAATTTCTGGAAATGCCCAAACCTTACATATGAAGTGATACCTATCATTTTCCAGCAGGTTTCAACTGGTTACATCATGAGCTCACCTAGGTCAATGATGGGATTGGCATTTTGGGGGTCTACTTGCAGGGGTACCCTACTAATAGAAATTACTGGAAATGCCCATCCCTTACATATAGAGTCCTGCTAATCATTTTCCAGTAGTTTTCAACTGGTTACTTCATGAGCTGACCTAGGTAAATGAGGGGATGGGCATTTTGGGGGTCTACTGGTAGGGGTACCCACCAATAAAAATGACTGGAAATGCCCATCCCTTGTATCTGAAGTCCTAACCATCATTTTCCAGTAGGTTTCAAGCGGTTAACTCATGAGCTGACCTAGGTCATCCGTGAGGCTGGCAAAGCTACCCCACCACCAATAATTACTGGCGATGGCCATTTGTTGCTCTTGGGGCCATACCTGACACATTGTATTTACTTTGATGTGGTTACCATGAAAGCTGATCTAGGTTAGCTTTTAGGTGACTTTAAAATTGCTTTCCCAGCCACACCCACCACAGCCGGTTTGCCAGTCGTCTGGTTTCATGTACAGGAATGCACTGTGAACATTGTGATGTACAAGGCAATTGGTTACCTCTGCAGCTAACCACACCCTATGGGCTCCCGGTCTACATTGATGCTCCCTTGACACCCTTGCCTCCAGAATGTGACTGTGTGACGTCAGGTGTTAGAATCGCTTTAGAATTCATTGGACATTTGAGTGAATGTAGGGACCAAAACATGAACTTTTTATGCAATTCTTTGAGAAACATAACATAGCTCCACTAAAATATGCAAAAGTGATCTACTTCCAACCCAACAAGAAACCTTGTCATGTGGATAGGGGGAGGGGTGGGTTAAGAAGACCAGTTCATACAACTTTATAAAGAACATACCTGGAAATATTTTCGATATGAATTCAACATTTTTTGTCATTGAAATTCCTTTGGGCATGCACCCAAAGGTCACAGTTTACTTTTCTTACAAAGAGACCTTTGCAACATAATGTTTTAACAATGGTAATAGATAATGAATTTATCTATAAACTCAGTAATGTTTAGGTTGGTGCTCCCTCTTTTTATAATCTTTTACAGTGAAAACATCTTGAGTGAAGGCATTCTTGCACTTTATACTCAAGCATGTGCTCAAGTTTTAGATTTTCAAAAAGCCTAACTAGTATCTCCTCTAACAATTGTGTTCTTTGAATATTGTTTAATGGGTATGACAAGAGTTTGCATATTCAAGAAATTTTTAAATATTTCTTGACATTGAGAAGAACTTGCCATTATTTTGGTTCTGTAAATCCTTGTCACATCAACATAAAGACAGTTTTATTCCTCATTTGTTATTATGATTTGGATTGAACCTCTTCAAAGCTTTTTATTCTCAGTATATACTTACACCAAATGTTCACATTATTATGGTCACTGTTATTTTTAAGAAGGTATCAGAAGCTATTTTTATGATTAACAAAGCAGACATCTTGGGCTACCACTGCAGTGGTTTTTGAGTATGTGCCCCTGTCCTGTGGTCCAGTGTGATGGAATTACATTCAATTTCTTAAGTCGCCCTAAGTGTTGCTTTTATGCTATGTCGCCCTAAGTGTTGTGAAAAGAGATAAATTCACATCGGACAACTCGTATATATGTGTAATTACTTACTTAGTTAATTAAATTATTTGCTATATTTATTTTTCAAAGGGATAACTTTCAATAGTACCCATACTGGAGTCCTAACAGTGGTCCAGTGTGATGATATAACATTAAATTGCCAATGTCGCTCTAAGTGTTGTTTTTTTCCTATGTCGCCCTAAGTGTTGTGAAAAGAGATAAATTCACATAGGACAACTCGTATATATGTAATTAATTACTTACTTAATGAGATTATTTGCTATATTTATTTTCAAAGGGATTACTTTCAATAGTACCCATACTGGAGTCCTAACAGTGGTCCAGTGTGATGATATAACATTAAATTGCCAATGTCGCTCTTAAGGGTTGTTTTTATGGTATGTCGCCCTGAGTGTTGTGAAAAGAGATAAATTCACATAGGACAACTAGTACATGTGTAATTAATTACTTAGTTAATTAAATTATTTGCTATATTTATTTTACAAAGGGATAACTTTCAATAGTACCCATACTGGAGTCCTAACAGTGGTCCAATGTGATGATATAACATTAAATTGCCAATGTCGCTCTAAGTGTTGTTTTTATGCTATGTCGCCCTAAGTGTTGTGAAAAGAGATAAATTCACATAGGACAACTCGTATATATGTAATTAATTACTTAGTTAATGAGATTATTTGCTATATTTATTTTCAAAGGGATTACTTTCAATAGTATCCATACTGGAGTCCTAACAGTGGTCCAGTGTGATGATATAACATTAAATTGCCAATGTCGCTCTAAGTGTTGTTTTTATGCTATGTCGCCCTAAGTGTTGTGAAAAGAAATACATTTACATAGGACAACTCGTATATGTGTAATTAATTACTTAGTTAATGAGATTATTTGCTATATTTAATTTTCAAAGGGATTACTTTCAATAGTACCCATACTGGAGTTCTAACAGTGGTCCAGTTTGATGAAATATACATTTAATTGCCAATGTCGTTCTATGTGCTGATTTTATGATATGTTGACCAAGCGGTGTGCAAAGAGCTAAATTCACATACGCCAACATGTATATGTGTTATTAATTAATTGATTAATTAGTTGAATTACTTGCTATATTGTTTTACAAAGGAATTTCTATCAATAGTACCCACACTGGAGTCCTTACAGTGGTCCAGTGAGACAAAATAGCATTGTATTACTTGTATATGTGTAATTAATTAATTAATTAATTTAATTCTTTGCTATATATATACTTCAAAGGCATTATTATAAATAGTACTCATACTGGAGTCCTAACAATCATCCAATGTGATGAAATTACACTAAATTGCCAATGTCGTCCTAAGTGTTATTTGATGCGATGTCGCCCAAAGTGCTGTTTCACAGTTAAATTCACTGAGATGCACTTAGGGCGACATCTATTTGTCGCCCTAAGTGTGTTTGTGTACAATTAATTAATTATTTAATTAAAATCCTTGGTATTTGTATTTTGCAAAAGGATAATTATTAAAAGGAATCAAACTGGAGTCTTTACAATGGTCCAGTGTGAAACAATAACATTAAATTGCAACTGCTGCCCTAAGTGCCCAACGGTCTAATTTATATATATATATATATATATATATATATATATATATATATATATATATATATATATATATATATATATATATATATATATACATATATATACATATATATATATATAAATATATATATATATAAATATATATATATATATTTATATATATATATATATGTGTGTGTGTGTGTGTGTGTATGTATGTATGTATGTATGTATGTATGTATGTATGTATGTATGTATGTATGTATGTATGCGTGTATGTATGTGTGTATGTATGTATGTATGTATGTATGTATGTATGTATGTATGTATGTATGTATGTATGTATGTATATATATATATATATATATATATATATATATATATATATAGATATGGTGATAATTACACTATAGTTGTTAATTTATTCTCTGTAGTTAGAGCTTTATTTATTCGCCTAGCCTTATATATCTTGGAAATAATCCCTCATTTGCAAGTGTAGTCTACAAAGTTCGAAACACTTTTTGTCTTCTAAATGTCATAAGCATGTGATATTTCCTTAACCATGGCTTTTTGTACATTTGTGTTGTATATGGACTTTGCAGTTTCAAAGTGACTGTGTCAACCAAATCAATTAAAAGATAATATACCAGGTGCATCATAGGTCATAATGTATTTGTCCAAAGGGATAGCGAGCTACTTTTAGATTATAGAGCGATTTTATAATTGTTTATGATCAGTTATTATCCATTCGCAGGCAATGATATCACAGTTTTGTTTACATGCATCCAAGATAAGCTAGGAACACTGAACTGAACAAACAGTATAATCTAGTGAACTTTGTTTATATTTAACATTGGTATAGTCTTTCTCTTACAGGATGTGGCTTCCCATTGTGCTAGAGTGCTATGACTATGTCATTCTTACCAAAACGGACGGAAATACAATTCCCTAAATATCGTCTTCTCTGAAATAGTCAAAAAATCTTCCATAACACTTATTTGAAAACGAAAATTAAAAATAAGTTAACCAAACTTAAAATTTCTTCTCTCAGTTTTGAAAACAATTTCTCGTTCACCATAAATTTGTTCTTCAAAGTTAATGTAGGCATAGGAACCTGGGGAAGGGTGTAAGAACTTGAGTAGGTATTTGCTTTTGAAGGTATGCGTAGTATTTTATTAGAGTAACACTCTAGGCTGTTGCTATAAATTAGCAAACAGAACGCCCAATCATATATGAGTAATGGTTGGTTTTGGTTTGTAATAGAATACTTCATGCATGAAAATTAAAACTAAATCGGGGAGATCAAGACAACTGGTAGTAATAATCGCTCTCGCACCCTAAATATTCATTTCCTGTCGTGATTAACAGAACTTCAAAATGTGATATTGTGTCCAATAACGAATTTATTTGGCCAAACGTCTTTAACCACGGGCAGTTATTAATGAAAATCGTATCACAGGTTGTGTAAAAATCGTAATATATGTATATATATATATATATATATATATATATATATATATATATATATATATATATATATATATATATATTTATATATATATATATATATATATATTTGTATATATACATATATATATATGTATATCTATATATATTTGTATATATACATATATATATATATATATATATACATTTATATATATACATATATATATATGTATATATATATATATATATATATATATATATATATATATATATATATATATATATATATATATATATATATATATATATATATATATATATATATATATATAATATTTTGATGAGGAAGGAAAACGGATTAAAAGGTTACAAAAACAGATGACTTATTTGAACTTCGCCCTTCCATTTGAAAACTGAAAATCCAATCTCAGAAATGCCATTGGATTTCAAAAGGCCAAAGATCACGAGCCTCTGAAAGCATAAATAATGTGCCAAGTTACAGCATAAGCTTAACACGCCTGTCGAATAATAATAATATTAAATGAACTTAGAAAGCCAACTTGAAAAAATGAGTCTTCAAGCAGGACTTGAACTGATTGAGAATGGGAGAACTCCGCACAGATATGGGCAGACCATTCCAGAGCTTGGGCCCGGCTGATGGAAAGGCACGGTCGCCATAGGTTTTCAGTTTAGTTCTGGGAACAGTGAGAGTGAGTGTATTGCTAGAACGCAAGGTATAACGAGTATTGACCTGGAAGGACAGATCGTCCGACAAATAGGCGGGTGCCATTCCATGAATACACTTATACACCAGGAGCAGTACTTTGAACTTAATTCTGAATTCAACTGGCAACCAGTGCAAAGAATGGAGGAAACTCAACGATGGTGTGTTGAAGTCATAGCAGTCTACAACAAGCCTGGCTGCGCTGTTCTGCAGACGTTGCAGTCTCTGATCAGACACCCTGGAATACCATAGAGCAAACTATTGCAATAATCCAAATGGCTGTGAATGAATGAATGAACCAATGTGCTCATAGTTCTAGAAGACATATGTTTCCTAATCTTCTTTAAATTAAAAATATAATAGAAACTAGTCTTGCAAACTTTACTGATATGTTTATCCATTTTCATGTGTTTGTCGAAAATAACCCCGAGGTTGCGGACTTGATCACAAGAAGCAATGGAAGCACCACCAACCCTGATAGATTTATTGACGACCTTTGTGAGCTGGACTGGAGTGCCAAGAAAAATGAACTCAGTTTTACTTTCGTTCAGCTTCAATTTATGAGCAGCCATCCAATCCCTAATATCAGAGATACAATTTTGCATAAGATTGAAAGCATCGATTTCTGTGGTGTTATGCTGCGGTTTAAGGCTGTGAATCAACTGAGTATCATCAGCATAAGCAACACCTGTGTCCAGATGTGTAGAAATGACATTAAATAGAGATGCAGTAAACAGCGTGAAACACAGCTGACCTAGACACGAGCCTTGTGGAACTCCATGCTCGACAGGGATTTCCTCGGAATATACACCATCTGGCGAGACAAACTGTGACCTGGTCCTAAGGTAATTGATGAACCAGTTGAGTGCAGTGTTCTTAATACCAAAGTCATGTTCCAAAATGTTCACCAAAACAGAATGATCTACCGTATCAAAGGCGGAACTGAGGTCTAGAAGTACCATAGGCACAACATTTTGTTTATCAATAGACTGCATGATTTCTGAATGAATCTTGAGCAAGGCAGTCTCAGTGGAATAGTGCTGTCTATATGCGGACTGAAATACAGGTAAAGGGCAATGACGATTACAATGTTGCAAAACTTGATTCGCTACAACTTTCTCCACAAGCTTGGAGATAAATTGGAGGTTACTCACCGGTCTGAGATTATTCAATTCCGGTGGGAGAGTAGGCTTCTTAAGGAGAGGACAAACTATAGCTCTCTTCCAAGACTCCAAGAACTCACCGGTTGTTATTGACAAATTAATAAGTCTAGTAATAGAAGGCAGAAGAGTAGCACTGACATATTTAACAATCTTTGTGGGAACTGGGTCTAAGTCACAACTGGCCGACGAACAATTTTGCAGTAACTTCGAGAAATACGATACTGAAACCTCCGAAAATTGTTCCAGAGAGGCACTAGGAGGGTTGGAATTGCTATGGAAGCTGAAGGTGGTAGTCTCATCATCGAGCTCAGTACGAATATTCAGTACTTTGGAGTTGAAGTGTTGCAAAATTTCATTGGCCAGCTGTAACTTATCCGTATGTGGAGGGAAGGATGTATCAGTACTCTTACCAAAGAATGATTTAACCACGCCATATAACCTCCGACCGTCACCCACACAGTTAGCCACCAAGTTGTCATAATAGGCATCGGATGCTTCACTATAATTTTGTTTGAAAGCATCTCTAGCTTCAGTGAATTTTAACCTATTCTCAGGAGTTTTGTCTCTTCTCCAAACTTTTTCACAGCGCCTACGCTCAACTTTGAGCTGCTTCAACTCGGTAGTATACCATGAAACAGTCGGACGAGCAGTAATAGAATTCAGCATGATCTTTCCGCTAAAGACATTGAAATAAAATTTTCAACGAAAAAACATAATTTTTATTACAAATATTTTGTAGGTTGCTCTAAACTTTCTCGAAAGACTGAGACTGCTTCAAGAAATTATAAACCAGTACAACATTTTCTAACCGTTTCAAAATTGGTAGTCAAATGGAATGCTTCTCTAAGAAAAGTTAGTTTTATTATGAATACAAACCTTGTATGATTAAGAAATGGACAGAGGAGTCTCCTACTGAATTCGCACATGTATATTTTCCTTCATGTAGGGAATAGTTATCCAACAGTTCAAAACTTCCTTTAAATCGGTCATCAACAACTATTCTGAGGAAAAGAACGATGTCTTCGAATTTCCAGTTCTGATCACAACTCATCGAAGTAAGGCAATCCATTGTCACTGAACTTGAATTTTTTTTTTATAAATATATGTATCGAAGCAAATGGTAGATCTGGGAAAAATACTAAACAATAAGAATAGAAGTAATGAGATGTGCATCGTGTAAATTTTCTTAAATGAGTACGCATACAAACGTTAATAAAAACAGTTTATTGGGAGCTTCTGACAAATGATGCATTAATGGAGGTTACCACATAATAACCCACGTATGAAACTCCACAAAGATAATATTCAATGGTAGTAAGCACTGGAAGGCTTATAGTTGTCATTGGCAGCAATCTATCGAACAGGAATAAGATGACATGCATGCCATTTTGTGTAACATTTGTTATACATATTTTTTTATATTCTTGTCTTTTTTCTTTCAAGTAACATCGGTCTTTGCTTTCTTTGAACTGCTTTTGCACTATAGATTTGATTCTTTCCTCTTAGGTGCATTTCATAGAACCTATTATCTAGCATCGTCTCATTCGTTTACTTTAAGATGTTTACTTTCGATTACATTATTCCTATGTTATACATTTCATATTACTCATTGTTTCTGTTTTCCAAGTATTTCAATCAGTTTTTGTTTCAGTTCGAGTTTTTTGTTGTTGTATTGACTTGAGGGTTACATAGTTGATTTCACTCAGGTTTCAAAATGATAAGAGTTATACAAACCGGAGCTGCAGTGAATAACATTGTAGTATCATCAAGTAAATAACAAGGCGCATTCAGTAGCCATGTAAAGAATATAATATAAAGTTCAATGTATCAAATAAACCCAATTGTCACGCTGACACTTCACAAATATTGAAAGTTGTAAAACCTTAAAACAGAAATCATGTTTGGCCATAGCATATAGGCCATATCAAATGCTTGCTGCAATTAGTTTGTAAGCAATACAAGTTGAACAATCTTCGTGTGCTTCGTAAGTTAGAAACCATGTATTGTTTTAAATCTATATCATCAATAATTTCGTGAAAAGCTTAAAATAACATACAACAGGGTGTTGATGGTCACTTTAGCAAAATAACGAGCACGTATGTCGAAGTCTATACAGATTCACGTACAGTGATGTTGTGAGGTAACGATAGACCAATGACTGGAAACGTTTGTAATTGGCAATTTACACACACCAAAATGACAACATTGGGTAATGCAAATTGTTAAAGGTACATAGTCAATGATGGTCAAGTACCAAACTTAGCGATCTCCCCCTAAACCGTAAGACCCATCGACGTCATATTTGTTGGGTTTGTGTCTCGGCTTGGACGCTGTGCCTCCGTGATTTACGATGTCACAGGGTCAAAAGTAAATAAAATAAAATAGAAGCATCTCGGCTATTACGGGGAAACTTAAATAAAAACCCGTGCATAAATTCAGACTCTGAGAACGTTTAAAGGACGACAAGTTGAACGTTGTCATTATTTGCCTTGCAAACTCTTAAGATGCTAAAATTGTTTGTCCTTGCTAAAGCATACCGGTCTACTCGTGTAACCTGATGACTGAAACGTTACACTCCTCAATCAGCTAAACCATTTAAGTGAAGGTGAATTCTTTTATTTCCTTGTGTAATGCAGGCATTTTTTTTTATATATCTCTATGGTGGGAACTAGCGACTTAGTCCGCTCTCACAGAGCGTTGTGGTTAGCGGAAACGGCTTGTTCAAAGGTCGTGACTGCGCGGGACCTGAGATGAGAGGACCGAGCCGATAAAAGCTAGCAACCGTCGTGAGGGTTTGTAAACATTGCTGGTTCTGCCGGGTCTTCTCAGGAGTCTGTCGTGGGAATATTGTCACGAGACGGGAACGATCCGGGAACCGCGGCGTATAAAAGCAACGGAAGCGCTCCGAACGAGAGGAAACAGCAAGTAATCGAAGGAGAGGAGACTTGGAGAATAAAAAAAGGAAAGTTGATTTTTGGGGTCTAGTGACAGCTATCTTGGTAGGGAACGGCGGTCTGAACTATAACTATTATTAAGCTTGTGACCCATTTGTTTGGTATTGGCGCACACGCTGTATACGGAGAACCAAACGGCTATTGGTTTGTCGTTGGCGCAAACAGTCTTTCTAATCGATTTTTGTAAAAAAGATGTGCCTCATTTGTTCAGAGTTAGCGCGCACACTATATACGGAGGAACAGAAGGCCATTGTGTTATCGTTGGTGCATACAGCATTTCTTTTGGATTTTTGTAAGGTGTCTGTGCCCAATTTGTTGGCGTTAACACACACACTGTTTATACGGAAGACTGGGCCGCCATTGGTTTGTTGTTGACGCATAGTTTATCTATTGCATTTGCGTTAACGCATACGCTGTGTATAAGGAGGACCGGAGATGTACCAATTGACGTTTTGGGTTCTGCTGTAGGCCTCATTTGTATTTACCGTTCGGGAGCCTTGATGACCAAATGACTACGGAGTTATCATTAGTTATTCTATTTATATATATGCCTTATATATGTTGGTTTGATTCTAGTTTGATATGTTCATTGGATTAATTCTAATCCCAGATAGTTGAGTAATTATAGTAAAGAAAACGCCGAATACTCTGCCTATTTTTTTCGCTTGTGTTTACTCTGCGCGCGCCAGTTGATCCCCTGTACGTGGTATATTCTGATCGAATCCATCGCCGGCTGTGAGGTAACACTTGTAAGCTTAAGTCAATACACCATACTCTGAATGTTTACAGAACATTCGTAATGGAAAATGGTGTGGCTTATGGATTCCTACTCCGCATCATTTTAGGAGAGTTGCCACGAATAACTCTTGGCCAGAATCTGAAGTAAGGTCAAATCGTAAGTCGAATCAATTAATATACTAGTTACACAAGTCAAACAATGACAAATCATATGTAACACCTGCCTGCTTGAACAGGTGTCTGCCTTTGCTTTGACCATTCCGCTAACATTTCCTCAGAGAAATGCACTTCTCTGATGTAAAATCCTTTTAAGAGCAGAGCATTAGCAACACTGCAAATGTCCCTATCGCCCAAGTCCCCAGAAACCCGCAACAGGGGTTTGAGTGTAATCCTCCTGCGATTTATTTTGTCATTTATTTTGCTTTTGTGCTTTAAAGTCAGGAACATAACGAAAAGGTAAATCCCCTAGTACCACTGTTAGATGTTTGAAATATATGCATTATCTTCCATCTACAAACACCGCAGCTTTCGGGGACTTCGCTCAACTCCGTGTACTCACACTAATCCAATAACAATGTTAAATCCTACTTTTAAAAAGAAATCGCTAATTGTGGGATTGAGTTTTCGAATCGTTGCCTCCGTCAGTCATTTGAGTATGTCTAACTTAGGCTGGCTCGAGGTCGCTTGACACTTCCATGCAAAATGGTAAAAATACTCTCCATTTGGATAACTTATGTGTAAACACATATAAAACCTACTGTATCGGCAGGGAGTACGTTCTCGTGGCCCCTCAATATAATGGTGAAGTGACAAGTCTGAGTAAACTCAATGTTCGGTTTTGACAAACTTGATTACTCAATCAAGCATAATTTTACACAACTTCTTGCATTATTTAGGTTCCTGAGTAGTGAATTGTACACTCTGATTTGAAACGTGGTCGTGTTGTAAACAGTGTCCACGTATAGACTTTTCTTTACTATCATGGAACGACCATGATACTACGTCAATTGTTTATGTGAAGTATGAATTATCACCATTTATTGTAAACTACGGATATTACCCTCAAATAACAATGGATGCCAGGAACAAAATTGAGTACATCAAAGACATTTGTTAACACATTCCGTCTTTGATCTTTGTCAGCACGTGACGTAATGTGATGTGTGGTCAAAAATGAAAAGTCTCCGAACGATATTGTCATTGAGCAGTCTGCACAATTACACTGTAAAATAACGCATTTGATAAAGCCTCACGGGGACAAAATATATACTTTCATAAATAAAATTATTCATTACTAACTCAATCATGACCATACGGTGTCCACTGAATTATGAAGTTATATGTAGCTACGAAGCTAAAGATGTGAGAATGTTGTTGATGTACATTGGTGATTGCATCTTTTCTTTGCGACAAGTCACCTAGATTAAGTCAACTTGTAGTGAGTATTTAATCTGAGGTAAACTCGATGATACTGTGAAAGACATGTAAATGGTAAATAAAAGTGTCATTTGTTCTTCTTACTATCGATCAATACATATTTATTATATATTTATTTAAACTATTATTTTGGTAACGTCGCCAATTCAAAGAGTGAAGATCGTTATTGAAGCATGTGTTGGATGCTTCTCTTTCTAACGTGCTTTGCGAGACAATGTTAAAGAAATTTATTTTTAATTTTCAGCTTGATGGGCTTTGAATTTGGTGTGTGCTTGCTTCGGCGTGGAATGTGGATCCACTATGAAGACCATTTAACGCATTGAAAGGGTAATACATGTTATAGCTAAAACATCATTTGGCATATGGCAAATCAGTGAAATGGCAAAAACGTTGGCAAATGTGTGCAGCAAACTCAACCTCAGCTATAAAGTCACTCAAACTTGAGTAGTGCGTGTATCACAGAATGCCTCTCGCAAAATCATATTACATGAACAACATGGCCAATCTTTTGAATGATATTTGAGACACCTTGAATTGCTAGCTTGTGATTTATTTAGGAATAGACAATCAACTTAAATGCAAACTTCAAAACTGACGAAGCAAACCCGATTATGAAATATTGATCAAATTAATATTTCATAGTTTTCATGGTAGTTTCTAGTAAAGGAATTCAAGTCGTGTTGTCTTGTTTGTTATAAAATAATGCAAACTATCAGCTTCAGAACAATTCGTCTACCATACAACCAAGAAATCAAAGCAAAAAGAATACATCGAATGAAAACATCATACATTAACTACTATAATTCAAATCATATTTGTACAGACTGGGCAGTAGTTGCCTTGACATTACGACAACATTCTTTCTTCTCTGAAAACGTCACATGAAGTATGGAAACAGCAACTGGCAAATTTGTGTAAGGATCACAACAACCCAGTCATGGTAGAATTTACATATCATGTGTTTCTGAACATCATTAAATGATCTAAGGCTTGGAATTTTAAATGCGTCTACGGAATAAACATCACCATTTTGTGTTTTTTGATGATATACAATGTATTAAAGATATTGCATTTTAAAATAAGCAGTTTACCATTGACCACGTCCTGTTGATAAAGTCTTAGATCTAACAGATAATACATGCATATTTGTTTGAATCCGCCGGTGGCTCTACAATTTATAAACTAATGGAAACATTGCAATGTTACTTTGGCTAGAATAGACAATTCACCAACAACATGCAATGAAGACTGCCAGTAATGATCTGCATATGTGACACTTAGTTGGTCATATCCTGTTTGCAAAGCGCCATTAACTTAGAGGGTGCTTACGTTACATCTCAAACAAATGACGTGTGATTTCTTTTGCATTTTCACTGTCCGTGCATTCCGATGACTTGGCAATCATTATATCAAGCCTATGCAATACTTTCTCTTCTTCCTGGTTGGAAAGTGTCGGAGTTACATTACTCATCTTGGAAAGTGAATTTGGAAGGCTGTCACATAAAAATAACAGTTCTACTGAACGGCCTTTAGCTATTACAATATATTTTGTCTTATCTAATTCTGTTCTAGTTTCTTTTCCTTGTAGAGAGAAATCATGGAGACTAATTAACAAATCTTTAATGTCTTCAAAAAACGACATGGTTTCACGAAGATGGTAATCCAGTTGATCTATAACAGGCATTAGTTTATCACCAATTACTTAACGAAATATCTTTATCAAAGGCAGTACTTCCATAATGGTCTGTGCGTCTTTTGCTTTTTCTTTAGCACTTGAATTCATTGCCAATGCTGGGACAACTCCAAAAATTGGTACGAACGAAGACGCAGTTGCAATTTTGTGATTTCTTTTAGCTTTCCTCTGCACTTCTTTATTCTTTTTAGTGTTCTTGTTTTCTCTGTTGTCCAATTCAGTCAGTAAAGTACACAGTTTGATCGTTATCTCATCTAATGAGTCTGACATTATCTTATGGAGATTGATTAGTACACTGCAACATGTGTTGTAAGTCTTTGTTTCGTTAATTCATTGATCAAATTCCATTTCTTCATAAGGTTGAAAAAGCATTGTTATTGTTCTGCATAACCTTGTGCATGATTTAACAACCCTCAGCAGGTACGCATCAATGTACTCCAGTAAATTCGTTGCTATTTCGATCAATTGTTCATTTATACGTGGCAATATTTCATCTTCTCCCCGATAAGAAATGTCGACCGAAGAACATTCCAATTCTTTCTTTGCGGTTTTGAGAGACAATCTAAAATCGTCGATGGGTTCCTTGGACTCTTTACTCGCTTCCTGGAGTTATAGATAAAATGTAAAATGTTATTGTACCATAGCGAATCGGAAAAAATGATTTCAAAAACGTTGGACACATGTAAACTAAAGTAAAGTCGCCATCAATTTTCTCGTCCACATTCTTATCTCTCAGCCTTCTAAACTGATCTTGTTGCAATGGATTAGTATAATTGTAAATATAATTGAATGTCTTACCTGACATTCCATATTCCAAAAATTTAAGAAACACCTGTCCGGAAACTCACGAGTGCGAATCGAAGTCTTTCCTCTCAACACATGTTTCTTGCAAGCAGTATCTGCAGAGATTGTGATGTATTCAATGAAATTAATATATCATGTTAAAAAGCAGAATGTACATTCACAACTGTAATCTTCACGTAAACTAGTAAACGAAGCAAAAGGATTTGAGCAACATACCGAGTGTTGAACTCGTGTATATTCCACCCTTGTTCTCGCTGGAAGGTCCTGTATATTAACACGCAAGATGTTTCAACAATTGCGATATTTCTATCCAATTCAACCAAAGTAGCTGTTTCAGTCCCCAATCCATTCAGAAAAGTTAAGCAAAGTTGAGCATTTTTTTGTGTGAGCAAGTTTCGAAAACAGGGATGGGGGTGATGGGGGGGGGTTGAAGCTGGGGGTAAAACACTTTGAGCATAAGAGATGCTGAAACGCCTAACATATATGTAAGTCTACTGTTACGCAGTGGTGAATAAAGCCAGGTCGGGTCCTAGTAACATCAATGTCACCAGTCCCCCCCCCATCCCCTCATGTTTCTTCAATTCTTCTTTTGTTCTTAGTAATATTATGGAAATAAGAAAACATCCCATTTATTCAATACACCATATTTCCCCGACACCCTAGTAAAGTTGTACGCTCCAGCCTATTCCCCTATTTCGCCATGCTTTCTGTTATATTTGTAACCACGTGCGAATGATATATGTATATATATTAGATATATATGTATTAGATATATATATATTAGATATATATATATATATATATGTATATATATATATATATATGTATACGTATATATATATATATATATATATACATATATATATATATATATATATATATATATATATATATATATATATATATATATATATATATATATATATATATATACGTTGATAATGAGACTTATATATTGGTGTTTCTATATTTTCCAAGAGTAACGCTCTTCACTCATTTAAAGGATATCAAACAATTAAACAGTATACACTGTTAATTCAAAATGTCTTTACAATGTGTCCCTGTGATGGTATCACTCCGGGGGATTTTTAAACACTTATTTTTCTATTTTAATCATTTTGTTCATACATTTGTTGAGATATTAGGATTAAATGCTCATAGCCCACTATGTTTTATGTATTTAGAATTTTATCTACATTCATCTTTCACGTTTCTTTGATTTTACCTTTTAGCCCTGACCCTTAACCTTATGACTTCATAACTCACGAAGATACTCCATCCCATGTAATCAAATCCCTACCAAGTTGGAAGTCCATTGGCTTAAGATTTAGTGAAACCTGTTTGGCACCACCCACGAATAATAAATATGATGCATATCATTGCGTCACCCTTTGGTACCCCCAACTCCTCAATAATGCACATCAACCCACCTAGTTCTAGCTCAGTTAGGTAGGTAGAAATTTGGGTAATCCAGCAATATCTACAAACCTGACAATATAGTACACTATCTCATCCACACGATGTAATACGTAGGGTCGAGATAAACATTGGACCTTAAGGCTCTCCATTTATTTTGAAATGGGATCATATATTGGATTTAGTGTGATATATGGATTGCTGTAGTTGCTTTGATAGTATAATCCGTAAAGGCCACATAAATTACAATAAAATAGTTTAGTACTTAACCAATGTCATGCAGTTCTGTTTCGAATTCTTCGGGAAGATATCGAAATAACGAAGTAAAGAAGCCCTGACATGTACGACATTGATATGATGAATTACACTAACGTCAGTACAATATATTACAGTCTTCAATAGCTTTACGTTTTTATCTCTGTTAACTCAGTCCAAATTCGAGTTCGAGTCATTCACATGTAAAAATATGACTCCGAGTCCGGACTGAAATGGAGTCCTACATCACAGGCTCGTAGATGTAGACATGTTAACATGTAGCTGCGTATTCCTCAAGTAATGTAGATTACTGCAGTTTAAATTAGACAACATTTATTACATTAATGAGCAGATTGTTCGTTGGCAAACCTCGTTGGAGCCTCATTTCGTATCGTTTCACTTCACTGCACCAGAGTCTCCAAATAACTAAAAATAATAAACAGGCAAGCTAGAGTCCATAGCTCTACCGACTAGGTCCGAACACGACTCTTGTTTACTACTGACAGTAAAATAGCGCAATGGCGGCTATGAAACATGTAGAACAAAGTGATTGATGATTGATCAATATGACATTTATATCGTTAACATAATTTCCTTCCGCTCTTATACGCATTTGCGTATGTAGGATGTTTTAATGGAAAGGGGGGGGGGGGGAGATCACATGTACCGGAGGGCATCCGTCATTTAGGGTCACGGCGTACACTTGTTTCAAATGTGTTCGAGGGAAACTTTCTAAATGAATGAAGAATTTGGTAAAGGAGGGTCTGCTGACGACATTCCCATGTACTATAGGGTCTGGTGGTGCCCCAATTTAGACGACAACTATATGTTGTATTTTAAAGTATAATTCAAAATATATGTAAGAACTACAACTAGGTCTCAACGCACGATTGTGGTAACACACACTTTTTGAGTTTTTGAGCGAAGTTGAAAAATGGAAGAGGGGGAGAGGGTTGGGGAGGCACACCCTCACATCCCATGCATCAATATTTGATTATGAATATGTGTTCCCGTTGGGGTGACAATTTTTACTGTAAATAATTCAACCGTGTATTTTACTGTTTTTGTGTTATACTTTCCCATCCAATATAGAACTACTAATTTTGAAAAAGTTTTAAATAGTTTCAGAAATACATAGGCCGAATGATAGGGGCTTATTCAGTTTTTGCAGTGAGAGGTTCGTTGAAGCGGACTTCAATGTCTGAGTTTCTCACAACCAAAAACAAAATATCTATGGTTGAAAATCGTAGGTTAGTGTCATAAAACACAATTTTACGAGGCATGTACAATGAAACGGGCCGCCCGCCGGGGGTGGATCCAGAAATGTAAGTATGAGGATTTAGCTCGGCGGTATCTCCCAAAAAAGAAGAAATAAACGCAAAATGGTGCACCGGGGGCATATGTATGCTTCAAATCGGTCCATAGCTTGGTCTTAACTCAAGAATTTGCTAATAAAAGATGATATTAGTGCATTTGATTTTTGCAAGGTTGAAAAGTAGGGTATGGGGTGTGAGGGGTTACTCCATATAGGTGCCAATACTTTGTAAGTATGGTTCCCGCGCTGTACCTGACCACTATGAATTAACATGCAATTGCTTAGTATTGCCTTGTAGGACTGAAGTTTACGGCCCTTTTCATTTATTGTATTCTTATTTCCATGGAAAATGAGCTTTTGGTATTTTTAATACTTTATTTTGAAAAAAAATACATTGTTAATAAAAATAAGCATTCCTAAAAACATAATTTTGGAGAATCTAAGAGCAAATAATATCAGTTCAGTGAGAAAAACTTCAGCCAAACCACTATATTGTTTAATTTTAATTTATTCAACTAAATTGTTATTTCTTAAGATCCAGTCATTCCGCAATGTAGCATTTATGTTAACAGTTAGTTTGTAACGAAATATTAACCTTTATGAACAATAGCTCTGACAAGTTGTTTACTCACTGGATGATATGACTATAACGAGAAAGACCAAAGGTTGACTATATAATCAATCTCGAGAACGGTTTATTACCGTCGGTCCTATATCTTTGCAAGTATATCTTTTCATAGTGGGATGATCTTATGTGTGCCGGCTTTGAATTATTCGGACCGAACAACAGGAATCACAAAACGCATCACTGAATTTTATTAGGATTGAATAACATGATGCAGTCGATGTGTTTTTGTAGCCCATTTGATCATTCTGATCCAGAAGTATTGTTAATATGAAAATAAATACAACCGTAGTTGCAATTGCCGTTACAAGCTCATCATTCGTATTTCTTTGCATTGGTGTCCTCATTGGATGGTACAGTGGACCGGATAGAGTTAGCGTGAATCCCGCACAAGCCACTGTGGGAAGTCCCGAGGACATAACGAAAAATCTGAGTAATATAATTAACAATGAAGTATTAGACGATACATTGAGGTAAGAATAAAAAGTACCGTTCTCCAATTGATATTTAAGTATTAAATCCCAATATCTTACCAATGACACAGGAAAGTACAATTACAAGTGACCACATTCATCAGTTATATCATACAATGATTCATAATTGATTACAATAATCATATCAATGTGTTCACATAAACCAAGGAAGGAAAGTATGAACATAAGAGAAGTTGCAAGTTAATGTTAATCATTGTAGCCCATTGATCATTGTTATTATTATTTCAAATATCGTAATCAAATAGGCAACGATTCAGACTATAAAATATAGTATATACGATGACACTAATCCCAACACGTTTCCTTTTAAGAAAATACTCCTAAAATTGTTGCTTGATTCGAATTTCAATATTGATCAATATCAAACCAGTATTAAAAATTAAAACTTCATAACTCTCAAAGGTCTTGTCTCACTAATATCCATGAGTTTATGGAAGATGTAACAAGCTCACCCAATAGACAGAAGTCTGTAGATGTTGTGTTCTTGGATTTCCAGAGGGCCTTTGATAAAGTTCCCCACCAGAGTCTTTTACTTAGGCTGTAGTGTATGGGTGTCAATGGGATTTTACTGTCTTGGATCGAGAATTGGCTTGGTAATAGCTAATAGGAAACAGAGGGTGGTATTTAAAGGCTGTGCTTATTCTTGGCAGGACGTTACTAGTGGGTCCACAAGGGCCTTTTTTGGGTCCCTTGTTGTTTGTTGCCTATATAAATGACATCGACTGAGATATTTTGTGTACAGCTAAAAAGTTTGCTGAGGACACCAAATTGTATTCTGAGGTCTCTTCCAAAAGCGATTCTGAGAAGTTTCAAACGGTTTTGGATAAGGTTTTTTTGCTGGTCTCAGGGATGACAAATGCTTTTTAATATTGATAAATGCAAGGTAATGCACATTGGTAGTAGTAACCAAAAGTATACTTACAATGTTAATGGTGTGGAGTTACAGGAGGTCTCTGTTGAAAGAGACCTAGGTACATAGGCGTACGAGGCGGGGGGCAGACTGCCCCCCCCCCCAAATTTCCAGAGGACAAGAAATTCGGGCAAAAGTCCTGAAAAATTCGGGCAGCCTAAGAGGAGAAAAAAAAAATTTCTCCTCTTAGGCTGCCCGAATTTTTCAAGACTTGCCCGAATCAAAGTTCTTGTCCTCTGGAAATATATATATATATATATATATATATATATATATATATATGTATATATGTATATATATATATATATATATATATATATATATATATATATATATATACATATATATAAAAATATATATATATATATATAGCAAAAATATAAAGATATGAAAAAAGAATGTTTATCCAAAGAAATTATAATCTATGTTTATTTAGACTCAATTTATGATTAAAAATACTTTTCAGAATTGCAAAGAATTATCTAAGAGGAAAGTCAAAACAAAAGCAATTAAAATGGTTTCGACGAAGATTTTTGTTTCATCAAGCCAGAATAATCGGAGGTCAGAATAAAGGAAACAAGAGGAAATAATCGTTAAACCGATTGTAGCGACACATATCTCTGCTGTTTGGCCTATGGATTTTCCTGTAGATTGAACGGATTTGTAGTGAGTGTGAGTGTTGCACGAGTTGGTAAGGACTTACAATATCAACCACATGCAACATCATAAAGCTTTTAAGCAGAAGCAAAAGATCCAAGAATATCAAGATTAAGGGAGTTTTTGAATTCTTAGAACATGTTAAGAATGTACTTGGCATAGTTAGGCCTATTTCATTGATCATAAACTGATGGTTGTTTCGTTTATTCCCTTTTTACAGATTCCTGACAATGGACCCGCATGTGTCTGGAAGTCACAGTGAATATGTCATCGCACAGCATATAAGAGATAAATTCATTGAGTATGGTTTGGACTCATCTGAAATGAGTTCTTACAATATTCTGCTATCTTCGCCCTCGCGTAATTCGGAAGAAACAAATGTGGTAATGTATATTGTCATTGCTTTCCTTTCATTGTGATATATATGTTGTATTGGGTAAAAACAAATTCTGCCACACAATTTAGGTCATTACGTGCCGTTGTTCAGCCTCTCATAATATTTGAACCGCACAACGTTATAATTATCCAGAGACGTTTTTGTTGTTGTTGTTAAGGTGCAAAGACTATCGTATGATATTTCACAACCGGAAGGGTACAGGATAGCATTCCAATCAACGGTATATGAGCCAGTACTAGATGAAGAGAGCGTAGGAAAGGACATCCCTTCCGCCTTCAATGCTTACTCTCCAAGTGGAACGGTGCAGGTATATTAAATTGAAATGGAAATGTGTCATGCATTTATGTACTTCCCTGCATGACGTTGCTTAATTCTTAGTGCAATCAACATCATATTATCATCTTAATAGCTATTACAGTTCAAGGTATATAGGGTGTAGTGAGTGTTACCCTAGGCAAGAGCTCTAATGACTTAACACAATGAAACATTTGTTCTTTGCTTAAATTATTTAATTATATATATGAAATATAGGAAAATTCTACGATTAACATTTACGACTATCATTAGCTCAAATGATTTACAAATTGCATTACCTGAACTATTTCGTTTCTCATTTATTTACTTATGTTTTAGTTATTTAATTGTTTAGTACTTAAAGCTGAAAACTCCTATATGTCTGCATATGTATATGATATGGATGATTGGTTTGGAAATGTTCTACACATTATATATGTTAGATCTCTAACAACTCCAGGTTCATTTATTGCCAGTCTTCATTTCCTTTCATATGTCAGGGCGATCTTCTCTACGCCAACTATGCTGCAATGGAAGATTTTCAGCACCTATTAAACGACAAGGAGATAAACATTACTGACAAAATCGTAATCGCTCGATATGGAAAAATTCACAACGGAGATAAGGTTAGATTTTCTACTTTTACCGACAATGTTTTGTTCCTCAGACTTTTTATGACTTTATTATATTTTATGACTTTTACACTATTCTTTAACAAATTCGCTTCTCGGCCTTTTGGCTAAGATCATGTGTAGTATCTGTTCTTTTCAGGGGAATGGTGATGAACCCGACGGTGATCACACAGTCACAGTCCCGATGCAAGGGGACTGGGGCTGAGAGCGGATCAGTCGTTTGGTAGTTTGGTTTTCGTGCCCAGGTTCATTCCTGGGCGACTTTTTCTTAAAAAGTATTCTGTAAAAAATTCTGACCATCGCATGTCAATTTCAATAATTCTCTCATTAGGCAAAATTGGCGGCAAAATTTGGAGCAAAAGGCTTGATACTATATTCGGATCCAGCTGATTACAATGTAGAAGGTGGACCAATTTATCCACAAGGAACTTATTTACCTAGTCATGGAATTCTAAGAGGAAGCGTCTTACAGGTGATAGGTGATCCACTGACGCCTCTCTTTCCAGCAATTGGTAAGATATACTAATAAAATATTACTACCTTGTTGCGAAGTGAACAGTTAGAGCTCTGTTGAACAACTGAGAAAAACTTCATCCCTCAATACACTCCGTCGTGAAGCCTAAACGATTCAAACTAGAACAGTCACATTAAAATAAATCCCACGCATGCAACAACTGTTTGTTCATATCATTTATGTTCGCGTTTACCAACAATTGGAAGTCAACACTAAGGTTTGCCAAAAATTCGAAAAAAACAACATTCAAATTAACAGTTGCGTTTGAATATAGAATGCAGTATTTAACATTGGCAAGAAATATGTACGTAAATATAAAGTAAGACAAAAGTTTCATAAAAGTATGTAATAACAGTTAAAAATCTCATGTAACGTCCTAATAATAACCTTCGTGACTCTTATAGTTGACAGCGAAATTGGCAACATTAATAGGAACATCAAATTTTGTGCTGTGTAATTCGCGAGAAAATTTATTTATACAGAAATTTGCATAACAATATAGAGAATATTGACTTCGTTTGATATATGGTACTCTTGCATAGTTTATGATAATGTTATGCCATAATGATTCCATAACGCTGACTTAAGTGAAAATATTTCGTTCTTGCTTCCAAATGGTACTGGGGTATTATCTATGTTATAGACGTCAAACTGTTAAACGAACAATGACATAGGGGAAATACATGTTACCGACACTTCGGTGCTATGTAATGAATTACATCAGACGATTTCATTAATACATAATTATGTTCCAGAAGAGCAGAATGCCTTATTATCAAGCTGCTTTGTAATGCAATGTCTAAGAAACATGTCAATTTTTTTTACGAGCAACTGATAAATATGTTTAAAACCAGAGGGTGCATACCGTCATAGCGAGGAATATGCGAAACAACATAGTCTGCCGAAACTGCCCGTTCATCCAATATCATCAGACGATGCCGAACAGTTGCTTGGGTGAGTATATCTAGGTGAATAACCCTTTAATTTAAATATGTCAGGATTTAGATCTACTTGTCATGGTTTCTTGCCCTAAAAGCATGGTCACTGGAAACTTGCCAATATGTTATTTTAAGTGACCTGGTTATTTTGAACCATGAACTGTGCTCTTGAGCAGATTTCTTGTAATTTATTGCAGCATTATTGTTCTTGTTTTATGACGCTTTGACTGACGAAGGTTAAATTATAATTTATTAAAGATAGCTTCTAAATACGGTGCTCCTTACGAAAAGTTTATTGTTGGCTTTTGCGTTGTTTCTTAGCCTTAATGTGTGATTGGCTGTTTGAATAGAACTAAATGACTAAATAAAAATCAATGGCATGAATTCTATCAAATATGAAACGTGTGTGGATGAATCATCTTACAACCAAAGTTCAATTGGTTATTTTGCCTTTCCTTTAAGAACAGAATCACAAACATCCTATTACAAATTGGCAAATCGGCAAATGTTATCTTGTACATATTGTAAAAGCAATATGTTTTGAACTGAACTGAATAATAATTTGATGTATATAATTTCCAGATTGTTAGGTGGCGACCCTGTTAAGAACGATTGGTCAGGTAACATACCTACACTGACCTACAGGTACGGACCGGGCTTTGCTCCACCAGAACAAGATGGGTAAGATTCGAGTTAAATGAAAATGAATCCCATTGGAAACATCATTTAGCAGTGCAATAGCTATATGTTTTAATTTGTAATTGAAATGTACCATATCTCGTACTTGCCGTATATACAAGAAGAAACAAAACAACGCCTTGTGTATAATATATTCCTTTCAGGGCTGTTAGAATGAAAATTCACAACAAAAACGGTCGCACGGATACATGGAATGTAATTGGGAAACTTTTTGGAGCAGTTGAACCAGGTACAAATCTCTTTTCATTGAAGAAGTACCTTCATGCTATGAATTTGTATGATGTAAGTTCTCACCTGCTGTATGCGGCACCTATACAAACAAAATATATTAATTTTTTGTATATGCGTAAAATGAAACAGATCGATAGTTCAAGATCAGACGTTTGAATCATCTGAATAAATGCATTAAACTAAATTAGCATACAAGCTTTACATCTCACAGTATCAAGAGGGCGGCAAAGTTATTCATAACAATTACTAAACATTGGTTTTTGTATTCCTTTTTTCACGATTCGTTGCAGCATATATGAACACATCTTAATTTATATTATCAAATAGGACACATATTACTTTGAAATTACATGTTCTATCCACCAATAGATCGGTTTATTGTGATAGGGAGCCATAGCGATGCCTGGGCATTTGGTGCGGTTGATCCCTCTACCGGACTCAGCACTATGCTGGAAGTTGCAAGAGCCTTTGGTGAACTAAAAAAAAATGGTTCGTGTACTTCAAATTTCCAGGACTTGCGATAATGATTCAGTACATTGCTTTCATTCAGTCACGGATGGTGATTCCTCATAATATTTCGTTCTATATCTCATTCTTAGTATATGATACTTCTAACCGTATATTTAATGTGATTGTTCCTTCTCGAATGTACTCGAACACCAAATGTTTTTTGTAATTAGGTTTAATTTTCATTACACCCAAAGATCAAAGTTTAGAACTCTCAATGCTTTCATATCTATAACGTAGATCGGTATGGAAATTTGCAATAGTATATGTTTGTTGCTTGTATTCAGGATGGCGACCGAGACGTTCAATCTTCTTTGCTAGTTGGGGCGCTGGTGAATTCGGTCAGATCGGTTCAAATGAATGGGTTGAGGTGAGATCAAGTATTTTAATGGTATCTACTTCCCGGATAAATTATGGTTTTAAGAAGAATAACAACAATATTGCATGGGTTCCATTTAATAAATGCACAATTAAAACAGTTTTATATATTTCCTACATACTTATTTAAGACATAGCCTAAAACTAATACTGTCTAATGGCAGTTAGAAATCTGATCCATGACCCTGATCTTGATAAATGTTAGATTTGAATTTCAGCACGTCGGTATACGCAATACAAAATAAAATTGTATTTCTTAAACTTTGCAGCGTTGGAAAGAAACTGAATTACCTCAACTTTCCCGTTCTTCCACTATAAAGTTATATACAAATAATCTTTCGGTATGCAATGTTCCAAGCTATACCGAATATTTCTGAAATACGATTGTACAGTATGAAGCGAAGATGCTCTAAGCAATTGAAAGTTAATGAATGCTAGTTATTATTATTTTTTTATTTAATAGATGAACTTTATTACATTTTCAGCAATTCGTGACACAACCATATTTCATTGTATTCTATGATGACGTGCCAATAATAAATTATAAAAACTTTAAACTCGACGAAATCCACTTCATTATTTGAAATGACTTTTAACTAGTCAAGTAAAAAATAAACTAATACTGCCGCTCGAATAAACTAAACAGAAAATCAGTTTAGACAGAAGACAACAAAGCATATAACAATCAGCGGGTTACATATAATTTCATAAATAGAAGTCCTGGGGGTATCGCAATAGGTACCTTTTTCTCACTTAATCCCTATAGGACATTCGGAATAGAGGTAGCAGTAAATTGATTACTGTTTTCACGTATTATAGAAATACCACAAACGACCATTCACGCTAAAAAATTTACGCATATTGGAATAGAAAAACAACTATTAATTACAGAAAATCACCAATCATCGAGACTATTAGAGTTGAGCAATTAAAATCAAATGAAACATTTAAAGTATGGGTTTATGTAGAGTTTAAATCAAGTATTATAGGAGATGTGTTTAGATGTTAACATATATGTTGCTGTATAAATACCTTCATTTAAAATTTAACTTGAAATAGCTTGATCTGTGAGGCCGAGTGATATAAAGTGTGCTGTCCAAGTGCAAATTTGAACTGTCTGTATAGCCTGTATACAACCATATCCCAGTTATCATGTGTTCATTCATGCTTGTTAAATATCCCGAATTTGATTGGATCGTTGTCGCCAGCTTAGCTTTATATATTGCACGGTAAGCTCCCGGTGGATGAAGTTGCCAATAAGGAAAGCTTGGATCGAGTATAGTATGACAACAATCAGTAAAAGAGGCAATGTTCAAATGTCCAATTCCAAGCAATCAAACCAACGAAAGACAGTTACACACAAATTGACTAGCTAATATTAAAACACTTTATTAACACTTACATAACGTCTAGGCTTATACCTACCGGTACAGCAACGAAATCTACAACAGCAACTACGTTAAAGAAATACAATGAAGCATAATAACGGTACTGGTTCTGACATATTTCCTTCTGATCAAGTACCTTTCATAGTAAAGCAATTTAAGTATTGAATTTAACTGTTTGTTTGAAACTGTTTTGTTAGCTTTGTTGACATATGTCAATGACTCAACGTGTATGTAATTATGCATTTATTACACGTCAAAGACTGGCTTGCTTCATTGTGTTTCTGTCACTCTTGTTACTTTATTGGCGCATATATATTGTTTAGAGACTTTTGTCTATAATATAATAAACATTAGGAAGTAATGGGTACAATTTCAAAAAAAAAATGCTTCGATTTTATTTAATGTAATATTCTGAGATAAAAATCGATGTATATTTAAAGTTTCGTATGAATTAATCAACGGCCTCGTTGATTGCAAGAGTTATACCCCATCCGTGCATTATCCTACGATAAACGTGTTATGATATTACCTTTTTTTTCCTCAGGAAAATGCGAAGATTCTCCATAGCTCATCGATAGCTTACTTGAATATTGATATTGCAGTATCAGGTAAATACAAAATGATGTTGTAAATATGTATGTAAGGGCGCGTGATATGTATGTTGTGTACATATTTTGTTTTTTAATTTCTAATTGAGTTTCTTTTGTGCTTTTATCCTTAATTTTAGGAAACTTCGTTCCAGAATTATCATCGACTCCAAGTTTATATCATACCATATGGGAAGCGGCTAAACAGGTGCGAACGATACATTTGCTCATACCCCCCCCCCTCCACCCCCTTCGGCATTGCTTTTCTGAATATTATATATTAACCTTCTATAATTGATCTATAGTGTGCAAAATAAACTTACATATAATTTAATAGTTATAATGTAGAATTTTAAATCGAAACTTCTTAAGTTTGCTTAAAATAATATAGTTCAGTATTTTCGGAGATCATTCAATCAGTAGCAAAAGTACACTTTGTTTGAAATACTTTTTTACCGTATGTATATTCGTTGGTATTAAGTATCTTTAATTCCTTTGATGCGACATTCAGGTTTCGTTGTATATTTTTGCAAATTTTCCAGCATTAATATTGGGAGAACCGTGAACACGGTATTTACAGTGCACGACGATTAATATATACGGGATACGAAATTATACACACAGATAAAAGATATGAACTATTCAGAACCTTTCGAATTGGGTAGACGATTAAACTTTGAACAAGAATATATATCACAAAACAAAGAATTTTTCTCCTTTCTGCAAGGTTCCTGACCCAAACCCACAAGAGTTTGAAGAAAATGTCGAAACACTTTATGACAGATGGCGCCTTAGAGGCAAACTTAGTAACGACGAGCCTATGTAAGATTTAATATGCCCTACCAGTCTTTAATTTGATTGTGCTAATATTTAACAATTTTGAGTTCCATCTATGATATTCACGTTTCCATATATGGAGATACATGGAAACATATCACTTTTATATCATTTTTTTTTTAAGATTTTGTTCCAGCTGTTCACCTTAATTTTTTTTATTTTATCTACTTCTAACAAGAAATATTATTTACTAATAACTTTTAAATTAAATAAGAAATATTAACAACTTGAACATTTTAGTTTGAGTATTGTTTCTATCCTGTACATCGTTTTAAAAAAAATATTATTTATCATAGCATTGGAGATATTGCTTCTGGAAGTGACGTGTCGCCTTTTCTCCAAATCAGTGGTGTACCTGTCTTAGACTTTTCGTTTGTTCATGACAAGGTTGGTATAACATGATCTATCCAGTAACATAATAAACTTGGACTTTCCATGCACTGTACTACGATTTGAGAATGTATTTTTCCCAAATATTCTTGCAATAAATATGTATTACCTGTATCTGAATGTGAAAAATAATACAAGTATTGAAATAATGTTTATCGACAAACATGTATATATCAAAATATTGAAAAGGTGTCATGTGTACATAACTTATGCAGTTAGTGAACGGATAAATTCACTGGTTGTTTAGACATTATTCAACCATTATACCTGTATAGGTTTGTATGTATTCATTAGAGGATGGGATCTTATAGCAGAGAAAATTTGGAACCAGGGAAATCGTGTACAAAACCCAACATGAATCAAGCAACTAAAATATATAGAAGTGTTATATGAAAATGATTACACAGAGCCAATGAAAACCCAGAGTGTAACATTACATGACAGTCACGTTTAACAGTTTTTGAATAGCAACAGTATGAAGGTGAAAAGAACGTCTGTAACACTCAAAACCATGCATATAAAGTGGCAACGACCATCGAACTGTACACGATTTCCACTACCGGAACCTGAACATCCAGCCAAGCTGTCAGTTTTGATCATTCGAAGCAAACAATTACAATATAACCATATTCTAGGTAGCAACATGCCAAGTGCTTAACTAGTAATGCAATTAAAAGGATGGCTTTGAGGCTTAGGTAATAATCTGATGTTGTCAGTTGTGAATATCAAATTACACGGGTTAAGCAATTACCTGAAACTTCACACGTAAATCTTACTTATTTATTTGCTTGATTTTAATTCTGTATAAAATACCTTCTAAAGTTAAACGGACTTAAATTCCAGCAAATGTGTAATGCCTATAGCTCGTTTCGGTATGGTTTTCTCGACTCTAACTTAGATACAAACTAGCTGCCCATCCATCTATGTTTTATTGGACACAAGATTCTTATCGATCGTTAAAAGTTATATCATGGTCATTTATTGAAAATTTGAGAGTCTCAGTCAGGAAAATTCCAGTATACGATGTATTACTTAGAAGAGACGGTTAATGGCCCACGGGCCTTAATTTATGGTGTGTGGTGTGTATTAGGTTTTATAAACACCTTGTGTAACGCATTGACATCACACACGTTTCTTTCGTTTTTCAGGAATCTGAGCCAATCGACCCGTTTCCTACGTATCACTCAATATATGACACGTACAACCTATTTCATAGCTACTATGATCCACATTGCACTTATCTCCAAGCTTCTGCAAGGCTATTTGCTGAGATTACACGTGTTTTAGCAGACTCCGAGGTTATTCCATTCAAGTGCGTCGACTACGCAAACAAAATTGATGAATATTACAGAGAGCTCAGATTTGGGGATATGGGACTGAAAATGACTTACGAAGGCGGCTTGTCATTTGGTGAGTCATTGCTAAGCGACTTTATACTTTGATCTTGCAAGTTTCAGCTAAGTCATTGCCTAATGCATCAGTTTATCTTGTCCACAGGGCTTCGAAATCACATTAAGTCAAACTTAAAGCAACGACATCGGTATCCTATCAGAATTATTTAATGATGTTTTTTGTTTTCGTTATATGTCCCCGGAATCATGTTTAACGATGATTACGATTTATTTCAAATAGCTACAGCGCTCCTTTTAATTAAACTTGATCAAATAAATACATTACTGGCTTCAGGTTGATTGAATTCGTTGATCAAAGATGCTACTCACATGTGACCGTGATAAATAACATTTCAATTCCTACAATAAACAGACTATATGCATAACGCAGTGACACAACTTCTGATGCAAGCAACATCAATGGACGGCTACATTGAAGAGAAACTCGATAAGTCTGAGTGAGTACGATATCAAATGCATTTGATAATGAATGAAAAGTATTACAACATTCTAGATCAAGAATAATAGACACGTTCTGTTAAATCCATAAATTGATCACTTTGACATTAGCTGTTATGTCTAAATCTATTGCCAAATTTATCACCAGAGCAACATTTTTTGTTGATTGACACTGTATAGCAACCCTAAATAGTGAAAACATATGCAAACTTGGTAACAATCTATCTACACGAGGCACCGGTACACTGATTATTAAAACCGTTAAGGTGATTGACGGACAATAAGAAGCTGACGCAATTGGCGTTAAGTTTGGTAATACACGTGTCTTTAATATATCTGATATATCCAAACATACGCATTTAATGATAAAAAATCAAAGCATTGATAAACAAGCAAGTGCACAGACACCATACATAGTTGCCAAAGTGTAAAAATATAATTTCATGCGTTCAGTGATTCCTGACTGCACGGGGTTATTCTTTGTTCTATTGATTGCAATGTATTAAAAGAACCGCTATAGTGTGATCAACTCCACGTAAAGGGCGACTACCGGGATTGTACTGGACGAAATATGAGTGCTGTTATTGAACCAAGAGAAATGATTATTCATTCGGTCTGCTGCCAGACTATTAACGTTTTGGAATTTACAACATAATGAGTGGAAATCATTTAAGTTTAGCATACACAGCAGCAAGCAATGGATACCGACTTGTCACCAGCATAAGTATTAGCATCCCTTAAGCAAATTTAACAGGTGGACACCCTGATTATGAATATTAATGAGAAAGAACATATGGTTTTTAACACTCTATTCCGACACCGTTAATGATGCAATAAACCGCACAGATATATAGTTATTATTTTTAGCGCAGTTTTGACTCTGTTTGAACAAAATTATTTGTATTTCTTTGTTCAATTAACCCTCTTGTCATTGCCGCCATTTTTGACATTTCCAAAGTCTAAGAGCAGTTTGCTTAGTATATGCACATATTTCGATCATACTTTACACAGTTACACTGATTAAGTTAATTTGTAACTCTAAAGGTTACCAAGGATAACGTCCTTTGTGATTGACCTATAGTACTGATTATCGCCCCCCCCCCCCATAAAAAGAATGCTATGCCAGATCGTTATAAGTTCACACATTCCGGGTGACTCAAAAAACATGCCATAAACATGATTAATTCAATCCTTTGAAGCATATAATGTCAAATTTGGTTATTATTATTATTTTTGATAACTTCAACTAGGCTACTAAGTACAGTTTTGGGCCAGGCCTGGTCCAATTATGTGTAAATACTTGGCTTAATTGACGGGCTTCGAAATTTCTAAACATGTGTACGCATAACGCACCATATAGGGTTAGTACGGCGATAACGCGCGACGCGATGCCAGCGCGTTCAAAATGGGAATGGGAATCGCTGTTTTGTAACGCGGATCACCCTTGCGCCCGGGTCTAGCCTATAACTTGCAAACGCGTGCGTGAGTATATGCGCGAAACATAAAAACTGCATTGTGCCTAGGCCTTATTTATAATGACCTACACGCGGCACTTGAATATCACTGATTGACAATGAGTGGTAATCTTTCTCGTGTTAGAAGTTAGTATAAAATGAACCAAAACAAAAGAGGCAAACTTCTCAATACTATTATGACTATTAAAAGTATGATTCTGGAGTCAGGACTCCAAGACTAGTTCAGTGTAAGGTTAAAGTAGAATACAGAGTGTAGACTGGCAATGAGATATGCAACTCCCTGGATTGCCCTATTGTTTTTATTTTTTTTATTTAGTTTTGTCTAGGGAGGGACCACACTGAAAACTTAAATTGGTTCACCGACTAACATAACGTTAGTCCATCTGGTGCCTCTCCCGACTAACATAGCCTTAGTCAGTTGATATACCGACTAATTTATTCCTTAGTCAGTTGGATTTCTTAGTGGGTCATCTTAGTCCGTCAACTTAGTCGATCAACAATTTCTTAGTCGGTAAATGTATATTAGTCAGTTACATTAGTTGGTGACATTAGTCGGTCTTTACCGACTAATTTATATGAGCCACCGACTAGTTTATAGCAGGTTTTACATTAGTCAGGATGGTGCCTCTCCCGACTAACCTTTCTTAGTCGGTATCGACTGACTAGTTGCACTGACTAGAATCACTGAAAGAATTAAACCCGACTAGTTTCACTGACTAGCATCACTGAAAGAAAAGAGAGCAGAAGAAACACAAATAATGTGTACATTGGCAGTATTTATTTCTGATAAAACTTCTGATGTCTACAAAGGCTGACTTTCGACAGATAAAGAAGAAATCACTGTAAACAAAAATCTGAAAATATGATTTTATTCCAACAAAGTTAAGACAAGTTAATGGATCAAACATGAATCGCAAAAGTATAGCACTGCACAATAATGCAAAGTTGAATCTTGGGCAAGGGTTCCTCATGACTTTCGTTTTAAAGTGCAGGTGCGTATCCAGGGGGGGGCGTTGGGGGCGCGCGCCCCCCGGGTAAGAAAAAGAGAAGAGAAAAAAAGAGAAGAAAAAAGGAAAAAAGAGGGGAAAAAAGAGGAGGAGGAGAGGAAGGAAGGGAAAAGAAAAAGAAGAAAGAGAGAAAAAGGAGAAAGAGAGGGAGGAAAAGCAAAACGCGAAGACACCGGGGAGAGAAAGAGGAACAGTGACATCATTACAGCGCTGAAGGGTAGCCAGTGACGGATCAATGATTTCGAAAAAGTGTGACTCACCCTACCCCTTACACCGACAACTCCATTTTTTGACGTTTCCATTTTCCTCTCTCACTAATGATCTATATATATACTATATATGGTCTATCATAACGCGTGTGTAGAATTGTGCTATGAAACCAACTGTGGCTGGTCTCGAACTCGACCCTGTCGTCGGGGAACATGACGCATTTTGGGATGGGGGCGACCGCCCGCCCCCCCCCCATACAGCATTTTTTTAAAATGATATCGCTAAGTAATTTCAAAATAGAAAGTGCTTAGAGGCAACTTACAAGGCCTGGGAAGTGTCATTTCCAGCGATCTGGGAGACATTTTCGGCCAAAATTTGCTTGTACGCTTCGCGCCAACCTATGGTGGCGCTACGCTTTGGTAATTTGCCTACAGGCTTCGCCCCTCCCTTGGCAAATTATTCGCTACGCGCCTGTTCCAATTTGTAACGCAAACAGCAGATATCACATCATATCAGTGAGCATGAAAATGGCGTTCCAGGATGAAAAGCCTCAAAACTGTCCGACTTGCCTGAAAAAATTACCAAAAATTTTCGCGCGCAAAGCGCGCGTTCAACGTCTTCATGTCAGTATCATATAAGCAAGCATCGGTTATTACATCGCATGCCATCATGTACTGTACGGTCCGTTCAAATTGCGCAGTATACCGCGGGATGCTAATGTAAACAACGACATGTCACATGTAGATGTATACAAAGCATGGAGGTCCAATTATGTCAAAACTCTCTTTTACATTAGTAATGGCGAATTAGGGCCTGCACCCTCGCCGCGCAGTGGCGGAGCGTCCATATGGTCAGGGGGGCGAATGCCCCCCTGACGGACTCAAATGGACTGCTGGCGCCTTTTTCAGCTCTTTACCACTTTTTACTTATTCTAGATTATTACCTTTTTTTTGCGCTCTCATCTACTTATTGACATTTCTCACATTTTCTTGGTGTAATTTGGCGATGACACCTATTTATTCTTCGTTTATCTGCAAATTAGCCAGGCCCGGAAAGGGTCATTTCCGGCGATCTAGGGAGTATCTTTACTCAAAAATTTTCTGTACGCTACGCGCCAACCAGTGGTGGCGCTCCGCTTAGATAGTGTCGAAAGCGCCCCTTCAGACCATTCTCGCCACTCCTGACCAATACCCCTAGCTCCACCACTGCCGCCGCGCCTCCTACGCCTATGTGTGTAGTGTTCGGTTTCGGAAATATCTGCTATTTTTTCATTTCCTTCAACCAAGTTTTATAATAGCCGTTATAACAGGTTTTAATATTTCTACACCAATAAATTAACTATGTCGGAATTTTAGAAAATTTCTGACCAACATTCTACATCACACTTCCCTCTACTCGTGCAATTTTGACCGGTCTGTTAGGGGTTCAAGGAAGTTTTTTCTATATTGGTTGTCCATAGATGAAATTTTGTACAATATTATGGGTATGTTTTGAAGTGAGTTTATTCACGAGAAATGTGAATTTTCAAATTCTGAACAAATATGGGGCTTAAACCTTGAAAAGTGGGGCTGACGGGTATTGTGGGCCGCGACGTAGAATCACCTACAAAAGCAAAGACCCACAGGAGATGCGATCAGGTCGAACATGATGTGTGCCGGGTTGACAATCTTCAAAAAGGTTATGGATGGAAAAAAAAAACTATTAGGAAATACTTGGTTCTCAAGCAAAAAGTGTACATCTGGTTGGTCATTTCAAGCCCGAGAAGTGCCGTTTCCCATGATCTGGGGGGTTTCAAAACAAGAAATTTTCTTGTACGCTGCGCGCCAACCGATGGTGGCGCTCCGCTTAGATAGTAATTCGCGCCCCCCGGATTTGAAAATCCTGGATACGCGCCTGAAGTGGTACCCCAAATCGACACCAGTTAAGTCTTCACGAACAAAGAGTGTTTCTCTTAACTACAAATGGCCTCCCACTTGTCTTCAGGAAGCCAAAATCTGCACCATTATTGACCTGTGAACAGAAAATATGATATACGTGTAAGCACAGATACAGATATAGCACATGATAACTCACATTATCATAAACATACATTTACATTAAAATTTTATAACATATTGGGAAGGATACATTTAAATCTAGGTCCTTCAAATTATAAGCCAGGAATAGCAGCTTTACCAAATAATTATTAGCTTTGCACAGCATAACACCAAGTTATTTTTCAAAGCTTAATAATTATGTTAATCATGTTAATAATGATCCCAATATACCGGGAGCCCAGAGGGTTTGGTTAGCTGGGAAGGTAACCAATTGCCTTGTACATCACAATGTTCACAGTGCATTCCTGTATATGAAACCAGACGACTGGCAAACCGACTGTGGTGGGTGTGGCTGGGAGAGCAATTTTAAAGTCACCTGATAGCTATCCTAGATCAGTTTTCATGGTAACACATCAAAGTAAGTACAATGTGTCAGGTATGGCCCCAAGAGCAACAAATGGCCATCGCCAGTAATTATTGGTGGTGGGGTACCCCTGCCAGTGATCTATAATTGACCCCTCAAGGCTGACCTAGGTCAGCTCATGAGGTAACCACTTGAAACCTACTGGAAAATGTTGGTTAGGACTTCAGATACAACTGATGGGCATAGCCAGTAATTTTTATTGTTGGGGTACCCCTGCCAGTAGACCCCCAAAATGCCCATCCCCCATTGACCTAGATGAGCTCATGATGTAACCAGTTGAAAACTACTGGAAAATGGTATCACTTCATATGTAATATCATTAAACAGTTGGGTACAATAGTTAAACTCACTCTTCCATCTTTTTTCTCTATGGTACTTGTTCCTTTGCTTTTTGGGCTCTTGGATAAACTCTTTTGTTCTGCGAAGGGTACCAATATATCATCTTAAAACATGTCTTTAAGCCATATATAACACAGTTCTCCTCTTCTGTTGTTGCCTCCACACTGGTGTCGTACATCAGGAAACCTCACCCTTGACTTAGATATTTGGCTTTTCAATTCCTGCTGGAAAAAAGAAACAGCAAAGTATTCATCATTTGAAAAAAAATAAAATAAAGTTGTCACCACAAAGTTATGTGAGATTTGCTTCCACTATAGTCTCAAAAAACAATCCCAAAGTTTGAAGCAGACTGTATAAAGCTGAAAATTAGAACGAGAGTGTCATCACCATTGCAACCAGAATCAAATGCCCAGAATACAGAGATAATAAAACATGGGCTAAATCTTTGTTTGTTTTTATGACCTTTAAAAATATAAAATTTTAGAAACAGAAATGCACTGAGCCAACTTATTTATAGGCCTAATCGTTTTTAGTTGTTATTTTGCTTGCTCACATAACAAGCCTGTTTAGACCTAGGCTAGAGGAGAATCAATACTTTGTTACACTAAGTTTGTATTTCGGTCGTTTTGATTTAGTCTTACTAGTAGTACTAAAGTATATAATGGACCGGCGAAGACTAGAGAATACCCAGAGTTTTAGCAACTGCGTTAAACTGTATCATCTGATCTATTATTTACGTCAATGAGTTTCATTCAATCTAGGATCAAAAAGAGAAAACTAATTAATCTTAACCTTTAAACTTTGCTACTAAACAGATATGCTTGAATTACAAATAAATGTCAAAAAACATCATAATCTACGAATCGATGCATATACATATACATAAACAGAATAATTTGAATTCGCGCAAGTGAACCCTGCACTACATTGGACAGAAAAAAACGTGCAATTATAGACCAAACTAAACATACTAAATTTTCCGTTACTTCTATATAAAATATCAATACAAATACAACAACTTACTCTTTTGGCAGTATACTAAAAGCACATGTTATAATAACTTCAGACTATCAAGCTTTCCTGAGAAAAAACGGTTAATACTTCTTACAGTAAACAAGTCGACCGTGAAGGAATGTCGCAATTGTTTCCTGAGCGTGACCGGAAATTAAATACTAAAAAATGATAAATGAAAAGGTTAAATAGAACTGAAGCGTGCATCCTGACTGCTCGCAACATATAATACCGTTGACTAGCCAACATAATTTGTTCAGCCTACTGTGACTGTACGTTTGAAGGTCTAGCCTTGCTTATTCAATATCACAAAGCCTACCCATTTAGATTCACATGGGAAATTACAGGAAATCTTTACCAAATGAGTGTAGACTTCAAATAAACTATTGAGACTTATAGTTCCAGCATTTGTTTGGGAATAAATTAGAAGATTATGTGCCACTGTTCAGTCTAGCCCAATACACACATAACACATTGTTAATTGGTGTTTAGAATGCACACTGTAGTGTTGAGAATGCACTGCAGTACCCAGTAGAAGCCTATAGGCTACTCACTGTCATTGCACTTGTGTATTGCGAAACGCCAGCGTGACAACGGTAGCGTTACACTAACCATAATACATGAGTACTAGTGCCAGTGGCCTAACAATTAACTTTAATTTTACCTTCAAGTTAAAGGAATAACAGGTAGGCCGATGATGGCAGTTAATACCTCCATTCTTCTAAAGACCTTCTTGGGTGATTTACGGTTGAAAGTTGCTTAGAGTGATCGTATGAAACTATGCCAAGTCCAGCAAGCTGCCGTTGCCTCTCGGTTTCCAAATTGAAGTGAATCGAATTGGGTTAAAATACATTAGTCCGTCGACACCGACTAAGCTACGATTATGGCGTAAATCGGGTGTCCGTATCGTTCTTAGTCCATGGGTTAAAATACCTTAGTCCGTCGCCACCGACTAAGCTGCGATTATATTTTCCTTAGTCAGTGTAAACTGACTAAGAAGCAGCGATGAAACGAAGATTTTTGCTAGTTCGTGTGCATTGGCTAACGTTACAAACTAATTTAACGTTAGTCCGTGGCAATATTGACTAGTTTATTTTTTCAGTGCACGACATCAAAACATTCCACATTATTAGTTAATTATTTGACGTTTTATTTCTTCAGTGTTCTCGCTGTTCGCTCAATTAATGACATGTTGATGAACTTCGAACGTTCGTTTCTTAATCCACAAGGACTTCCTGGTAGACCAGCTATAAGGTAAGAGCCACCTCAACAATCTTTTAATCTACGGCAACTTATCCAATCACCAAAAGCATTTATTTTCTTAGGCAATTTCTAAAATAAACCAAGTGCAATTTGTATGCATTGCTTTAGTGGTTGTTTAGCACCTAGAAATTGACTTTCATAATCCAAGAGGCTAAATGAGGCATTTCTTCCTAGATCAAAGGACATGTTACTACTAAGTTTTGTGTACGTTTGGTACGTTTTAAGACCATACCTTAATTCTTTGCGCACGTTATAGAAAAAATAAAATCTAACGTATTAAAACAGCTTCTTGATTTACTTGAGGTGGTCTTGGATAAACAACATTCGATAACCAAAATTTGATAGCTATCGAAATAAGTCATTAATACAAAATTAAAATGATTATCTATCAACATGTTTTAATTCCCCCCCTCACTTTTGTAGTTTGCTTTTGATTTACTAATGGTAACCTGAAAGTGTCAAGGCTACAATGTGCTGAGGATCAAATCGAATCGATCATTTAATTCATTTAAAGTTCAATGAAACTTTATTAAATGGAAACGTATAGACGGGAGTCTTAATGGGAACCATGTCAATCTATTTTCATTAATACTCGTTCAGCCATAAGCCAAAATTATGTCTAGAAGAAGACACAAGTCCTAACATCATCCTTTTTCTATATCTGATAGAGATAATTGTCCAAAAAAAAAAAACTTACTCAAGCAGAAATATTTTCCTTTTAATGTGACTTTAGACACAAAGCTCAAGTCGAATATGACATTATTTTGAGCGTCATTTTACTTCTGTGTTTCCGTCGTTATGTTCTGTAATGAGAAGTGAGTCTTGTAAATAATGGATCTAAGTCCTTAACATGACCTAATGATGGCAGTTGTTTAATGATGGCATTCGTTTCAGTGTGAGAACTTTTAACATTTTATTTTGTAAAAAGAGAAAGTAAACAGATTTCAGATTTCGTAATAGCACCATGACATCACAGCTTTAAAACAATTCAAGGCGGGACATAATTTACATGTTGATATTTATCAACGGATCAGGGTATTAGTAAGCTGTTGGGGGGGGGGGATTTTTCGTGTCGTTCTTCCCAAAGATCTCTGTCATATAAGATAAAGATGACGTTGGGTTTGACCTCTCTTTTAAAATCCTTTTCTATTCTTTCAATTGTCTCTTCCTATACAAGAAATTTAATTTTCTGTTATCTGTAATAGTAAGTTACTTTGAAGAGCTTAATCATTTAGAAGAAAAGGTTAGTCACATATTTAAATGCAGTGCGTTAGTAAACAAAATGAACGCTAATTTACTCGTTACGAGGAATATATTGCTAGTATGCCTCCTGGGTATTTCGTGGTGACATTTAAATTACATCTAATTAAATTACAAATTACATTTTAAATTACATCGCAAAAGACAAATGTTCCTAGTATCAATTAAATTTTAACGAAATTTATGTAATAAAATATTATATACTCGTTTTCCGTTGACCTAAAGAAAATTGTTATGAACAGGATGAAAAATATATTTTTTTGTTTCTCTTGCTAGACACGTGATATATGCTCCGAGCAGTAGGGATCTGTATACATGTGATATATTTGCTGGAATAGTCGACACCATGTATGATATCGATAACAATGAAGACCCAAACAAATGGGAGAACGTAGCTGAACAACTTGCAGCTGTTACACATGCAATTGAAAGCGCATCGAAGTCCATCGAAATGCCATGGGAGGACTAGATAATTGTGTCCATTTGTTAGTTAAATTATTTACAGCGTATCGAAGAGCCATTATCATTTTTATTAGAAATTATGATCTGCACTTTCAACTGGAAGAAAGACCTTGATAACCACGAAGCAGATATTTGCTAGATGTTAGTCGCCATAAGCTTCAATGGTTATATTTGGTATAAAGTATAATTGGTTTGTGAAAGCGCCAAGTAAGTGGAATCTAAGGAGAAAGAACACAAACAGAAATTATTTATTTATATTGATATGGCGATACCTTGTATATAGTCAGAGATCTAGGGGGATTAACCCCCTGATCCGTAAGCATGAGAATAAATTATATTCCTCGCTAGTTACAGAAATGTTAGTAAACTCAATACGCAAAGCGCGGATAAGATTAGGGCACACGCATTAGTAAATACACACAAGTATAGTTAACAATATTGTTGGCGACGTGCAGACGGATTTAATAAACAGTAAGTTTATTGGCGAAAATGTACGTTTGGCCCGGACTTTTTCATTTGTAAGGCATTCGAAGACCTCTTGTTCTCTATAGAATTCGAAAAGGTGATTGAGTGTATGAGTTAGAATCCAATTGATGTTTAGTACATTGTATTTTCAAGGTTTGTAAAATATTTCCTTTTTATACATTTTAATGATGGGTCAGACAAGAGTGACCATAAGTCCGTTCATTTAATGTTCTAATATTTCACCTAGATGAGTGTTTATGGTAATAAAACCATAAGCAAACTTGCTTCTGGGAAGGAAACCAACGTACAGATGATAATATGTCTTTAAATATGGTTTACAATCAATGTTACGAAATAAAGACAAGCTTTCCCTGATCTTAAACTTAGTTACGGTTAGTCTCTGTAATTTCCACTTTCTCCCTCGATTGAAAAAATCAACCATTTAAAATAGTTGATTGTCATGTAACTTTCTGCAACGGACATATTATAGTTAAGGGTACTAAATTTACAGATATTGAGGATTATCTCTTCTGACTTAGGTATGTATTGAAGATGTCCCGGTATTCTGGGTCTGTGCTGTTAATATGAACTCCCTCCCAGTTTACGAAATATAATGATTACGACCTTTGCAATCAGTCACGCAGTGTTTTTCTATATATTGCCAAACCTTCTTAACGATTCATTTTATTTTAAACGATTCATATAAACTTAGAAATTTAACTATGATGAACCATATTGAACAGAAAAAAAGGGATGGGAACTAAATTATTTATATTTACAGTCTTGCTATTATCACCATTTTCGCAGTCAATGGTTACTTGAAGTAATTATATATGTTTATCTTGTGTAATTTTGTTACGACTTGCTTGGTGGTGGGGGTCCAGCAATCGACTCTTGAACAAACAAAACCAAGTTTCGTCACAAGATCTCCCTACATGAGGGTCCCTTTCCCCACATAAACCCCATCATAAATACCCTAACCTTAGACGTCACCGCTAAAGTTATTTATCACTTTGGTCGATGTCGTTTTTACAATTCACCCCTCTCGCGTGAATTCTTCAAAAGCCTTTAAGTTGTGTATTGTTGTCTTGTGGAAACGGAAATAGGCCTATCACACTTGTCCGGTGTATTGCTACATGGTTTGTAAAAACTTTAACATGTAAAAGAAGTAATAAACTGACAAGTTTAGTCGTTACAATATTTGTCATATGAGCCCACAATATTGGACGAATGCCCATGTAGATGAAGGACACAGGTAGTTTAAAGCATCAGCCTACTGCTTGAACTGCACATATGAAGCAATAAAAAAAGGTGAAACTCGTCCCTGAATGTGTCTAGCACTTTAAGTCGCAAATACCTACAGCAGACCTTGCATGTGTGACCAGGCTAGGGAGTGATTTGCGAAGAATAATGCGTAATTTTGATGTTTTACCTATGAATGACCTCCATTCTATTAACATAAAGTCTGTTCAAAGTATCTCTTTCGAGATCCGGCTTTAGAAATCACAAATGATTTCGAGTTGGTTAGCAACATGTTTTATCTCTAGAGTAAGGCAAAATATGTCACCAAAAACAGAACTAGTATTGTTCGATACAGGTGTCAAACGCCTATAGTGAAATTACGACCTTCCTTACCGGTTTCGAATCTCTGGACATACAATCAGCGTCCATGGCCTTGTGAGTTAGATTGTCCGCGTACAAAGCGGGAGGCCCGGGTTCGAATCCCGGTGGAGGCTGGAATTATTTTCACTGCTCTGGATTTTCCTTCTCATTACGTTTTCATTTATATATATATATACACTGAAAATAAAATTGGGTGTCAATTGACACGTTTCAAGGGTTATAGGTGTTCTGGACACCATTTTTACGCATTTGACAACCACAGTTACTCACAATGACCCCTTCAAGAGGGTCATTCTTGCATCGCTCCGAGAATGCACATTCTTACGTTGACACCATTTGGGTGTAATCATCAATTTTACCCCGATAGAGGTGTCAATATATATATATATATATATATATATATATATATATATATATATATATATATATATATATATATATATATATAAGGATATATGTATATATATATATATATTTATATATATATATATATATATATATATATATATATATATATATATATATATATATATATATATATATAGGAATAACGGAACAACTGTTAAACAACTGTGTTGCATTTAGAGAAAGGCTGGATCTCGAGTGAGATACGATAATTAAATTAGGTAAGTGATTGGAAGTAAAACAGCCAACGTTTGTTTTTTGCAGAGCAGAGCTTATTTCTTTGTGTCGCCATGGGAACCCCAAGCTATTGAACCGTAAACGGTTGAAAAAGAAGTAGTCTGTTTTGACCATCCACTGGCCTGAAGATCGTCGCTCTATGCGTGCGTGAAACCCAGGGTAGCAATATGGTGTAAATTGTATATCTTGTCTATATGTGATATATATATATATATATATATATATATATATATATTTATATATATATATATATATATGTATATATATATTTATAGATATATATATTTATATATATATATATATTTATATATATATGTATATCATGAATGTGTAGCAAGTGGTATGACAGATATATAGCAACAACACACCAGAAAAATTCCACTTCACGGCCGATTTCGTCCTTTTGGGACTCATCAGGCGAAGGTAGGAATCGAACCCCGGATCTTGTGTCACTAACCGAAGTCCGTACCACTCGACCACAGTGATTCTATTCCACTGGTGTGTGAATGCGTATAAATTGGCTTTGTATGTGATTCACTAAATTTTCTACTTCTCAAAACTTTGTAATAATTAGATGTAAATTTTCTAATAGTGAAACATTCGGGCTTTCTCCAGTAAATAAAATACTTATTTTACATTCAAAGTCGATGCAGTAACTAAGTTTTGCTTTTTTCATCCTTTCATCAGTACATTTTTATATGAAACTGAGTGCATTGCGTGATCTTTAAAGTAGTATATACCACAGCAAACAATGTTATAAATAAAAGTTATTGAATAAGAACAGTTTGTGATGTTCTCACTACATTTACATGAATATGGAAAAGAAATGTCAGTTATCCATTATATAACACAAGCATGTTAACCACACCGCATCCTACGGTTGTTAAACATATTTAATTGTCATTTCAAATCCCATTTCCGTTTCAGCCATGCACAACATGGGTACCTCGAAGACAACTGTAAAATTACAATTCTATCACGCATTCATAATACCTTTGGTCAGCTCAAATAAGATCGACACATAGTTGTTTTCGAAAGATCTCAGTCTAGCCTTTATCACACAGTGCATTGTACAATTTTCCCTTATTAGCTGCTCCTTGACTCTGCACATTGCATATGTATGTTAGACTATAATACTTGGAGTTAAAGTGTGTAGTGGAAATAAGCCTATCTAACAAAACTTGCTCTCAAGAAAACAACATTAACAAAGATTTTAATCTAGCCGTAAACATTGAGTTGGAAAGAATTAAGAAATAAAGTGTAGTTGAAGATGTTGGAGTAGGCTTACTGAAGCGACAAGTTGTCCTAGGCTTGTATACACCATGAACGAGAAATTGTATATTAACAGTGTTTTAAGGCAAAATAACTAGAAACCGTGATATAGCACGTATATACGTTCATTGTTCACTACCCGTTCTGTAAAATAACAGGACTTAAAAGTACCGTTACACCGTAAATTAACATTAACCATTTGTAGTAAAACGACAGTGATAATTCACTTTTAATTGTATAACGTTAATTAAGAAACAGCTTTTGTCTTTAACGGTGGATGATACGCATTATTACCTCATCTCCCTACATGTAATGTATATGTAGATAAGATATTGTACTTCACCTCACATCAGAAATGTGAGGAAGGCTGTGAGTGCATTAGTGTGCGAGGGCGAAACATAGGACAGATTTTATTGTTTAAAGTCGGCGTCAAAGGTTAATTTAAGTCAACATTAAATGACCTAAATTGTGCGACAAAGTGTGTCTCCAACACCTCCTAGACCGTAAGTCCGATCAAGTTACAACTTGGTGGATAGGTGCCTGACAATGAATACCCGTGCCTGTGTGATTAATGACGTCATATGCAACATGTGAAATACCCCAAAACTGTTACTTCTGCTTGCCATTATGTTGGAAAAAGTCATGAAACCTCAATATTATCTAGAAAATAGAACACATTTTTAAATAGTACTTATACAGCTGTTAAAGGAAACACAAAGGCAGGGATCAAATATATTACATTATTCAGTAACCTCAAAACTATATAATATTTGGTTACGGAATACGCTCAAAGTTCTAATTTGATGACGTCAGAGAGGAAAAACTCTCGTAACAAAGTCATTTTCCGTGTGTTAGACTCCCCATGGAAAATATTCAGCTGTTGTTGCTAGGGTTTGAACTTTAGAAGACCTTGCAATTTCTTTTAAGCCCATTGCAGTTTAAAATAATAACGAGGCACCTGAAGGTCATATTTACGAAAAAATCAGTAGAATTCTCTTTTCTTCAAGTTTCGTTAAAAAGAAGGCATATGCAATGCTAAACGAGCTCACTGAAACTAGGCCTAGTGTACGCTAAAGTAACAGTAACAATGTAGGCTGGCTGTAATGTTAAGCATACAGCATGCATTGTCGGATTTTGGCTTACTTCATATCAAATTCAAATGAAATGTTCCTTATGTGGGCACGGATGACGTTCCTCATCACTAAGGTAGCATTTAGCAAGTTACCGCTCTATTTTGGCACATCTGTTTTTGACTGTTAAACAGCCTTCTGGGGATGAAGAAACTTCGCAAAATTATCCACTTCGTGGCAACAAACACACTCTACATCTGTAGGGTATTATCGTACAGTTGGCACACGACCCTCTTCTTCCCTGTTTACTCTTACGTTTTCCTTTGCCTGTAATTCATCTGCTGTGAATATCGGATCAAAATTATAAGGCTGCGGCCCTGCCATTGAATCTTTTTTATTTATTTCGTTTTGTTTAGAAATTCTAATGAATTGTTGTTCATTCATACTTAGTAAAGATTCCCAAATTCTATTGGTCCATTCAGGTCAGCTGACCGTGGTTAATCCTGTGAGTAACGCACGGTAAAATTACGGGGCATCACTTTAATAAATCTTTGGTTATGTAACCAAAAATGTTTTGTTTTATGATTTTCCCCCCAAAAATGGTAGTGTATGAATGAACGGGGTTAATCAACGGTCTAGCGTGCGTTACTCACATGATTAATGCACTCTGGGTGTTAATGCTATCGCTGGATGCACTCGGGCTCCGCCCTCGTGTATCGCTTGCATTATCCCCCGATCGTGCATTAATCCTGTGAGTAACGCACGCTAGACCGTTTTAACCCCTTATTTACTGACTGTGCTTAAGCACAGCAGTTTCACGAGAAAGCGCTACTGCTCGATTGAGTTGTTACTCCCTGATGTCATCAATATGGAATTTCAGGCGTATTGCGTAATCAATGGCGGCTTACTGTACATTTTGGTAAGGGCTTAGGAGCCAATTTTCAAAGCGAGCATATTCAGTCAAACTGGAAGCGGTTAACTTAAAAATCGAATATTAGAGAGTTTAAAGCTACTGAATGATACAAATGGCTTTTGATCGCTGCCTTCGTTATTCCTTTTAGGGGCGAGGTCAAAGGTCCATGTATATCCATTCGGTCATTAGAAGGGTGGGGTAGCACAATCCAATAAAATTACAGATTAGAGTCATATTAGGCTAGCAACATGCTAAGGTATCCGGGTTTTCCGCCATCCACCCCAATGTGGCTTTGAAATACATTGACATTGAAATTGAACTAAAAATTGGTAATATTGTAGAGAACTTTAATTGGTCTTTCTGAGATGTTTTCTGTCCTTTAAAGTCATTACAAGAGAACACGAAATGTCTACAAATGCTTACGTGTCAGGGCGTTTCGTCTACCCTTCCTCTGCCCCACCAACAAGGCTTTAAAGTATTTTTCAGAGATTTGGAATTCCTCTCCCTCAAGTTTTGGGCTTTAATCTCGCTACGAGAAAAAATACTGTCATGTAACATTGTTGCAGTTTTTGATGGTTTGCCCTCTGATTCTGGTCAATTCCAGAGTGTCATATCTCCTGGTGTGATTTTCAGTGTTAGAAAGTCGCTAAGAGAGAACGGAAAGGATCTCCAAATGCTAAGCGACCGGTCGCTTTCCCTCCCAAACCCCTACCAGACGTTGTAATTCACACCGGGAAAATTAAACTCCTCTCTTTCTCTCATGTGTTCCTGTTTCGCTTTAAACTTGCTACAAATGAACAAGTACATAAAACGGCTGCAGTATCATGGGGCTATATCCCGTGGTACACTCAGATACACTCCTGAGAAATGCCAGGTTAATTATTCTTTGTTACGGTTTTTTTTCCTTCTGAATATGCAGCTTCCTTGGACTCATTTTCACCTTTCACCTCCATTGATCACGCGAATTTTGGCACTTAGAATTAATGATGCAATGCTAACATGTAGTCTGGGATATCCTTGCATGAGTTACAAGGTTTGGACTTTATTGCTATTTTAATATCCGTAATGGTCATATTGCAGGGTTTTGGGGTTATCTTTGACCTCTGATCTTTCGCTCAATGACGTGACAAGTCGCGGATGTAACCCGCATATCAACCATGTTTGGAGGCCATCTCGCTTTTGGTTAAAGGATACTTTGCAAATAGCTTTTTGACCTCATTTTGTCCACATTTAACCTGTTACCCCTCTGGAAAGCACAAATGGCTTATTTGCTGCCTTCCACATGGTTAAACTTCATGATCTTATTCTCTCAAATATCCTTTTCTTTATATAAATGAGATGGAAGGTTACTTGATTTAAATATATATATATATATATATATATATATATATATATATATATATATATATATATATATATATATATATATATATATATATATATTCGGCAATAAATACATCCATCATTGAGACCGTCGATATAATGTGCTATATAAATAGGTATTATTATTTTTACTATCAACATCATCTTGCGACTACAAGTTTTGACAGTCTACAAAGATCCCGAGATTTTTTATGATGGCAGTTTACTGAAGATATGTTTTTAAGTAAGGCTTCATTGTTGTTGCTCTTTGGGCTCAAGAAGGTCGATACAAACTTTAATTGTAATCGAACTACACACAAAGTCTCTGCATGAAAGCCCCTGATAATGTACACAAACAGAGTTGGTATTTTCACAGAATCTTTATTTTTTAGAACAACACAACATAGACCCACCCCAGCAGCCCACATTGATTACGCTACTCGAATAGTTCTTTTAAACATTATTAAAAGTTATAAAACCATCATGATACTATTGAAACCTCTCAGTGGGGATATTTTAAGATATTGTGTTTGTAGAATTCCATTCAAGTAGATGTAATAAGTCGGATCTATTTTCTGTTGTTCTTGCAGCTACTAAGGAAAGGATGTCACTTACACTTAACGTAAACAACAAGGTAAATTAATTTAGCACAAATACACATATGAAAAGCCATCGTTAATTTGCTTAAATCCACACTACTTTGAGTAAATATTACTCAGTTAGATGAAAAACCGTATGGTACTAGGTGTAACTTTATTTTCAAGAAGCAATATAATACATTTAAACCAAATGTACAAACATCCATGAAAGGGTTTAATATTATCAGCAGAAACGGAATCTGTAAAGAAAAGTTATTCGACCTTCATATTGTGATAAACATGATGCTATGAAAAACATCCGTTAAGTAGCATAAAAATAGAATAACTCTATCATTAGGGGCAAAAGGCTTCTCAATTATGTATGCCTTAATAGTAACATTTTATGATATTGAAAAATGTTAGAAAAAACATTTTAAGGCTGCAAAGAGTGTCCTTAGTTGACCACTTATAAAAAGAAAATAAGATCAATATAACTGTGGCAGTTTTCCTTAAGTCTTAACTATCATATTAATGTATAGTCAAAGTTCAGTGAGATTATTGATTTTCTTGTGATGAATTCACAAGTGGTGAAAGATTCAGTACGAATGAACTTTGCACAGCAAAGCAATACAGAATCGTGTATAAACGATGTTTTCTTGTACTGACAAACTGCCTCTCGAATACTTACAGATAACGTATCATTTCAGCACGTTTTCAACTTTGATTTATGTTTTATTCTCATATTCATGGTTCATATTCTATGTTTCAATTTACATATTCAAATGCGATAAATGATGTATTTTTAAGGAAGTTACAGTGAAGGTTCGGTTAAAGAAAACATAAAAAACATAGATTAACCAATCACTGGTCTAAGAATGCCTATAAAGAAAAATAAGCCTTTCTTGGACTTTTACTTAAATAATGCATATAAAGGTGCCGCAAATTGTCATTGAGCTAAATAAATGCCGTTCATAAAGTATTAAAGAATATAAATTGCCATGAATATTAATGTATTGATTACGCACTGAGTGAATGATATTGAAATAGATTCAAGAAATAGATAAGAATACAAAAGAAATACATAAGAAATAGATTCAATGACTGACAATCATTTGAGACAAAGTACCGGGGCTCACATATATTTGCAAAAAAAAGTGTAAAGAAACAAATGAACGTTTATTGGGTCATTATCTAAAACTACACACACACATTGCCACTTAGATCTCTCTCCAGCTCAAAGCAAGATCAACAATACGTTTCAGTATTAACCGCAATTGCAATATTCGCTTTACTACGAATAAAAGCTGTGTATTTCGTCGGTAATTGTTCTATGGTTTTATCCATGATTGTCAGAAACCTTTCATTAATTTGTGTTAGCTCTTCTTCCGAAATCCTCAGAATACTTGCGTCACTTTTAACAATGGATAATATTTTACCAACTAATCTACAATGACGTTTTATTTCGGCTGACTTCCCCTTCATGAGTGTGAAGTGCGCATTCGTTTGTTCTTTAACTACGGAGGCTTGTTGAGCATAATCAGAGAAGATGATTAATTCATCTTCGATAACACCGAAAAAAACATGGGTAGCTTGAATGTTCTCTTTAAAGGAAATTACTGTCGGAAGCAAAACATCTGTCATCAACTTGTGAATTTTCCTCATTAAATAGCTTAATTTGATTCTGGACATTGCATCGTCTTCATTCTTCTTAAGGCTTTTCTTCATTGCCACTGCGGGGAATAACCCAACAAAGGGTACAAAAGAGGAAACCGTTACAAGCTTTTTCTTCTTCTCAGCCTTTGCCACCAACGACAGGGCTTCTTTGTCTTGAATATCCACCTCTTGCTCAAGTTCAGATGCAAACATATTCACTTTCTCTTGTTTCTCGTCTAACGATATTGCGAGAAATTCGTGAAGCTTGATCAATGTCTCGCAAAAATGTCGGTAGCATTGGACATCATACTTAGTTTTCTCAATGCTTTCAAGCCAATCAGGAAACTCCAAAAGCTGGTATTTATCGAACAGCTTAACGAGGTTGATGCACCCTTCTTTGCATAACGGCAATAAATTGATAATATACATGTCAATATCTTGTTTTATATCAACTTTAATTTCGTCGAAATGTTTATTCCTTTTCGATAGTAAATCTATTTCCTCCTGTAAAAAAATGGATTTCAACTCCTTTGGAAATGTAGCAACTTCTTTCTCCAAACTGTTAAGGGACAGACTTAGCTCTGTCAGTGACGAGCCGGTCTTTTCATGAGGAGGCTGTAAAAGAACATTCACTTGTTAATTAATTTGGGCACAGAAATATGTTTTGCAGTATAATTAGCAGTGGGCAAAATCATATTAGAGACGGGAACACCGAAAAGGGGTATTGTGCCCAAAAACAAATACAAAAATAGTGTAAACAAGATGAAGGAAACCTTTGAACACATTACGCCGAGTCCTCTTTTTACAGGTTCTGCTTAGTTGGTCAATTTTGCGATAATGTAACATAAAGTTGAAAGTACATTATTAAACGAGAGCGTGGTGGCCAATTGGCTAAGGCGTCGGACTCGTGATCCAAGGATTGCTGGTTCGATTCATGCCTAGTTCATTACGCTGTGTCCTTGGGCAAGATGCTTTATCTCACTTGCCTCTCTCCACCCAGGGGTTAAATGGGTACCTGTGAGGTAACTTGTCATTGGGCGCAGTATATAACTGCTGCCGCCTGGAGGGATTGTCTTTGGGACAGGTTATCATTGAGCAGGGGTAATATAACTTGTAAGCACTTTGATATGGTTTACCATGTATAGCATAGCTAAATGCCTAATATTAATATTAAACAAATCAGTGCTGTGCACAGGATTTCAAAGATGGAGAGGCGGGAACATTTCCCACGACTAATTTAGGTAGTGGTATGAAGCGGACAAATGAAGATATATTTTTTGATGGAGTATGGTTGGCAATTGGGCCCATGTTGCTGACCCCAAGAACACAAAATAAAATGTATACGTCCACTTGTGCGTAGGGGGGGGGGCATGTTTAATATACAAATTTAGGTCGATAATTAGTTCTAAACGTTGTGTTAGTAAATATAACTCTCCCCGGGTGAAGTTCAAAATTCACCCCAACCTACTGTACAATTTCCCAGACTGACTCCCTTCCTCCTCCCCCTCCATTTCCCCTTTTGCTCACTCCGCTGAAACAAATGTCGTTACCTCAAAATCCATCATAGTATTCCCAATCAGCACTCGTCCACGAAATGTATAAAACCTTGTCAGCAAGGAAGAAGCACCTGAAATGTAAGCGTAAACTAGTACAAGAAATCCCATGAAATCATTGACTTTAAACACCTGTTGCAACTTTATCCTTTCGGAGAGAAATCGGCTCTACACGATTCATTAAATTATTTACTGGTTCGTTGAGCTCGTTTTTGTGGAGAAAGTTTTAAGGTATAACTTCTTAAATCATAGCAAATATGTTACATAGATTACTGCCAATTGAAACGAGAAATAATGATGAGGGTTTCTGCTGTTAAACTTTCTTTAACATATGATATTAAAAAAGACATTAAAAAATAGTGTAGTGTATAAACGACGTGTTTTGTTTGTTTCAATTTCTCCATTCAAAGTAGAATATAACATGAAGTTAATTCTGCTTAAATTATATTTGCAAATTTTAATAAAATCTTACCTCTCTTTGGGATGGTTTCCGATGATATTTGTTAACGGTGCTGCCTGGGAGCTCTACTTCTGAAATGGAAATAACTTTTCGTTTGCACGTAGACCAAAGATTATCGGTGAACTTAATCTACTTTGGTTTATCATCAACTGGATCTGCTTTCTTTATTGATTTTAATACCCATGATCAAACTTATCAATGAGTACGCTTCAAAGAACAGTGTGCCAAAGTAAACTTTGCTAAGCAATCTTTCATTTCCAAGCTGTGACTGTTAGTACCATGTTTACTTACGGTTGCTACGCCCCCTATCCGTCGTTAAAATATATTAAATATAACCTAGTGATAACGAATACTTAACTATTTATACGCCACTCACCCAGGGTCATATCTATTTTGTATATCAAAGCAAAGTAAAGAAGGCCTGTATGTAAACACTCAAAGAAACAGTTGAAATGGAAGCGCTTGTTTTTAGGAACATATCAAAATTGGTATAAACAACTTAAACCGTTTCACATATCTATTTCATAAATTGCAACTAATCACCTGACACTTTTTTCTTAAAATGGTTGAACATTTCAAAAATTCCGTAATATCAAAGAAACAAAACGAAACTAGATGAAAACGCGTAAGATAGCAATATCAGTTGTCGAGTCCCTACTCCTATACGAGGACAGTTTTCTGTACCCATAACTTGCATTAGTACTATACTCTTACTCAGGACCTTGTACCGGTATAAGTAGAAACGTGCTCATCATTCCTTTGCAATCACAACCGTGTCTTTCTAGTGAAACTTCATCAGTTGTCTTTGTTGCCATCTTGTCAGCTACGCATGCCAGCAAATCAATAACTTGTTATTCTACACTAAGAATAAACATATTTTTGAAAGTTAAGAGTATTAATCAAGTTGTGGAGCAGTTGGTGTGACATCAATGCAACAAACAACAAATTACTTCTTTCTTCAGTAAGTAATGAACGAGAAAATATACTACAATCCCAACCAGCTCTCAAAGCATATATTTAACCATAAAGATGATGTTGTTATCTGATATGCCTACAAAACCCTATGAAAATATGTATGCAAACGTTTTGCTTAATTTATATTTCAATCAGTCTAATGTTTTTATTGACTTTTGACGTCGATGTGTGAAGTTTAGCAACCAATGAAGTGTAACAAAAAACATTTATATTTGTGTGTACTATAATATCTTATTCTTTCTCTTCCTTATTTTTTGGTGAAAGATGTATGATATTGAAATATTGCTGTGTTGCAAACATTGTGAAGAAATTGAATAACACATGCATCAGGATGCTTAAAATATATTTGGTTTTTATCATACACAAAAGAGTTTATACAATACTCAAATTATACTGCTTAAATCCTCTAAATACAATGTCAATCATCCGCCCACAAGAGCATGTGGTTTTCCCAAAAAAATAGACCAACGTTGAGTGCCGAATCGGCCAATTCAGTGTCAAATATTTGATGGTCACGTGTCATATTTGGAAACTTGTCTCGTAAACAGGCAACAAGATATGAAAAAAAGTTAGTAAAGAGAATAAAAGTAACACAAACGTAATATCAAGTACTGTTAACAGCTTTTCAAGGTACCTCACTTTGCGTACGATACTTCTATTTCAAGTTTCGTTTTCGAAGTTACATTCCTCCCTTTGTTTTATAAGGTCCTCGATTTTTGTCATGTAATGTGACGACTTCACTTGACCTTCGTATCTGTTTGAATTACTCGATAACAAGTCATGACACAATGCAAAAGGAGGGACTGGAACTTCTGAATTGTCAGTTCTCTCCTTTGATAAGATCAAGGATTTGTAATCTTGACGAATTCACTTAACGTTCGTGTTTGTTTGCATTACTCGATCATAGTTCATGACACTATGCAAAGGGGTGCCTGGAAGTTCTGAATTATCAATGGTAAAAAGGTGAAGGTGAAAAGAAAAAGGTTGCCTTCATCAGCTGAACATTATCTTTGCTGATTGCTTACTCTATTCCTTCTGGCTATTGTTGGAAATTTCTTACTGACACGTTTATCAAATGAAATAATCTGCTTGATTTTACGGAAACGGAAATAACAGCAAAAAATGTGTGTGAAAACTTCATTTATCATAAATTGACTACTTCACTTATCTGAACATGAACCATGTGAATTTATTCATAAACCATTCTCCCTAATGAACAAAAAACAGAATTGTATAGATTTTTATGCGGTTTTAGGTCACCGCTGACACATGTCTGAGGATTAGCTGTCAAATCATACACGCTATTCTTATGTAACAGAATGACTGGTAGTTACGATCGGGAATTGCAGAAATCTTTAAACGTGTCTAACCCCACATGATAACACATATACGCCAACTAGAGCACTGAAGTTAGGAATAGAGCTGCACATGATATAGCAGGAACTTGAACGGAAGCTTCAATTTGTGTGTTTAGCTACAAAATACTGTAAGCGAAGAGGAAAACTAATACAGGTGTTCCCACGTGTAAAATATATTTGGCATTTCGGTATGTAATAAAAAAAAGCAATCCTGGAACAAAAGTACTGACGACGTTTTCGGGTATGGACTGAAATATTATCATGTTTGAAACACGTATAATGTTGTTGATTCATGAAAACAAAATGTAATCTATCATAGTAAACTTATAGCGAGTTAATTCCTTCCAATTTGTTTTTGTTTTAACCCCAATTGAGAAGTTGAAACGTAAATATTCTACTACTCTAAACAACCCATCTTGATCGTGAAATATTTAACCGCCAAATGCAAAGGAAATTCTAAATAAAAGCAATGTATCGAAGCTATTTAAAATATGGTTAGTTTGTTGAGAGTGGTCAACAACAACATTAGGATTCTGAAAATAACCATAAAAATGCATGATATCAAAAAATAGACCTACCGCTGTTGTAGTTTGTATTATATCAGTAGAAACTAACTTTAATTATCACATTTTACAATGACTGTTATATAGTAATTTTTCTAACCCAATATATTTTCATCCAGGGAGCGCAAGACTCACTGAAGTAAGTTTAAATGTAACACAACATTTTTTATATCGCTTAATTTAATATTCATATCAAGCTTAGATCAAGTGCATTCAAAAGAGCATTTTGCAAGTCTCAGAAGTTAATTATGCATGTTTACGCATTCACTTCATTAGAATCACTGCTGCTGTGTTGATAGACATAGGTGTGAGACAGGGTCCGCATAGACACAAGTCCGGGATTCGATTTGTACCTCCACCTGATGAGTCCTAAGAGGACAAATCAGCCATAAAGTGGAACTTATTTGACTGTAGATGTGAAATAATTAATAATTAATGTATATCAGTCATACCACTTGCGACACATTCAATATAAGAGACAATTTGTCTGTGCTGTATATATGCAGTTCTTTACCAGTTTACATATACGACAGTGCGCACAAACATGAAAAAGTCGACATAGTCGTCTTTGCCTTGTAGTGAGAATACCGTGTTGCGTTTACGAGTACATGATATATATTTTTATTTGCTGATTCTGAGGACGAGTACAACACCATTAGTCGCATTATGAGAACAAATGAATGAAGCTTCAGTATAAGTACATAATAGCTCAGAGTTCTTACCATATGTATCATGCATATACGGTGGTCTTGATTCGATCGTGTGAACACTTCTGTTCTGCAGTTTTGATATTTTATTCATAGTTTTCCATATACTAACATCATTATATATTTACATATTATATTGCATTGTAGTACATCATAGTGTGTGGGGGTTTTTTTTGGGGGGGGGGGTGGCGAGAAGGGAGATTTGGAATGGGACCAAAAGCATTGTGAAAATATGTTCTTACTGTTGATGAATTATTCCTATACTTTCTATGACAGGAGGTCAGCCGAATTTGGATTCTTCCCCAAAATAATTTCCTATTGTTTAACGACCAAGGGATAAAAAGTATTTATGTAGAATATAGTATGAATTCAGAACTACTCTGGTCTCAAACAATTTTTTTGCATTGGGTTAAAAATTTTAACAGGTGAAGTACAAATACATTAGGTAATCGTACATTATATATATGATGTCAAACAAGGACAACTGTAAATAAGGGATTGACAGTAACACTTAAGTGTTATTGATCAGTAACATATGGTTCCAGCGGCAAAGGCGTACGGGACCATTTCAGTTTGGGGGGCAGAAATTTTTGTGCCCGAAAGTTCCCGTTACACTATCTAAGCGGAGCGCCACCATCGGTTGGAGCGTAGCGTTCAAGAAAATTTTTGGCAAAAAATGCCTCTCAGATTGCCGGAAACGGCACTTCTGAGGCCTTGCAAGTTGCATCTAAACATTCTTTATTTTATAATCTCACGTTTTAGAAATTAACACTTCCCCAAAAAGTTGGTAAATTAGAAGAAGAAAAACTTGTAACATCACTTTGAAGGGGAAAAATAGGACAGTATATTTTTTAAGCTCCTGTTTAGTTACCGTATGTATTATTTTAACACAGTACTCAGCTACCTCCAGAAAAACATACATTGTTCAACGACACGTAGGCGGGATAATGTCGCTGTGTCGGGTGAGACTGCAATTTGTCTGACAAAAGAGTATAAAATATAACAAAGAAAATGATAAACCTGTGCTTCTAGGCTTGTAGGAACTCCCCCACCCCCGCCCCCACCAACCAAGCAAAAGAAAATGTTTCTTATATACACTCATGTTGAGGATGTCCGGGTATACAGTTGGCTAGTTAGAAAAAAACTTTGATCTTGCAAAAAGCGTGGTAGCCCAGATGAGCTCCGCTTACGGTGGTGTTACACGGAAAGATTCAGGCACCATGATGCTAAATAAATAAAATCATGGAAATGTCGGGCAAAAATTTGAAAAAGATTAGGGCAAGCTACTGCATATTTATATATATATATATATATATATATATATATATATATATATTTATATATATATATATATATATATATATATATATATATATATATATATATATATATTTCTCCTCTTAGTCTGCCCGAATTTTTCAGGACTTTTGCCCGAGTTTCTTGTTCTCTGGAAATTTGGGGGGCAGTCTGCCCCCCCCCCCCTGCTCCCCGCCTCGCACGCCTATGTCCAGCGGTTATGTCTTTATGTGTAAATACTCCTCAACTTACCATTTAAATTTTACATTAGAATACTAACTTCATAAAGTGTGTTGAACTTCAAAATAAGTTACTGATACGAGCAATTGGCAACTTCTTAGATAGACATTGAGATTTATTTCGTCTATAAGAATATGGAAAATTGTCTCACTGCAGCAAAACACATAACTATCAAATATTACAGTAACAAACAGAACACGGTTCAAAACAAATATAAAAAATTTCAGTGCATTTCAGTGTAAAGTTCAGAGACAGATCTCAGACAAATATCAGTATTGCATTATCTGTAGAGTTCAATGGTACGGAAGAATAGAACTAGGAATGGATTGCCATTTCTTAGAATTTTCTAAATGACGATTGAGGATTTTTCTAAAACGATACATATAGACGAATCAAACTTGGTGTCCTTCTTGGCTATCTCGATATTTGTAGACTTGTAACCACTGTATCCGCAAATCGACAGTGTAATAGTTTTTAAAACTTTCCACCCCATACTTTCTATAGTACTTTCATTCACTCATTTACATGCGTAGCTCGTTCATTTACAAACAGAAAATGTTGGTAATCAACGGGATTGCAGATCTCATCATGATGTTACAATCCGGAGACACACTTCGTGATGTACCCAACAACTTTGAATTGCATGTGCCGTAAAGTTTTACATGTGGGTCATTCCAAAAAAATGTTATGTGATATGGTGAACTTAATCTACTCCGTCACCTTTGATAAACGACGATCTTAAAAATTCAAATCATTATTTCACTCATTTTGTGATGTTGTCGTGTGTGTAACAAGAATAAAAATAGTTGTTTTTTGATTGATGAACATTAACCTTAAAGCTATAAACATATGACGTCACCACGTATGAAATATCTACAGCCAATGTCAAAAACATACTCATCAAGGGTTTAATTCTAGCAGCCTTAGAAGTAAAATTTGACCGAGTCTATAGCCTAACCAATGTAAGTTCTTTACGAACATAGGATGAATGATTTCGGTTCTTTTATCATTTAAAAACGCTTGTAATGGTCAAAACAGTTTTGGTTTTGACCATTGACCACATGACATCATAAGTGACTACATCACTACACCATATGCTCACCACGCTTGAATTCGGTATCACTTGAGGTGTTAAGTGTCTATCACTTTCAGTACCATTTTGGCACAAATCCCTAGGGTTTAGCCCAATATCGCATCCCCAGTATATATACAGAACAAATAAGGATGATATAATGTTCTTGTGCATGAGATATCGTCAATCCTAGTCAAATATATGCCATGAAGCTAATGGAAACATGGAATTGCCCGTTAAGAACGTACACCTGACGTTTCGAAAATGCCATCCGTAAGACTATTCGACTTCGTCAGATTTTGTACGAGCTATCTAAAAAAAAAGAGAGTGATACGTAAAGCATAATACCTCACAGGTCTTAAATTATACACCGGTATGAAGAGAAGACACGACGTCATGATCAGACCACGACTTGAAACATTACCTTAACCACTTGTACACAATGATTTCATGTTATAGTAATCAAAGATGTGCAAATTCCTCTCCGCTACCAAATTCTATGTAAAAAGCGAAGTTGTACCTAACGCGAAGTTAAACATATTACACTATAAGCTTTCAACTTAAAATTTACATTCACGATTAATTCTTTCGAGCCGTTTAACATTTCCTCATTGTAGTTTATACGGAAATCACCTCCTGAAGTCGAGACATAGTTTTCTATACCAAACACCAACTGACTAGCCCATCAGTATTCGTTAAACGAGTACGTTTCATAAATTTCGTTAATCAAATAGCTTACTAGGAAGATATTTGTCATTAAGTTCCCTGACAGTAGAGAAAGACCCATACGTGTTGATGGCGTACTTTTAAAACATCATTAAGGTAGTTAACACTTTGTATTATCTAATGGTGTACACAGTAAATATAACCTCTATTTAAACTTTTTTCAAAGGTTTTCCGTGTTTATCTTCAAAGTTTCAAAAATCAGATCAAAGCAGAACTATCAACCATGTACGGTACCTTCAAGAAGAAGAAATCAATCATGTAATTCAACCGTCTGACCATGTCAATCGCCTTGTAACAAGGTGATATCCCAGCTGATAATGAAACAGGCCTATACGCTTCCTTCTTCCTCATTCAATACTCGAACCTATGCTCGAACGAATACTAGATCACGAACAGCATACATTCATTACTTTAACTTCCCCGTTCAATTTCCAGACCCCCCTTCACATGCCTACACTGTCGGATAAGTGATACTATACATGCACATATTCAACCGTCAAACATTTCATTCCCTTGAAGTTAAAGTTGCAAACCCACAAAGTACTAATTGAGTAATCTATTTGCTTCGTTTTATTATTTTCGTCAATGATATCCCCTACATTTTAGCCAGTACTCCCTCCGAGGATCTGTTACTGATCAATAAAAGCAATAAAAAAGTGGGCAATACATGGAGTTGTATATATCTTATCGCAAACACCTTCAGTGAATTTTTACTGACGGATTAAACATTATAAAAGTTTTCAAATTCACACGTGTTATTTAAGAACTTCACACTGTACAAAACAACATTTGTCATTTAACCCCTTTTTTTTACCTTAGTGGCCATTGTAACTAACAGACGTGTTTTGATACTACTTCACTCGTGAAGGTTTCACGTCTGTTCATCGTTTGTACTTACATGCAAAATAACTTTCCACTTTAATCAACCTTGGACTGCTGGCCTAATATTTTGAGGTATCCAAGGCATAAGCGCCTATCAGGGGGAAACTGCCTTCAAAATTTGAAGAATATCTACTGTTTTATCTATCTGTTAAGGTTCCTGATATATTGAAAAATAAACAAGAGGGCAGTAAACAGAGCTGAAAATCTCATCGCAATATCTCTTCAAAGAATAATTGCTTATAGTCTACAAAACGATTTGAAGATGATCAACTACCAAACATTTGAGAGCAATACTTTAGGAACAACCTGGTAGTTCATAAGTCAAATGGTTCAACTCATAGAGATAACGTTATTTGCATTTCGTTTGTGTATCGCAAAACTGCACCCTCAAATCAACAAGGACTTTGCTCTGAAAAATGATGACGGTAAATATGTTTTCAAATCGAAAGATGATTCTCTAATCTTTGAAAATTCCTCTGTGACACATTGTAAAGTTTTTCAATTGAGTGTAAAGTTTATTAAACTATATTGTTAAATTATTTTCAAATCTATTATACTTATAATGACATAATCGAGTTAAGAACGACGAAGCTTGTACGAAAGTAAGAACCATATTGCTCTCTGATATGTCAGAACTCATCAGAAAATTATAATAATAATTATAATTATTATCATAATAAGCAGAGAGCTTGACAACGCTTAAGCGACCACGAATGTGTAATTATGCATTGCAACTGTCATGCTGTGTGGCTTCAAAGTCAAAATTTTTGAATCTTCAGTCATTTCAGATGGGAAACCGTAGACTACTCTTGAATGAAAAACACACCTCAATATAACCCGGTAAGGGATCGAACCCCAAACCTAAGTTTCATTGCTTCAAATACCATCGCATTTATCCACTGGATTTGTCTTTATCCACTCAACCACAGCAGTTTACTTCACATTAGAACAGCTATATAAGATCAAACTGAAACAAAAACTGTTAGCAACTAAAGAGACCGTGTAAGAGGATGCGTTAGGTAATTGGAACTGACATTTCGATCCTAGCAAGATCTTCTTCAGAGGCTAAATGACAAGTAACAAAAACTACAAGGGACAAAGACAAGCATAAAATTCAGACTGATTAAAGAGCATGGTGAACACAAAATACATTGATGTAAGAGGATTAGTTGACGACGAAAAAGAAAGAAAGAAAGGAACCAACAGGGGGATAGAGGTAGTAGAAAAACTGTAGAAGGACAAAGACAGGAACGTGTGGAGAAAATAGGTGGTAGAGAGCTAGGAGAAGAGGGATGACAGAGGGGTGACCGAGGGGGAACAAGGGAGGAGGTGGGAAGCAGAAGAAACGTTAGTCATGTCCTTCCTGAATGTTGAGACCATGGGGTTGAATGATGCGAAGGCGTTGTATCCACAGTCTCTCTCCGCTGAGCCGCACTAGGTCAGAACCGCTACCTAAGGATTCAATCCCCTGTAGGGCCATGTCAATAATGGTATGGTTGGGAAGGTTTAAGTGTTCTCGAACCGGGTTTCAGTCTTCATGGCGTTGATTGTGGATCTATGACCGTATAACCGCTTCTGGAGGGTGGCTGTAATTTCACCAGCATACTGGATGTTGCAAACTCTACAACACATCAGATAGATCACATGGGAGGTTGTTCAAGTAATGTGACCCTCAGTCTTGTGTGTGAGTTGGGTGCTGTGTATGGTGATGAAATCGGAATCAACAATGCGGTGGCTGCAGACGATGCATCACGAAGTATGATCACAATTAAAGTATCATGAAAAACGGGTGTAGGGTTAGACGTATAGGTGGAACATCAGCACGAACAAGAAGGTCCCGTATGTTGCGTAGACTTATGTAGAATATAATTGGTTTTGCAGGAACGGCTCGATCGTTGGAGTCTATCTGAAGTAAGGAGAGAGCTGAGGTTGTTAGTGGGGATTTGCGTGAAGAGGAAGAATGTAGCATGTAGTTTGCTAACATTTTTTTTTCTTTCAGCTGCTCTGCTACTGTTTATCTTGAAGTGATCCTCATTATCCACTTTGTACTTGTATTTGTACTTTTGTGTTTCTGAAGTCAGAACAACCCTCCTCAACAATTGTTAACTTATCTTCTTTTACCAATGACAAACTTGGATTCTCTCCAAATAACTCAATGTCTGTCCTACTCCTTCCTCATTTGACCGAGCAGAACTGAACCAAGATCCCACTCATTTTCGTCGCAGAATTTGCCTTGGTTAATGTTTGTTCTAGATGATCCTCCAACTGACCGTGAACCCGCTTGCAAAAAAATTCTCAGATGCCTCCTAAGTGCAGCGTCATTGTTTTATAAGCTTACACCAAAGTTATCAGTTCTGAAACTAACCAAACAAAATATCCTCTTCGCAAAACACACGACAACCTTCCAAGAGATCAACGCGCATCACTCTCCTCACTGATGTCTTGCTGTGACATTATCATCAAGCCAACCGACAATGGTTCAGCAGTTGTCATCCAGGATCGACAGGATTATATCAAGGAAGCCATGCGTTATCTCTCCAACAGCGGCAATTCCACTATTCTTGCTTCTGATTCCACAAAGTTTCACCCGGCAGATTAAACAGACCATCATTAATATGTACCAGCGGAACCAGATCTCGAAGAAGGCTCTTTCTTTCCTTTCTTCGACAGACTGTAGGGCAACCAGGTTTCATCTTTTGCCCAACATTCACAAGCCTGGTTACCTTGCTAAGCCTATCATCTCAGGCAACGGGTTTCCAAACGAAAATACATCCTCGTGTTTGGACCACTTAATCAAACCTCAAGTTCTTCAGATTAATTATTACATCCATGACACTCCAGATTTCCTTAGAAAACTTGAAGATATCAAGAACTAAATCCCCAGCGCCATCATCGGTACTTTCGACGTCACTTCTCTTTGCATCCCTCATGCTGAAGGCATTGCAGCTACCTGTGCAGCCCTGTCCAAGAATGGCCACCCTTGTCCATCCATCTCTGACAGCAAAGTCCTCATCAAACTGATTCTCTCCAAAAGAAACTTCACGTTGTTGGAGAAGCATTACCTTCAAAGACTAGGGACTGTCATGGGTACCAGAATGGCGCGTTCCTTTGCTTGCCTGTTTATGTCCATCCTTGAAGAACGCATGCTCCGTGCAGCTCCCTGCCGTCCTCTTATCCGGTGGCGATACATTGATGACCTCTACTTCGTGTTGACCAGTAATGAAGATAGCCTGCTTACCTTCATTTATTACATCAATTCCTTTCACAGCATCATTACATTTACCTCTGAATACTCCCACTAACTGGATGACTTCCTCGATGTGACTTTTCGCAAGGAACACGGCTCACTCACTCAACTGAAGTATACACTAAGCCCACTGACACACACAAGTATCTACATTCTTCTAGATGCCATCCCCACCATTGCAAGTCTGGAATTGCCTACAGTCAAGCACTGTTTCTTCGTCGTATTGCTCCAACAATTCCTCTTTCATTTGTCATACAGGTGTTTAAAAAGCACCTTATTGCCAGGGGTCATGATAGTACCACAAGGGTGCGTGAAGCCATTCAGAGTGTCCTCTCACTATCCAGACCACCTACTTTGGCAATGAAGGTCAAAAATATTGCAACGACAAGCTCCCCCTGGTTACCTTCCACTCAAATCTCCTCGGAGTTGAAGTAGGCAAAATGACAAATATATTAACCACGTACTTTTCCTTGGCCACCGCTTATAATCTAACTTAATTAGCTCTAGCAATGACCCTTTGATTTTTTGATTTTTTGATTTTTTTCTCTCTGACACCTTTCCCTTTGTTTTCAAACTCTAGCTTAGACTGTCAGTACTAAATGGATAACCCTGTAGTACCAAAAATAAATATATCGTTTCATAAAGCTTTTTTTCTTGTAGGTATGACTTTTTCATGACACTGGAAAAAAGAAAATCTAATTCATCAAACCCACTAAAATTGTATCATCTTTCCACGATTCATTAGTTGTTGTTATTTTACGTTTCTGAGTGTACAAAAGGGGGATTTCCATTCATATGAAGCCTTGTGATAAGTTCAAAATCGGTCTTTTCTGATTACTATTAAGCTGTACAGAGTATATATTGTATAGTTTATTTCTACAATAAAATTGTAAATATACTGAAAGGAAGATGAAGTTGTTTCTTGTTGCACACAGTTATGTATGTGCGGTGTCTGTTTAGTAACATAACTTTACATTTACTTTTTAGTTATTTCTACTATGAAATTCTTCTTAATTTCAAATAATGCATTATATGACCTCCAATGACTTTATAAATACTCAAACCACGACATTCAGAGATGCCCTTATAAACTCTACAATTTCGTCAAATGTCATTCTTGCTAATGCTAAAATGACAGAATGATATCATATAAAGCGCTGCTGACACAGACATACCTATAGATCACAATAACTTACTGGCTGTGACTAGTCATATAAAACGGAAAAGGAACGTTGAAACGGCTCTGAAACATCTCACCCCCTCCCCACTCCCATTCTACATTTATTATTCCGCTACTGAGTCATACTTATTGGTTCTGTGGTAAGGATGAGTATAGTTATAAATAATTGATAACTCAAATGTACGTTATCAGGCTATGGCGATCACCTTGCTGATCATAAACAAATACAGACTTTGCTCGAGCTCGGTATGGCGAGTGCACCCTTCGAGATTTCAATTTTATAACGATATTCGTATAGTTTTAACTGCATCGAGCTATGGCACTGAATTAATGTACTACTTGTTACTAGCATTATTTCCATGACGGTAAAAGGTCGGTTATAATTACGTTTATTAAGCAACAATTATAAGAAAACCAAATGATGTCATGGTAAAACGATCTTGTCACTCTAATGCAACGGACTTTTAACTACAAAAATACTAACAGCACAAGTTTTCTGCTAAAAATAGGTGCCTAATGAAGTCGTTGTGCTATAACATTTCACTCTCTCCTTGAAGATTGATTCCACTGAAGGACGATGGGTGTATTCCTTCCATTGTGTGTGATTGCGTTAATACATGGGTGTCATTCTGTGGGTGAGTACAGTTTGCGATTTTATGCATGTATATATTATAATTATGGATATACGTAAATATATACATACATATACCATTCAAGGCCGGCTTTCGTTCTCTTCATTATGGAATACAAAGTTTAACCATAAGTTGTCATACTGATCGCTTCACCCTGGGTATACCGGTTACTGTTCTTACAATAGGATGTGTATGATAAAAAAAAACATGTACAGAAATGTAGACCTAAGTAACCATATAATGATTGTCAATTATGAAACAAAACTGTATCCTTTGAAATGTTCTTTTCTGCGTTATATGCTTGATCATATAGTGATTTGATATATCATAAACAGTAGATTATGCTTTCATTGCGATTAATGTAAACAAAATGAAAGTATTTCATATAGCCAATTTGGTACACCTGGCAGAATATGTCCATCTGTTACACGTGTCAGTCATATCCCTAGTACAGCACAACAACCAGAGTACATTGTTTTTTTGTATTTAAACTTATATTTTCAAGACTATATTGATGTAGCTTGGTACATATGCATTGGCCGACAAACCTAAATATTCACCACACAGTATAAACGGTGCATCATTGCAGAAACCTATCCGACATTTCGACATTCTCACTAAATAATTTGCTTACTGTTCACAAAGTTAATAGCGCATACACATAGTTTAAATGTATTTGAGGAGTATATATTAGCACATATTACAAGATGTGTCTATAGTTATATATCATTTCAGTGGTGTACCAACATGTTTCCTAGTTTACATATAACAAAATGTTACTATTACCAATTGATATTAGCCTATGTGTATGGACAAACAAAATGTATTTCAATGACTAGCTACTTCAGTCACTAGATGTAAGCTGAATTATACCGAACGGTATAGTCATCTGCAAACTGCAGTTGTACCCGTAACGGTATATTGTTCACTGTTTATTCTTAACATGGAATCGAAATATCAATGAGGTTCACTGGGATTTGTTGCATGCTCTCACAGAACTCTGGTTGAGTTTGATTTTTTTTACCAATTCAACATCGTTTAATTATACATCACTGGAGAGACTTCTTTAAGTAGCAAATTAATAGGTGGCTCGGGAGTAGTTATCCTATAACCGTTTCAAAATACGCAACAGGCTGAGCTCGAAATTTCACACCATTACAATAAGAAGGTGAGGTAGAGGCCACGACGTGCAATTAGTCTTAGACATTCAATGTCCCATTCTTGTCCTTTCATCTGCTCATTATTCATAACAATTAAGCAGTAAGAACTGCACTTGATGATGAAGTGCATTCTGTCAGAATTATCACAGAGTCATGCATCTCACGACGCTACCATACTATGATTCTTAAAATATTGGTATGTTGAATAACATCGTACTAGTTTGCTGATACATAAAAGACGTACATACTAGACCAAGAACACAGATGGCCGTTGATATATGTCTTGATCATGGCCATCACAGTGCAATTTAAGGCCAGGTTTATTGTTATGAAACATGAGAAATGGAAAGACCTGTTGCATATGTTTTTAACTTGTAGACTAGCGGATATTTGAATGCAACAATATGGAGATGATAAACTGTTATGGACATTACAACACTATATGGTTAAATCTTCCAATGTTAAACGTGCATTCTCATTGTTCATTATCTCGTTAACATATTCTTACTCCTGGTTCTTTGGGAACTGTTGAGGGACACTGAACTTGTTTTCATAATAAAATAGTTTGTGATTCTAACTTATATTACATATATTCACGTGTTACTGTATTGTATACTGTATGTTCCATAACTGTGATGAAATAAACAAATTTGTAAATAAGGTCCGTAGTACTTGTAAGGTATCGATAGAGACTATGATGTTTGTTAATATTTCACCTTACACCATCCTGAACATTCTCTGCAATACTTGGTTATACTTGAAGACAACGCAACAATGTGACTGGTCCTTATTTCCCAGGTGTAAGGTCACTCTTCCAGTCTGTCAAACTCTCTGTTTTATTTCCCCATACTTTTCATGTTTTCAGGTACCCGCGTAAATTTCATGTAATGCTGGAGTATGGTGTCACCAAATGTGATAAGAAAACATTGAAATGATTAGCACAAGTTATTCTAAAGTTGTTCTGTTGGTCAATATACATTGACTTATAATATTGGGCAATAATTTACCAATGCATATGCAAACAAACCAATGCATCTTCTTCCCTATGTATGGGTTAAGCATTAAACCATTGCTACTCTCCTTTATACTCAATGTATTTGGGCATTCCGTATCACGTGTAGACCGCTTTTCCCACCATTTTTGTAATGTGGGAATGACGACACACATATGATCTGCGAACAGCACATAATCTCAGGGTTGTTGAAAACTACCTGTAGTTTAGGGTAGTATGAAACCGGACTAATTCATTCAAGAGCTATCATTTAAATAATCCTTTACACAGTACAGAGCATTATATTCCTATACAAAAATTATAAAATGAGCTTGGATATCGGGTTGAAAATCTGTTAATTAAGCAACACTCGCCGGTTTTACCAATTATAAATTGAACCCTTTAAAATGTGAAATGATACTTAACTGTACAAAATTTACAATATAATCCACAAATCATGACTAAAACCATCATTACTTTACGCAAAACCTATGCTCAAAGTTGTCAATGACTGACTATGCTATAACCTGTTGTCGGTCACGATTCGGAAGTGACAGAAAATACTCACATGGACACTGATTGGTCACTTTGAACTATAATTGAAATTTATAGACAACGAAATTTTCGCATGGGTCAGTTTCATCTTGCAATATTGGCTTAGTGCATCAATAAACGTATTAAACGAGCGAAACAGGTGGTTTTTGATTGACTGACGTAATGTAGAAGAGATGATTTGATTGGTTGATTTTAATATATGATTTAGAAATATGTGGTGTGCACGCATATTTGTTTCGGCCAACGCATTGTAAATTTCAACGAAAAGGTTAATAACTTGTCAATTAGGGTTCGCCGGGTAAAATTATATCACAGTAATTTCTCTTTCATCAATCGCAAATTGCTGATATGTTAATGAATGTAACAGGCAATGCAATGCTGAGTATTCCAGATAAACGGAATATTTCAATATAGTAATTGCGAAATATGTGACAAAATAAATGGCTAAGTATAATAATGATCCTTGTTTTGTTTGGCAGACGCAGAAATTACCATAGGCTGTGGTTCTCCCCAGTACCTTGCTCTAGGGGGAACAGGTGTAATAGAATGTACGTTTCAACCTGATTTCTTTGGCATCTTTTGGTACATTGGGACCAATACTAGAGATGAGGAACCGATTATCAATTACAAAAGTTCTGCAAAAAGTGGACATGGTTTCCTATCAGGTGACTATGACGTACGTCAAGATGGTTGTCTGATTATTAACCAAGTATCCATGGTCCACGACGGCAACTTTACAGTTATAACGATGATGACGTCTGTTGATACTAACCCAACATATAATGTTGTAAGAGTCATAACTACTGGTAAGTGCCGAACATCGTTTTCTTTACATGTAATGCTCTAAGGGAGCAGTTTCCACTAAATGCTTTCCAAATAAACAGTTCTGTACCAATTATTGTAAACTTTCACAGCAATGAGGAGACTGAGCATTTGTTAAATTGGTAGTTGACACAATTATTCCAATTTAAACATATTTGAAAGCTTTCATCTAACTACAGTATCCCTTGTTCCCATTGTAACGTTGTCAAATGTCAGTTACCCATAGATAAAACTCCCATCTGTTTTACACCAACAATGTAATAATTTGTACACAAAGTATCAACTACAGCCCTTTTAGACGATAAGATCAATAGTTTATGACTATTCCTTCGATGTTGATGTATTAACTAATGCGAAAACGGATCAAATCTAGAATGTCTTTCGCTCCCAATGCTGGAATGTTAAGATAACTAGTGTCTAATAATTTGAATTTTCTTCTTATTCACAGTGATGCCTCAACACAATAGACCATATATAAGGCAATGTGGGAAGAGTGGTGACTGCAACATTAGGGTAAATCAAAATCAAGAAATTGACTGTTATGTGTCTAGAAGTCGTCCAGTTGTTTCACTGGAGTGGCTTGTCCGAACAATTGAAGGTGATACTAGCCTCCCATATGATTACAAAGTGATCGTTCAAAACGATTCCTTTACGTCGCAAGTCTCGACAGTTGACTTAAAACTGTATCCCTTGACATCAATGTTGTTAGTTTGCAAGGCTGTGAATCCACCACCCATACTTGAACATGTTGAATCTGCAATCCTGCTACAGAAGCTAGACAATGGTACGTTTGTTTTACGTAGCAAACGAATTGCTGAAAGGGGTGCCGAGTTTAGTTTGGTATGCGCTTTGAGCAGATCGATATTCTTCACTTGGCAAGTGAAACCATATGTTGGTGAATTGAAGTATCTCTTTTGGGGTCTCTTGGAGGGAAACAAAGTGACGACCTCACACGCATATTATGACGATTACGTTGTTTCTCCAAATGGCACCCTTTCATTTCCAAAAGCGAAACATGAACACGGTGGAGTGTACCAGTGTATTTCGGGGGATGGACTTGGTACTGAAAACGTGTTCGAATATAATGTCACCATAATCGGTGAGTATGCAAAAATGAGACTCTTCGAACGTGCTCGTAATACTATCGTATAAATACTGTCTATGAACCTAAAAAGCTATCAAAACCACATGAATTTTGCGGCATTAAAATATACCGCGAAAATCCTAACTACATTTGTTAATGCATTAATGATTAATGATATAATTATTCATTCCATTTCAATGGGGGGGGGGGGCTTTCGTTTTAAATGTAAATCCACACCAAAGGAATAAAAATGTTACAGTATTTGCATTAGATGTTTTGACCACATATCTCTAAGAGTGCAAAGAAACTAGACTTCTCGAGATACGGTGAATTGCACTAGGGCTCAAACTCTACATTTATATCACTTCACAAATCAGATACCAACCGTCAAAGAGAAACTACGATTTATACAAATATTTAATTACTGAGCTAAAGCAGAGATGAGTAGATGTGAACGTGCAAGCACAAACTAGAAGGACAAACAATGTATACAGGAGTATGAATTTTTAAGATTCATGATTGGGTTTGACAATTTTTTATACGATATCGTAATCGTTCCATAGTTATATAAAGTAATAAACAACCCTGGTTCGATCGATGTAATTTAATGCCACGTTGTAGTGAGCCGAATAACTGTTTATAACATATTACTTGTGAAGCGTTATCAGGTTACAAACTTTCATCAAGTTAGCATGATGAACCAGCTCCAAAACATTATGTAACTAGTTAGTTTATATACAACATGATGAAACGCCAGTACAACACCTCATCAAGAAAAAATATAGGACAATCGACATTTGATTTCTCACAAACATTTGAAACACACTGTTTCTTAATGCGATTATAAGGGAGAAGCTGATCTACTTTGGTAGATTCAACCGATTTATCATGGCTCGTTATTTTACACGCGAACTGCATGAGTGAATACATCTTCACATCATTTCTGATTTTCAATTCACCAAAAAAATCATCGTTTTTCACATTTTCTATCTAGCTACTCCAGAACCTAGCTATCCAGTTATCGAACAATGCAATGGTGCAAGAAATTGCACTGTTCCAATACATCATGGAGAAGTTCTAATGTGTTCGGTATCAGGAATATGGCCAGAGGTGCGACTAGAATGGCACAAACCTAAGGAAACGTCGGCAATATCGTTTTCAGAACAACATATGACTGTCAAATTGTCCGGCGATGCTTACGATATAACCTATGCTACTAAGATAAACGTACTACATTCGAGCGAACAATTAATTAAGATAGGGTGTTCTGTAACTGGACCAAACTCGTCGTTTTTCGATATGCATTCTACTATAAGCCTTTTCATTCTGGATGGTAAGCTATTATTTTCTTTTCAAATATTCTCTAACATATGTATGATTTAAATGCAGTATATTAATTATTATCATATGTTTATGAATAAATTAGAAAATTATAATATTTCATGTGAACTAATGATGTTGGCGCTCTTAAATAGGATTGGAAGTGATGATAATATTATATATTTGTTATCACTGGTACCTGTGTTTAGTTTTATTGAGACATATTTGACGCACGTTTATTGTATTTTTAACAGATACTGGTGCAATGCATTATTATATTCATACCTGTGCAGAGACACCGTGATCTAGTGTATTAATCACAACTCTTTTGATCATTTTTTTCCCCATCTCATTTGCAGATATAACTACAGATACGGAGAGACCATATGTTTATGCCTGGGCCAGTGTATTTGTCATACCGATTATGATAGTGGTGATCTGTTTCTGTTTCGTTTTTAGACGGAGAGGTACTTATTTCCCTGAAGGTCTATCGATGAGTTTGGTAGCAAGCGTGCAGGGAATTCACACTGGGGTATATTTGGAGGGATCCGGAAAATATATAGGGGGAACAGTGATATGTGAAGAGAAATGACACTGTGGCATGATTGTCTCCTAGGCCCGACCTGCTTATCGGCGGATCTGGTTATCATTAGAAAAAGTATTGTAAAAGTTTTGCTTCAATAATCCATTAATTCATTGCACAAAGCAAACTATGCCTTCTCAACGTCTCCAGTGTATCATGAACATAAACAAGTTGACTTGAGGGTGGTTACTTGAAGAGATCTTTACTAGTATCAATTGGCGTGGTGGCCAATTGGCTAAGGCATCGGACTTGTGATCCAAGGATTACAGGTTCGAGTCCTGGCCAGATCATTGCGTTGTGTCCTTGGGTAAGGCACTTAATCTCCATTGCCTCTCTTCACCCAGGTGTATAAATGGGGACTTGCGAGGTAACTTGTAAATATAGTTGCGTGCGCCGGTTTGTGGCTGCACTACATGGTAAGTCCCCGGGATGGTTGTGGTGCACTGTGGTGCCCCACGAGAGATTTATCGAATTGTGCACACTTTGGTGTGTAAGTGTGACAAGTTAAGAATGACGCAGGGTTAAGTTGTGTGAGAGGGCCTTGGCCTTGAAGAAGACTGTAAACCTAAAATAATGGAAAATAATGAAATCGGTTATAAATACTATTTTGCACTGCAAGAACAACACTCAGAAACAGCTACAAAACCATGCAGTGCTAACTTATTTTTCGGTTCCTCTTTGCAGTTGCCCACCTTAAGGAACAATTTAGAAACCATGCTGCAGAAAATGAGGACGAGGTAGGTGTGGTAATTTTCGTTTAAAATGGACTTAGTACACCATAGATGTCTACTGTTGAAAATATTATACTAGTCTGAGCATATACAAAAGGTCTTTAAAAAGAAAAGAGGAAATCAAAAATCATTCAAGGTCTTTTAGCCGTCTTCAGATCGTCTGGGACTGTATGGGAAGCAGGCGGGAGATAATAAACGTACGGTTTACCAACTCAAACGAGAACTAATGCGGTCAGCAACAGTTTGAAATGTTTTTTTTTAGATAACGGACATGCTGCATGGATTTAATTCCTTTGATTTAATTACTTCATCATACTTGAAAATGATAATTTTCTTTTGCTTTTTAGATTCTTCCGATGATTATGGAAGAGCAGTATTCAGCGCACCAGCAAAGAGGTAAATAAAAACATGCAAGAATAACCAAGTAGGTAACATTCAAAATAAATGGTAAGTCAATTTTAACGTGGAGTGTGCGAGTCCCAAGCTAGCTGTAGCCCTTTCTGTATACATGAATCAGGAAACGTTGAGACTCAGCAAAAGCCAATTGAACCCATTTGATCTGTCCTCACTCTCATGTGAAATATTGCACTTACTACAGAGATTTGAGGGTATTAATCTGGAAGTGAATTTACTTAATATAGTTTAAGTAACACCATTGTTCAATATCTGTAAATACCGTTTAGTCTTAATTCTTATCACTTATCTGGTCTTCCGGTGCTAGGATACAATGAATGGTCAACATAATCACAGTTCTTAATGGTTTTTAATTTAGTTTGCTTGTAAATATTAATTACACATTAACACTTGACGTAAGTAACGCAATAACCATTGTCGTTCCCATAACTGGGCAAATGGTTTAAGAATCATTATCTAACAGTGCGGCAGAATGCACCAAACGCTAAATTTACCAAATCGGGTCAGTCGAGTCTTCCCCTTTTCATATTGATTTGAGATACCCAAACTTCCCGGGGAATCCCCTGTAACGTTTAAGGGTTGTATAGGTGGGGCTTAACATTGCGTATACAAGTCAGCATGATTGCCCATTATGTTAACAATGTGGCTAACAACTCTCCAGATGCCCGCACTATGCAAGTGAAATAAGAAATACAGTAAATTCACATTTCAGTCTTGTAAACTTTTCTTTTATTACAGAGTTGGGTAAGGTTTTCGTATCTGAAATTAAGCGAAGATATGAATTCCTCTGTAAGACGATACGACCAATTCCTTACATAAGAGATAAAATATTTTGCGTGAACGAACTTTTCATTCAGGGACAAATTGAAGTTTTGGATATAGGCGCAGATGATAAAAAGGAAAATAACTGGAGAAATGTTGGTTCCTATCAAGATATTTTTAGGCAACAAACAAACCAAACTAACGTTGTGGAAGGTGACCCTGGTTACGGGAAGTCAATGCTTTCACTCCAGTTTGCTTATGAATGGTCCTTAAACACTCCCTCGCCAATCTCTAAAAAGTTCGATATTCTTATTCTGTTAAGACTAAGGCAGCTTGGAAATGTAACATCATTGTTCCACGCGATTCGGCGATTCATTCTTCCAAAAGACTCCAATCTCCGAGAAAACGAGATTCGAGAAATTATGAAAAGTGCAAAATCTATCTTATTTATATTCGATGGCTATGATGAGTATCCTGATGCAGGAGTTGAGACTGATATTTTGCAAATAGTTAACAAAGAAATATTTCAAGAAGCATGCGTTATAGTAACGACGAGAAGATCAAAGCTTCCCGCTGTTTTGAATATCCAGGTTGGACGTTTCAGGTTGAGGGGGTTTGATACGATGGCTAGACAGTCGTACATACGCCAAGCAATTGCCGGAGATGACCTCGAACTTTGTGAGAAAATTAATGCAAAGCTCAGGGAGAATCCTGTTTTTGAGGATCTTTGTGAGACTCCCCTTATATTTGCGATGTTTGCTCATATGATTGGCGAGGAGAAGAGCTTTTCAACAATTTCATCAGCGACGACTTTATTTAAATACATGATTTCTTGCTTTCACAACCATATGCGAAATAAATTAAATGATGAAAATGTTCCTAATCATGATCTATATGAGAGAGACCATGCCAGGTTAGATCAACTAGCTTTTCAAGGGCTTACACAAAAATCGATACAACTTAGCTGGGCAAAAGATGTCCTTATTGAAATTCTTGGAGATCCATTTTACAACCAATACATTAGCACTGGTATCTTGGTGGAAGAAGAGTCCTTATCAATGGACAGTTATTCAGTACTGGAGTACCATACTGAAGTGCGGTTCCATCACAAGTTATTCTGCGAGTGGTATGCTGCACATCATGTTGTGAGCAAATCATCAAAACGGTGGATAAACAGTATTTTCAAACAGCTTCAGAATAGTGATGTAGATTACATTTACCGGTTTGCATGTGGCTTGAATCGTTCTGCAGCTAAACATATTATACGAATCTTCAAAGACTTTGCTGATGGTCAGCAGCATTCAATATTATGTATTATGGAACAGCCTGGCACTGAAATAGCTGATAATGTGCGTAAAGAAGTAAAGGACATTACATCCAAGACAGTTTACTTCCGGCAAGATGACAGTCGAATACTTCAAAGATCAACTATTCAGCTTTTACAAATTGCATCATCGTTAAAGGTAACAGGAGATGATCATCATACGTACTTTCTCTAATTATATGTGGTTCTATGTAACAAATTATCTACGTACCGGAAAGTTGACATATGGTACCGCATTGTATAATTGTGTTTTACCAACACCAGTGGTTAGGTTGATATAACCATTTTGAATTGTTTTCAATTGTTAAAATTGTTAGATTTAGTAGTTAATTCAATGTATTAATTATCAATGTATACAAAAGGTTTTGAAGAAAAAAAGTATTTAATAAAGAATTGTCTGTATTTAATCAAGAAAGCATTGTCTGAAATGGACTAATTTAGGTATTGTTTTCGTAATCTTCTGAAGTTTTTGATACTTGGTTCTGCTTTGTGAGCAATATTGTCACTTCTACAACAAAATTACATTCAGGTCACCTGAAGATTTATATGTTATGATTTTTGTTTATAGGCTATCGCAAACTTATGTACCACTAAGAGTGTTTTAGTTTTTTTCGTGTGTTATCATGACTGTTTATTTCCTTCATTGCAGATACCAATTTTAAAAGTGTCCATATCTGGGTGCTTCTCAAGAGTTGATGTGCAAGAGACTGCTATATTTCTTAATGAAAATCAACGGTTGCCTCTGTTAAACACTATTAAACAACTGACAATTAGTTCTGTAGGAGGAAGGTTAACGGTGGAAGAAGTCAAGGGAATTATCGAATATGCTGGCAATTGCCAGTCATTGACTACTCTACGGTATGTTGTCGTTTTTCATTAAGATTTCGTGTATTATCTACTTCGGTGCAACATTCCTTGAAATTTTCTCTGCTGCAGATGCCAAATATTCCTTAATAAATGTTGCATGTGAGCATGTCATTTTGGAATCCATCACATCGAAACTTAAAATTTATCAAAGAATGACACCCAAATCAAGTAATTGATTTAATACAAAACCTTATGGCATGCTTTCAAGGCTTTTTTTACTCAAGCTCAAGCTCAACCTCAAGCTCAACCTGATATTATAGACAAGCTACAAGTCAAAGTTAAACGAAGATGTCCCAGGTCATTAAATGTTTCTTCCTCTTTCTTGTGGAGCCCATAACTCATTGGTATCCTTTAGTGAGAAACATTAACTGTTTTTGTGGCAAAGTATTGACTGACAGAATATATAATAAATAGGAAGTATGAAACATCTCAGGATCTCCTGAAAGTCTACCTGTGTCAGAAGACATATCAGCAGTGATCGGTGGCTCAGCGTATTATATCGAATTGTTTTTTGTCTTTTTGGTGGGCGCTTTATGATGGCCATTGATTGATTAATTAGTTATTGCCTTATTTATTTATTAATTTATTGGCCGACTGACAGATTGATTGGTTGCTCCATTGACATATATATATATATATATATATATATATATATATATCACTGTATATTGTTTACCTATACATGTTATTTCTTGCAGATTGTGGCATTGTTTCCTGCCATTTCATATCCCTGATCTAACTTCAGTCAAGATGCCAGATAACCGATTACAACAACTTAACAGTTAGTGGCTAGTACTCTTTCTTGAACTTGTACAATAAATCAACCAATGGACTTAAGAAAAAAACACGTGAAAGCACTTAGTTGATTTTCAGGTGTTCATTGTTGCAATGTAATAGCATATGTCTCGTGTGTGTAGATATTTAATAAGCTTAAGGCATTTTTCTATTGACAAAAAAGAAAGCTGGCACATTATACCAACGTGACGTCATAAAATTATGTAGTTGCAAAATCTTCAAAATATACATATAAATATGAAATATCTTAAATTGCGTCAGGGGCCTACGCACACATTAAACATGGTTGCAAAAGCCAATCCAACAGTAAAATAAGAAGACCACATACTGAGTTATTAATTTTTACTGAACATAAATGTTATTCTTTCAGTACTCTGGGATCCATACATTAAGAACCAAACATACAACCTATGTGTACCGTCTGGAAAGTGGAAGGTAAATTTCGATGTACTTCACTTATGTGTGGGAGACAATAACCGTATAGTGCTCCAGATACTCAACATATTCTGTATTATTATAAATATATGCTTCTGGCCCATAATGAATTCACTATTAGCATTTCTTACAATACAACGATGATTGACAGAATTGTACAGATTTGACATGTTGAGCCTCGGTTGAAATAGTAATGGCCAGATGAAAGGGGAGAGTGTACGAGAGTTAAAGCCCTTAGGATCAATGTCAATTGAGTGGACGAGTGGAATGTGGAGTAATGAATAACGCACTTTCATTTTCACTATCTCCGTAAGGTAAAATGAACAATTAAATACATTTTCTGGGGACCCAACCTAGCTTTCGGTTCCGCGAAAGAAAAAAGGACAAGTAAGAATCGTCGTCCTGTACTATCCTTATTGTACGTTGTCCAGTCCTCTTGAAAATATCAGTTCTGCAAAGCAAAGGAATTGCACGTGCATTTCAAATGAAGTAAACCTGTAAACCTTTCCTCAGAAAATTACAAAAAGACCATTTATTCGATGTAGAATCTGCTATAAAAACGCTTAGTCATCTAGTTGAAACATACGGTTACCGATCTAATAGCTTCATTAGGAATTATGATCCGTTATTAAATATCAGAATGGCTTTGGACAAACAAATAATGTATAAAGTGCAAAAACACCTTTTTATTTCCATTTCAATATCTATTATTAAGGATATTTTATCTGTATATCCTGGTTTCTCTTTCCCTATAGTTGCTTGACGGAATAGAAGAAATGGACGAAGCAGAATACGAAAAAGAGGTAGGCATGGTCCTGATAGGGCATACTGTTCTCTGTTTATTACTGTGAACAATACACAGTTGTTAGTTGTGAGTTATACAAAACAATAAGAGGTAATATGGATATGTCGTGGTTTATAAAATACATAAACAGCACAATTTTTAACCAATCATTCCCAACCTAATTATTTCATTTTTCTTAGTTAATAAATCATGAAACGAGTTTCTTCCTGAACATAGTGTGAAGGATAATTATCAACTCTACAAACGTAACGTTTATGGGTTACTTGTAAACAGTTATATGGGAAAAAACTTTAAACATATCATGTTAATATAATAATGTTATGGCTTGAACATTTACAATTTTATTTCCATGTCTTTGATCTCCCAGTGATGTCTTAGGTTGATTAAAAATTATAACAATCCCAACAATAAATTTGTTTTTAGAGTTATGAAGTGTTATTTCAATCATGTTATAACTATGCTCATTTTCACAGGATGTAAAGTATCAACAGTATTTCAGGTGAGTTCACTAATCATTTAAAGGAGATTCTTTTTAAAGTTTGAAAATTCTCTCCATAGCAAGGTTGGCCACTTGATGTATACCCTTCTAATTCAAATCTTTACCGTTAACTCTCCATTGGTTGGTTATTGTTTATTTATTTGAAATCTTCATAGCATTAGAATTGAAACATGTGATGCTAAATTTCTGCAAACGATTTGCAGAGATTCTTTTATTTTTTGACCTCGAACACTAAATGGTCATTGTAACTGTGACCTTTTCTTCATTTTGCGTTGTTCTATATGATGTTTACATTTTGGATCATGTACTCTATCTCGGGGTCTTACCCTTCCAAGACTATGACCGGGTCCCATTTGAGTGTCCTGAGACCCGCGTTTTACACAAAACATGCACCTCAGCACAAGGTACAACACTGCGATCGTTCTCAAGTGTAAATGGGTCTTAATGACGTTTTTAAAGCCTTGTTTGGGTAAAACATTTTACATAGTTAAGGGTAACATATTTACAAGCTTTTTAAATATTCATAAAGGTGTTTGGACACATTATACAAGCATGACTGTGGGGCAATGCCGTTAACCCATCAGTGGCATTCACATGATTACAGAGGTTCGTTGTCAAATGCAAATACCTCCTCGCCTGATTTTGGTAGGGTATGTTACGTAGGGCTAGAGGTAAATGGGGAATTTTATGAACAAGGGTAGGGTCCGAGGTCCCCCTCCCACAAAAACAAACTTTAGAAGTGAAACAGTGCAGAATGTGGCATAATTCAACTATTATGAACTAGCTTTAAGCAACAGAACGTGGTGAATTACCGTAGTAAAGACTATATTACGTAACCATTGGTGTCAAATTGTTCAAAAGTCAATTCATAGAAAAACTTTACAGACAATCATTGCAGCTATCAGAAAATGGGATGCCAGGTCTGCAACTAATCTATGTGGTACTGACATTACCGACTTTTTCAGTACAAGGTTCCAAGTGAGGGTCCAAGTAACCGATCATCTCATAATTAGCAGAGGTTAAACTGAGAAAACACAGTATCAGTGTATCCATACGTCTCGTATTGCCCTAAGAAATTGCATTAATTGTAAATGCAAAGGATAACTTCGTGGGATGCTACCCCCATTATTTGCCTCAAATTGTAGTTAGGGGCTAAACAAACATCAAGACGTATTGCTAATGCATTTTACAACCTGATTTTTCAGGTTGATTCCCACTAGTTACTTAAAAACCACAGGAAATCAACTTTGCCAAGGTTCATTTTACACGAACGTCTGCAAATAATGTACTTGCTATTTTGAAGAGGTCGGCAAGAGAATTATGGCTTCAACGTCCACTTACACAAAAAATCAGATATAGTGCATTATCATTGTGGTGGGAAGGATCGAAGCAAACCTTTGGTCAATGGCATCTTCTATGGGATACTATAGTGCAGAAAACGTCATAAAGGATGTTTAGTGAAAGTGGCAGAAAAGAAGCAGATAGGCTGTTTTTTTATGATTGTGTTAGTCATTCAGTAAAAATCAATAACTCTTATTCCGACATTGTATTTTCTTGTTCAAATCTATTTTCAGGGAATTAAACATTGTTACACCAAGCAGTGACTCACAAGACATTCAAAATGAATGATATCTAGGAAGTCGATGCGTAGCTGGAATATAGCAAATATGGCAGTCTTTCAAGAACTGAGTCTTTTCTTTCAAACTTGTGATACCCGATAACATCTACTGATCAGTAATTCATTGGGATTTAAAGACTGACAACTCAACCTAACTTGAAAAGTTTTAAGTTTAGCAGGAGAACAAGTAATAGCAATATTAGTGTTCGCATGAGGCAATTCATATGTAGTTATCAAATAGAAATCCAATTTTTCTTTAAATATACATCACAACTCATGGTTGTTTGCGTGAATCAGAAGCTATGTTAAATTCTTTTCAAAACATATCAAAATCTACTTAACTTATTTTAGTGTAAAAGAACCATTGCATAATAAACATACTGCTTTCGTTCACTTTTTGTTGTTTGTTTTTGTGTCTTTTTATTTATATTATATATATATATATATATACACACATATATATATATATATATATATATATATGTGTGTGTGTGTGTGTTAAGTTATATATATTGGAAGCGGGGGCGGGCTTTTCTTGTTATGCAGTCATTAGTTTATGTTAAAGATAAACTAAAATTCCCTTTTTAATAGTATAGTATAGCTGTTAAAATATTGGTGCTGAATCTTCGAAGTAGCATGTTCGTTCAGAAAAAAAAAAATATATGGAACTTTAAACAAGCAGGTAAGTCACGAACGAATATGAGTGACTATTGCAGTGGTCAGCCTTATGCAATTATTTGTAATAATGGAAGAAATAGCAAACACCTAGCAATGACCAACAGTAACATCACTGCAAACATTGTCTAACAAATGCTCCAGATGTGTAGTGAACATGAGGAAATTATTAATTCATTATCGCAGTCCCTTTCAGTGTTTTTATTCATAAAGTGCAGTTTATATGGCAACTTCGGCATGTAGTGCCTTCAGAAAGATAATGTTTATGACCATCGACGTAGAATTAGTGATACTCTCATAGCACAACTGAAAATACAAACATATGCAGGTTGAGGGTCAACCATTTCCCAAAGTTAAAAATTAGAATTATGGTCTCTAGTTAAGTTTCCAGTGTAGGAATGAAAAGATGAAAGGTACATCAAGGTCGTAAGAGGCAAAATATCACGCCCACCCACTTTCATAAAGTTTAAAGCTTCTGTATCCTTTATAAATTAAATTTTAGCAACTGGCCTATTTCTTTAAACGTACAGTTATACACTGTTAAGCACCACAATCAAATATCAAAGGAATAAATGGGATACCTAACACTTTCATAATTGCCCATCTGACTTACACCCTAATAAAGACGACCAAGTTTATCGTGTCTATGTGACTGGTTTGATAACTGTCATGAACAAATCACCCATCCTCTCACCAACTGCCTGATGGTGGTATTAGTTTCAGTGTCAACACTGTTCACATTTTAACATAAAAAATGAAAAGTTAAAGCATTAGGAAATAAACGGTTTCAGATTCTTTTTTACAATGACATCATATTTTTACAAAATGACAGCTCATGTAGACCTGTTTTGGGGAGTTGCTCTTCACCAAAACATTCTGCCATAGGTGGTGGTTGGGTTCGTGTCCTCTTTTAAACACATCTCTGCAAAAGATTGGTTTACGTACAACTCGCCAAACAAAATCATTTTAAGGGGATCATTTTTTTCTACAAAAGAGCTCTAAGACTGCATATTTTTTCTATGTAACGCGTTTTTAACACCGTCTTTGCCCTCTTCAACCCTCCAGCTTTTGATCCCGACCTGCCTAAACGGTATTACAATCATCACGCTGAGCTTATTATAAGTCGTTTATGCTTTTGTAAAAGTCAGCCACATCATCAGTAATCATTACATTATGTATTACTCGGTTGTTATATTGATTGTCTACTCGCACTTCAACTTGCATAGAAAAGTGTGACTGTTTGTGTTATAAATTATAATCATCACGCTGAGCTTGTTATAAGTCGTTTTATGCTTTTGTAATAGTCAGCCGCATCCTCAGTTATTAATATATTATTATGCCTTACTTGTTTGCTTCAATGATTGTCTTTCTTGCCAGTTTATAATTGTTTACAGTTAGAGTTTGAATGAACAATACCTCAACCAAAAAAATGTTAAAGAGATCTTTCACTGCCTTGTAAACGTTGTTTCATCTTATGAAAGTCAATCAAAATCATATTAGGAACGATTAAATCGGACAAAAAATATTAAACTTAGGATAAATGTGCCTATTAACAAAAATAATATTAATAATAATAATCACGTCATTATTACAAATGCGTTGCACAAGTTGTACTGTTTAGCACTATATTTTGCCCCCTTTCCACAGTTTTGCACTCCATTTTGCACCGTTGGCCTACTCGATATTTAGAAAACGTTTAGTTACTGAGTAGGCTACAGGCTTTCTTAGACTGAGGAGTAAGTTATAATAACTAATGTGATGTTTTCTATTACATGGTTTTGTCAGAGTGGCGCAGAATTTATAATGAAGAAATTCGAACATGATTTGAATATTAAGAGGGCGTAAAATGCCATACAATGCCACTTTAAACTTCAACAAAAGTAGCTTATAAGCCACGGGAATCCGAAATATACGTCCTAACATACCCATTTGATTTTTCTCAAGTTTGGCTGAAATTGTGACTTTTTTATTTCATTCAAAAATCATGCGTGGGATCGTTGGCGCCCTTCTGATTACCTGCCAGTCAATAATAATCTCATCCTTCCCATTGTTGCAAAAATGGACTATTTATTATGACGAAATTTCGAACATGATTTGAATATTTTAAGGGCCTAAAATTCCATACAATGCCACTTTAAACTTCAAGAAAAGCAGCTAATAAGCTACGGGAAACCGAAATATGCGTCCCAACTGAAATTTGAGAAGTGTTATTTTTTGGGCCAAATTTGATCATTTGTAAGGCCCTCACCTCCCCTCACCTCCCCTCCCCTCACCTCCCCTCACCTCCTCTCACCTCCCCTCACCTCCCCTCACCTCCCCTCCCCTCCCCTCCCCTCCCCTCACCCCCTCACCTCCCCTCACCTCCCCCTCACCTCCCCTCTTCAAAGGGGAACAACCTTATGATTTTTTTTCTTCAAATTTGTCCAAAATCGTTACCTTTTTTTAAATTTATTTCCAAAATCATGCGTGAGGTCGTTTGCGCCCTTCTGTTTACCTGCCAGTCAATAATAATCTCATTGATCACGCATATACACACTTTCCTTTCGTTTAAACTTAACGTAGGTTTAAAACTGGGTTACCCTGGTGAAATAAATAACACACATTTCCGGGTTTCTTTTCCGTGAGACAATCTTCAAAAAGGAGTATGGATGGAAAAAAACTATTGGGAAATACTTGGTTCTCAGGCAAAAGTGTACATCTGGATGGCCATATTCAAGCCCGAGAAGTACCAATTCCGGTGATCTGGGGGGGAGGGGGGGTTATCAAAACCAGAAATGTTCTTGTACGCTGCGCGCCAACCAGTTGTCGCGCCCCCCGGGTTAGAAAATCCTAGATACGCCCCTGTACAAGGCTATATATCATTTCAGACTGGAATGGGTGATATGCATAACTTTACGACAAAGCAGGTCGTATCCCTCTGTCAATAGTTACACCTGGCTTTATAGCCTATATTTGAGTGAAAGCTACATGCAGTACTTTGGGCATTTAATCTGTTTCTCAGCTGGAAAATAAAAATATAAAATATCCCTCCCAAAATGATTTGGCCTATTAGAGAAGACATAGAACAATGGCATATGGGCACGTTGGCACTCAATTATTAATGCAAAAAACGGCACGACTGGTCAGTACAATTGTGATCCGTTGGCTTAAAATGTTAGAACGGACCCTCACAGTTTCCAACAGTGTAACATACCCAGTGAATTATCCACTCAAGTACCTATATGTGGGACTGTGTCGAATGTCTCAAACGAAACTGATATTAAGTGGTTTCACGGTGTGCCTTTCTCCATTCAAAAATTAAGCAAATTTACACAAAGTGATGGGTTAAAACCAGTTTATAGGAGCCGGTGTGGCAAGGAATGGTGTCCGGGCGTCCCACGAGTGTCGGTAAGACACTATTCACGCAAGGCGGACACTATATCCTAGTAGTGAATGTTTGTGAGACGCACGGACACTCATTACTGCCACACCGGCATGTCATTTACAGGAACGACTGGTAAATATCCTAGACTGTTGACGCTTAACTATATTACATACGATATCATGTGAAGTAGCAGACAACCATCAATTTCTATGACGAAAATACATTAAACACTTTGCCATAAAAATAAAGTAACAGAACTTTATGTACTATTCAGGCCGTCCAGAGTTTTGTAAAGAAAAGGTTTTTTGGACTGCAAACATCATATCCATTAAAACGATATTTTTGTTTTCTTCTCAACTTTAATTGATTAAAGTGTTTCATTTATAGTTGATCCATTATAACATGGATGTCTGTCACTAACATACACGAAGTTTCCTGACAACGGGTTTTCCAAATTCCGTATAACTACGAATTTGAATGGGATCTGCAGACTTTTGAATTCGTAGTGGTAGTAATGAAAGACAGATTGCGCTTCGAAGGTAGACTGCCTTTGGTGCAAATGAGGATACTACGTTAACCAACAGAGCCTACATAATGATGTAAATGGACACTAAATTGCAGGCTAGGACTCGTAGTCTTAGTCGTAGGACTGGAGCATAGCACAAGGCTTTGGCGAAGCCCGTCCGTAGGCCTACTATGTAATCATCATACCCTTTTTTGTGCAGGCTTCTAGGCTTAGTGATTTTTCATAATTGAAAACTTTTATGGCAAAATATAAATAGGGCTAGGCCTATTTTGATGCCTAGCCTACTGCAGTTATGCACTGATACAGTGATAGCATATTCTTCATTGATACAGTAGTTGATTCTGTATAGGCCTAGGCTAGGCCTACAAAGTAACAAGATAGAATAGCCTTGGACAACATTAAGGTTTGTTTATTGTACAATACTTCACAACGTTAGAAATTAAACTCAGTCAGCAATATGTCTAATCCAGTCCCTTTTAACACTAGGCCATAGTATGTACATCATATGGTGATGTATGGTAAATTTTCATGGCCCCTTAATTCCTGTGTCATGTTTTACATATAGCCTAGTTGTAGCATGGTGGGCTCATAATTGACGCACTTAAGGATTTGATCAAAGGTGTCTATCAAGGGAATCTCCAAATCACTCAACTGCATGTGTTTTTCATATATGTACTGTAGTTCCTCAGAAATTTTATGATCTCAAAATATTTTAGGTTCTGTGCTTATGCACCGAACAATTGAGCAGAATTTGACCACAAAATGTCTGACGTGTCAAGTTCTTTCATACCCCTAAATTGACACATTCGTCGATAAGTTAACTGTAGTGTAGGCCTTAGTATACATTCATTGACTTTAGATACTGTTTGCTATGCTCTGAGCCTCTAAGCTCAGACAGGTCAGGTCCCAGAGAGTAGTGTTATCATATTAAGGTAATGTTGGTTATTTTTAGAATGTAAGATTTCCAAATGCCCAAAAAACATGCAAAACTGGGGGGAGGGTGTTAAAAGCTTAAAAAATACCACAATTTGGTCAGCAAATAGCAGAAATGGATTCAAACTCATGAAATATGTAATTCTGCTTGACTGCAAAAAGTTTAGGTGGCCTGCTGTATCGTTGCTAGTAATATTTGAAGGTGCGTCAATTACGGGGGTGCGTCAATTATGAAGCCTTGACTATATAGTAAAGGGTTCATAATTGACACGCAAAGGCTTGGTTTAGATAGAAAAACAAAGAAAAAACGGGGCTACAACTGTTTACCAATGCTGTGGCAGAGTGGATAAAGGCAGTGGCATTTGAAGCAATGAGGCTTAGCAATCAGGAGGTTCTATGTTCGATACCTGGCCGGGTCATAGTATGGTGGGTTTTTCATCCATGAGCAATCTATGGTTTTCCCATCAGAAATAACTTCCTTAATTGAAAAGATTCCAAATGTGAGTTGAAATGTTGAATTGGAAGCCACCCGACGTGTAAGTTGTAATCCATAAACCCTCGCGGGCTTCTCCCCATATTTTTGTGGTCGCTTCGGCGTCGTAAAAATAACTGCAAGATAATTATAAAAAAAGAAATAAACAAAACTGTCTCTGAAAATGCTTAAAGTACTTATAATCAAGTTTCACTTTGATACTGTACATCTATGCAATATTGTAAATGAGTTTTTTTAATAGGAAGCACCAGTTGACAAATGGTAATAACATTTTTTTAATTACTTTGTCCTTTAGATAGTTTGCACGTCATTCTGAAAGTTCTTTCCGCAAAGAGTTTAATGACAACAGTTCAGCCAGGCCATGTGCAAAAATGTTTCAATTAAAAACTAAACTGTGTTATGTGGGGAACCTGCACTGTTACCTCCAGTGGCGTAGGAAGTTACTTTTGAGTGGGGGGGCTGAAGACTGATGGCCGGCCTGGGGGAGGGGTCTAAGGGGAGGGGGTGTCCCCCTCCCCCTTTGGATTTTTTTTGCATTTCCAGATAGCCTCAGATGCAATTTGGTGCAATATAGCACACTTCAACACCCACTCCATTTTGTAAACTTAATTTTGTATTTTCACCAGGCCTTAGATGCAATTTGGTGCTCCAAATGAGATTTTTTGTCTCATTTGGAAATGAAAAAGGGGTTTTCTGACTTGCGAAGCGGGGGGGCGGAATGATACTTCCGCCCCTCCACATTTTTCACTGGGGGGGCTGGCGCCCCCCCAGCCCCCCCCGGTTCCTACGCCCTTGGTTACCTCTGAAGATGTCTGATAGACGATAAGTTTCTGAAAATACCAAACTTGTAGGCAAACTTCATAATGACCAATGTGTATACATTTTATAACTTCAGTTCATATGTATACATGTACAGACACAAACATCATACACTTCTTCAATACCCCAAAAAATTATCAGCATTAGGAGCGAATATTAGAAGTAAACCAACTATAATCTACGGGATTAAATTGATATTGCATCCCGTTCTTCCGTTCCTTTTTGCAGTTTTCTAAGACGCTCCATATCGTTGGAACTACCCGATGGAAACTGACAGAACGAAGAATAGGCGGGAGCTGAGGGAGAAGCGATTGGCCTATTTTGACAAGTACAGCCCGGCAGAGGCACCAGCCGTCTCACCTGGTCAGCAACAAGCTCATCGTGGAAATGACTTGACTGAACCATCTCTGATTAATAGCAAAATATCCTTCCAGAGAGATCCTAGCGTCCATCTCACCGCAGGGAATAGTCACCGGCCGTCGCAGCCAGCGGTCATTCCCACTTTAGAGACCGGCGGCATTTACAAAACATCCCTGCCGAAAGATGTCGGAAGACCAGGCAGCCCTAAAAAATCGGGACGGAAAGAAAAAAATAAGAAGTCTCAGACGAGGAGCAAGAGCCAGGAGAGTGGAAAGCCGTATCCTTTTTTACAAAATTCTTGGAAAGGTCTCGATGCCAATTTGGCAAGTTTATCCGTGCAATCAAACCAAACGGATACAAATTATGGCCGAAAGGCAACACAGAGTTCTACATATGCGCATGACGTAGATAACAGAGTTAGAAATCCTACTGAGGTAGAGAATCCCAACAGGAGAGCACCATCTTCGCCGAGCAGGATCGGCATCGCTAACGGCAGCCGTAAGTCCTCCCTGGCGGGCAAAGGAAATCGACAACTGACGTACCTAAACAACTTTGAGATGGGACCAGGAGCCAGGCCGAAAGTCAGACTCGGTCACGATGCCGTCGGCGGTCGCAACCCACGGGTCGCTAGGCAGCAGAGAAACGCACTGCGGAATACCTATGACCTGACAGAATCTGTCCAGGAACAGGAAGAAAACACCGTGGTCTCTAGAGACGTATTTGAAGATGATTTTCGAAAATATGGACCGTCCGCTACCGACAGATCGGAGGTGGACAGAAGCAGGCCGGTGTGTGAATTCTTACAGCCAGTGTCGGTTCCTACGGTCATTCACTCCCATCATGGGCATTACCGGATGGGAACTAAGGAACGACAGCCCGCCGTGGTCAGTCGGGATGACCTGTACGAAGTTTACAAACTGGAAAGGCGGTACGACTATCCCCGGGGTAGGGATGTCGGGCCGCAGGATTCTTACGAGGATGCAAGAATGGCGGCGACCGAGCACAACGCTTTCGGTGTCGACAGCATGCTAAATGAGATGCGACAAGTCAGAAGGGTGAAATCACAGCTTCACGAGGAGCTCAGAGAAGGCTTTGATAAGTTTGGAAGTGTGGCCGGGATTCTCGGAAGCGGCAAAGATTATGTCGGCGATCTGGAAGGAGAGGTGAGAATTGGTGAAGTGTGGGAGGAAGACGAGCAACTTGAACAGGAAGAGATGAGATTGTCCGAGGATGGTTCAGAATTTGTGGTTGAACAGATTAACAGACCTGAAAAAGTGGAGCAAACGAGCCGGATATCAGGAAATGTGGATATAAATGAGAACGAACTGATGAAGAGGCGGTGGGAAGAGGCAAGCGAGATGAGTAGCATCGATGCCCGGGAGAGCGACAGAGTAAACCAGAACGGACGCGTCAACGTCGACATTGCTTGGACTGCGACACGGGCAGATGTTCCGAAAGATGTAGCAGATGATGTCTTACAAACTGGTTTCGACTTAAAGAAAGGACGGGAACTCGATACAGAAAAGATTGACGAAAGACAGGGAACCTCGACGGTCGAGAACGGGGATGTTTCAGTATCACCCGGAGATGAAGGTAGAGACGGTTCCGATGAGGAAAAGGACGACTTCAATCTGGGAGCGTTGTGTGCAGCGGCAAAGCAAGGGGATGATATACTGAAGGACTACATCAGGAGACTCACGAAACGGATACTGAACAAAAACGAAGCCGAATCGGACGGTGATAGACCTGAGCAGAATGCTGGGGTGAGTAGTAAGAAGGTTGAGCATCCCAGGAGAGGTCATGACACTGGTGTAAAAGAACATGGGATGCAAGAAGGACCAGGATATCTTGAAGATCCTGTCGTCGTCGATGACGAAAACAATCATAGCCGGTCGTTTGAAAAAGGGAATGTGGAAAATAAAATCGGTGTGATGCAATCTACAGATTTGGAAGGCTTCAGTTATCTCGGACTAGGAGCAGGAAGTGCAAGTAAAAATCATGGAGATTATAAACCACTTTATCCATCTTCATCCGGTCTCGAAGGCGAGATACTGAAGCGGGTCGGTCCCGATACCGACGTTCAGATCGCAGCTGCATCCTACGAGCGGTTAGATCAGATGGGTTATTTTATGACAAAAGGACTTTTACAAAATGATGTTAGCTTAACTCTAGAGGAAGTCAGAGTCGGTGATTCCGATCTAGAAGGAGACCGGGGAAGGGTAAGGGACGTAGAGAATTTCGAGCGTCACCTCGGTTTTGAGACCCACAGGCCTATGGACAGGGCACACTCGCCTCTCAAAGTCGTTCGATTTGTGGAAACCCACCATTCCGATAGGTCAGAGCCAGATGAGTCCGGTGGAACATTTGTACCCGAAAATTCCAGTGGCGAAGAGACACTCGATGGCTCGAAAGGACATGTCGATGGTTACCTAGTGAATGGTCATTCAGACCTTTTATTAAACGGTGTTGGTATTCAGCAGGAGGATCATGTTACGTTGGCCCATGTGTCATCCGTGGAGAAATGCGATGGAACGGATCGAGTCGGAAGTGATCCCGGGCGGTACGCTGTCAATACCTCTCGGCTTCTTAACGGCTCAGGTACTGACAGTGGCAACATAACAGGTGCAGGTGAAAATGGTGACGGGCTTACACATGTGGATTTTAACTCCTCAAGCCATCAAGAGAGACGGGAAGAGATTGGCGGACATCATTCTAGAAGCTCTAGGAGACCCAGGACACCGGAGGAACATAAGAGGGGTGTCGAAAGACATCACCAATGGGGAAAGAGACAGGAAAGCCTGGAAGAGAGTCCCTGGGAAATGAACGCAGAGCGGGAAGGTGATACGGACCAGCCGAGCTTGAGGTTGAATCTTAGCGCTATCGACCAATCAGAGGAGAGGAATGGAGACGCTTTCATCACGGAGGTGTCGTCTGATTGGATGTTAGACGAAAGTATGAATAGTCATGAAGGGTTTCGGTTGGACAGTGCTGTAGTAAGAGAAAATGAGAACGGCATGGACGATGACGACGAAAGCGTGTTGATGAGAAAAATATCGGATTTTAATCCTGCCAGCCAGGAGGACGTCTCTGTGACTGAGAATGGTGGGAGGATTCCCAATGGTGTCAGTACAGTTGGTAGCCCTGACGGAAACGGATCTCGGAATTCTGCATTCCGTCCAGGATTTGCTACTACTCATAATAGTAATGGAAATGTTGAACCTCAAGATTGTGTTCCTTCCGAAAGACAATCCGAGAGTGAACGTAGAGATTCGAAAGCCACAGGTCTGTTAAAGAACGGTCGACGTACGAAGTCTCGGGAAGTGCGGGACGTACCTTCAAAGGTCCAGACTGGCTCCACCAGTCAGTACAAATCCCGTTGGCCTCTGTCTTCCAGTTTAATTCCCAGCCGTCCATCCAGAACGAACCCTAGACGTTTCAGTCCGGAGAGGAAAATGGACAGGAGGGTAAGGCCAGCATCAGCGAAGATCACCAGAGGAGGAGGAGGAGGGTCAAAGGAGGATGCAATGAAAGGTCAAAGGTTGAGACCCAAGTCGGCTGTGTCGGAAAAAAAGTCCAAAGAGCCAGACGCAGGTGGAGACTTTTTCCAAGTGAGGTCATCGATGATGTTCGGTGAGTGAAGTACCTTAGGTCTTTCATGGTGAATGTTGTAGTATGAATGTTATTAATATATTTTTTGCTTTTTATTTTTTTTATTTCTATCTATTTATTTCAGTTAGCCTGTGAAAAAAGATCATGTGTTAAAGTAAGTTGACCCGACGTTTCGATCCTAGCAGGATCTTCAAAGGCTAACAAAATAAAAAAATAAATTTTTAAATTTTTTTTTTTAGCCATTGAAGAAGATCCTGCTAGAATCAAAACGTCATGCCAACTTACTTTTACACATTCTCCTACACAGGCTCTCTAGTGGATAAGCAGTTTGCTAACAGTTTTATTTTATTTTGAAGAAAGATCCTGCACGGACTTTAAAGGACATTAATGCCAGGCCCTCAACTTTTACAAATTACTGATTATAATTTTGTGCCTGCAGGGAGGGAATTGCTCCCCGCAATTTGTTTTTAACACTGTAATAGCATACTTCAGCATGTGGTATGATTGTGTGTGTGTGCTGGAATAGTATGCCATTATCAAGGTGTAGATCTGTTTTCACCTAAACTTGAACCACATCTCCCACCTTCCTCCCGCCTTGGGAAATGTGTTTGGCCATAAGAATCACAGCCGCCACAAGCATAAGTTTTGTTTGCAACAATGTACAGTACATGGTGGGACACAGTTTTTAGCATGCTTTTCACTCGCATGCATTTGTTACATTTTTTTTAAATCTTTTTGTTATGCACTAATTTAGGTAGGAATTTCTATATCTACCAGTAACTTGCATCCCATTGGCCCTCACTTCTCTGCTCCAATTCACTGACCTAAATATATATATATAGCCCTCTGGTTTTTTTGGAGTGCTTCCTTTTTACAATTTTCCTGTTGTTGATATGTTTTGCCACTTAGTTAACTTCTCTGTATTTATATTGTGAAGAAAGAAATAAATTACATGAAGTGAAAAATGAAATGTGTTTTCACACATATACCCCAAAATTGTCATATTCTAAGCCTTGTTCACAAAAATGAGATGAATCATGTTGTGGTATCTGATCATTGAATGTTCAAATGTATATTGAATATTTCTGAACTCTTTTCAGATGGCAGTGTCAACAGAAGTTCCACTACTGGACCTCTTACCCTTCAGCTGATATCAGATGTGAGTATAGACAGTAGCCGTCCCTTAGGTTAGGCTTTAAAAAAAGAAAAAATGATATGATATTTTATTAATGTTTCATTTATTACATGATTACACTGGTCATCATCTTTTCTAAAACATGGATGTCTCGAATGCGACATAACCTGGGGTTATTCTTATGTTATTTTTTTGTTATTTTTCTCAGGTTTGATACTTGAATTATGAAGTATTAAATGTGAAATAGTTGTACAATGTAGCATTTATGTATATATAATTTGATATATAATTTGATATATATATATATATATATATATATATATATATATATTTATATATATATATATATATATATATATATCTACATATATCTATCTATCTATAGGGCCATTCCACGTCACGTAAGTCACAAATCACAGAGACATTTGACACTTGTTTTCAATCTCCAGTTCAGTGAAAGTCTAGAGTTAAGTCATATGCCTATCATTCCTGAACTTTGAATACCCACAATAAATTCTGTCACCACTGCAAAACGTTAATGCTTTCCCATTGCGAATTATAGCGCCCTCAACTTGTGTCACGTAAGTCACGCAGAGAAATGAAGAATTTCAACTTTTTGAAGGAAATCAATAAATCCTGTGAAGTATTGAGAGAAATGTGCTAAGTTGCCTATTATATCTGAAAAGGACACATTGAAGAATAACTTCAAGGTAAAATTTAATTGATATGCGTTTTATACCGGTATTCGTATGCAAATTAGCGATGTCACGTAAGTCACAAAAAATTGTCACGTAAGTCACACGTGTGAAACTGCTCAGTTTCTTCTCACAGTTTCCAAAGATACAAAGTAACACAGGCTAATGACATGTTTACAAGTTCATTATATTGAGATTGGGGGAAGGGGAGGGGCCTATTCCACATAAAAATAGAATCTAGAAGTTCACTTGTACATAAAAAGTCCTATAGTCTAGTTTTGCGAAATTTCTTAGTTTAAGTGCTACAGTAGCTAAATAGTTTCTTATTTAGGAGTAAACAAGTTTTTCTAGACTAGTTAATACAGAATGCTTCTACTGTATTTGCATTTCTACATTTTTGGTTATAATTTAAAGCTTTTTGGTAACATTTTAGTCACTTTTGGGAATTTGGATTTAAATAATTAATCCATATAAATCCATGTGGTAAAGGCAGAAGGTGGCAAGATGTGTATGTGGAAAACCGCATTAGATACTGAAGGAGATCCACTAATGTCAGTTACAGTATGTTGTACTGTACTTCCATAGCTCTCTGACCTCTCATATTAAGGTAGATGACTGGGTTGTTGTAAAATATGATGATGTACTGTACCCAGGAGAGGTTACAAATATGGTGCCTGCTACCACCACAACGTGGAAATGGCCTCTTATGGTAGATAAAATCTCCTACTAGCCCGAAAACATTATTAAAACAAATTTTACCCCCTGAAGCACCTTGTGCAGTTCAGGGGTAGACTGCAATTCACATTTTAAGAACTTAAAGTCTCAATATGTGTTTGTTGCTGAAATTCGGAAAACAAAAATCCGAAGCAAATTCAATGTTTCTTAACTTCTAAATGCACTCTGACCAGGGGGGTTTAATGGAGAAAAACTGTCGCAGTCAAACAAAAGAAATTTATTTTCTGTTGCCCGTATGGCGCGAACGATTTACTGTAAAATCACTGCAACCGCCCATATCAGCACGTTCATTACACAAATGTAACCTACTTTACTTATAATCATATCGTCCACTTTTTTTACCCAATTAACGGAGGAAACTCTTGAAAATACCTGTTTATTCATTGCAATGGAAGGAAATGATACAATTTTGCAAGCTACATCAGTAAGACCGACAGAAAGATACTATTCAAAAGAACGAATCTAACACAGGAGAGCCACGAAAGTGAAAGTAGTCCTAGGCATAACCGTTGTATACAAAACAGAGAGATTTAATTGGCGCATGATCTGTCGGCCGGGTTTGCACATTTTGATTGAATTTTGTAAAATCTATGGACTCGTTAAGAAATCTGTTGTTTATCAACATATAAAATAAAAAATCATGAATATTGATATGTAAACTGCATAGAAGGGTGTCATTTTTCACTGAGCTTTCAGTGCAGTTAGCTGGAAAATTTGAAGTTTAAATTTGGCAAACACGTCATGAGACTTAAAGGTAACAAGTAATATTGTTCTAAGTTTGAGCTGTTTGAGCCATTTTTTGCAATTCACTTACTTGTTTGTAACCTTTCAAGTTTACTTCACATTATAAATGTTGTTCCTGCATTTTAGAACTGAGAAGGTATCTTTGATAAATAGGAAGGTGTTATAAACCTGTTATAGTATAGAAGACATCAAAACTATGTGAATGTGTTGAGAATGAACTTGTCACGTAAGTTACACTTCCCTTTGTGACTTACGTGACGTCACGTAAGTCACACACTTCCGGAGTCCCTAAATTTGTTAAAGCTTGTTACATTGATCAAAAGTGGTGGTATTACAGATCAACCTTTATAGCTACCTTTACAACTGTAGCTCACTTTGCTCTCACACACTATATATTATTGGAGGAAAACATTCCCTTCTATTTTTGTCACGTAAGTCACAGCCAGAGTGTGGCATTTTTAACATAATCTGTGTTACCAGTAATAAAGGAAATTTGTTAAATTGTGTTATTATATAAATTAGCAGACTGCATTTAACTGCCACATTAAAAGAAAGCTTGGACTTTCCTTTCATTTAAGGATTTTTTCTACTTTCAATTATTATTTGATAATGCACCATAAATGTGCCTACAGTTTGGGATGGATACTCATTGCTATAACCCAAGATTGAGAAATCAGAAGAAGAAAACTTTAATCGTTTATGAAAGTCTAACCTACTTACTTTACATCATACACAAAGAGAGAACTTATAACCCGTTCTAATTTTGCCATGTTGGGACCACTTGGTGTGGAATGGCCCTATAAGTAATGACCATCAACCAGGCCACAGTCATAGCCGCAGGTTCTCCAGTTATTCGGAAATAATCCAGGTTCTTTAAAGGTTTCTATTTTTCTCGTCGTTTTATCAGATCTGTATATATATATACAGTATTTGGCATATTTTGTACTTTATGTATTGTATACAACACATATCATAGCTGCCCTAGCCAGAGGTTGAACTTATTTATCATTGCGGATCATCACTGATGCCATTTTCATCTTTTCCAAGAAGAGATAAATTATAACGGATGATGATTCAAATCTCCTATTTCCGACGCAGAGTCCTCGAGAGCAGCGTACTCTCTCCATCTGGCAGCTTCTGCCGGATGAGATCCTGCTCACCATCTTCTCCCATCTCAAACCGTCCGACCTCCTCGCTTGCTCTCTGACCTGTCAGGGGTTCTATAGGGTCGCCATGGATGAATCACTTTGTAAGTTTATTGAAAATATTGATCTTTGTTCTTTTTCTTTTTTCATTTTCTTGGCTTCATTATTTTTTTGCTGGTGGTGGTATTCGAGGGTAGCATACGCCCATTGAAAGCCCCATTGACTTTCACACAAAAATCACAAAAGTAATGTGGTCTCTAAGTCTAGATAGAAGTTCTCACTAGCTAAACGCTACCCATCACCGGATAGCTGACAAGTTGGCCTTTCATGGCACCATCAATTTTCCGTACCATGACCGCACAGATTTTTCGCTATCCGAGCCGGAAGTTTTCGTCACTTGTAAACAAACCTCTTCACTCAGTAGTAAACAATTTTCCTACACTGCTCCTGGGAGGCCTAAAGGGGTCTAAACTTGCCTCAATTGACCCAATTTTCTAACCACATGTGCTTACATTCATGCTCTTCAACATGCAGGCCACAAAAAAACTAGATCATGATTGATAACAGGTCAAAAAAGATGTTCTCCTGCTGCTTTTTGGCACTTTTCCTGAAGGAGAACAATAGAGCGGATGGATATAGACTCTAATAAGAGTATGCCACCTGAGGGATGTGCATGTTCAGAGTTTGGAAAAGGGTGCTGGAGGGGGTGTAGGTGGGGGGGAGGGGTGCAAAAATGTAGTTATCACCTCACAGAGAAGCTTAGAAATGTATATATATCATAATGATAATCTTGTACATCCACAATGATCTTAATTTTTGTTAACATTGTGTGATATTTCTATATTATAGTCAAGAATAGTTACCTGGTGCCTTTGCACTACCCCAACCTTTCCTTCTTGATATTCCCATCCATCGAAAGGTTTTCAGCCCTCCCCCCTTCCCACCCACCCTCCCCCTTAAATTTTCCCATATGGAAAGACTGTTATCATATTTGTGCTTTTTTATACAGAACCTGGTGTATCAAGTTTTAGACATATATATATTACGATTTTTCATTTATATATATATATATATATATATTTTCTATCATTTATTTTACTTAAATCTCAAATCTATATCATCCAGTTTGTCTTAATGTTGATGATATGACCAGTCGGTGTATTTTTCAACTAGATGCCATGTTGCTTCTCGAAGGCCTAAAAAATGTGACGGTCATATTTTTATTAGTCGTTCCCCCTTTTCTCTTCCCCCTCCTTTTTAATTTCTAGGGAAAGTCATACGCCTGGAGAAGAAGATGCTGACTGATTTCTATCTGACCCAGATCGGGCTCAAGCATCCCTCGAGGGTCATCTTCTCGCAGTGTCAGGGCAAAACGGTCACAGAGAACGGCTTACGGAACCTCTTTAGGACCTGCGTGGATTCACTCCAGGTCGGTTGAGCTCTCTGAGCTATAAAGAACTTTATCGTTGTAAATTTGTATGTATATATTAGATCCTCCTGCAAGCAGGAACTTGCGAAGAAGCCTCATTGGCTTATTAAAGCCGCAAGCTGACCGAAGTCAGTCTCTTACATTCATATTTAACGTCCATGATTATGAATTGTTAATTGTCAACAACTCTGTAACTGGACGACATACATCAACCTTGGAGTGACTCAAACTCTGGACCTTATGATTGAAAGGCACCAGCGTTAACCACTAGGCACCGGCGTTAACCAAATTTGGGCCTGTTAGCATATATATTTAAGCTGACGGTCTGTTGGGTACATTGGTTCCAAAGTGTATGGTAACTTGGCTGTCCCCTTCAGGACCTGCATGGATTCCCTCCAGCTCGGTAGAGCTCTCTGAGCTATAAAGACTAATATCGTTGTAAATTTGGGCCTGTATAGCACACATATTTAAGCTGACGGTCTGTGGGAACGTTGGTTCCAAAGTGTACGGTAACTTCGTGTGTCCCCTTTAGGACCTGCGTGGATTCACTCCAGCTCGGTAGAGCTCTCTGAGCAATAAAGATCTTTATCGTTGTAAATTTGGGCCTGTATAGCATATATATTTAAGCTGACGGTCTGTGGGTACGTTGGTTCCAAAGTGTACGGTAACTTTGCATGTCCCCTTCAGGACCTGCGTGGATTAACTCCAGATCGGTAGAGCTCTCTGCTATAAGTACCTATATCGTTGTAAATTTGGGTCTGTATAGCATATATATATTTAAGCTGACGGTCTGTGGGTACGTTGGTTCCAAAGTGTACGGTTACTACGCGTAATTAGCCCTAAATTTTCGCACCGTGTGATACATGCCGCGAAATTGGCCATTAGTTATAAGTTATTTTCCTAAACGCGTTGTTCCCGCCAAAGGAAAGGTTTTTTTCCCACTTGGTTAACTGAGTGATGACTCACATCCTATTGCACTCCAGTTGAGCTGCATGTCCGTCTACTATGTAACCCTATCACCCAGCTCACACCGTTTATCTCAGCTTTCAGTGTTCAGCTAACTTGCAATGCAAGTATTCTTCCGCCATGCGATACGCTTATAATAATAAATAACGATCATTTACAAACCATGGCTAATGGACAAATATATACCTGTCATGTACATACAGCATGTAGCGGTGCTGATAGACACTGTAGTTGCCATGTTCCTCGGTCAAATCGTAAACCCACTTGTTAGATCGCTGGCTTAACCTTAAGCCTTGACGAAGACGGCTAAATTGATTGGCACAGTGAAAGGAAGAAACATCGGTTTTCGTCTTTGGGAGACACTGTCGTGGATTATTCAACCCATGTAGCAGAATTATACAGTAAACTTCAAGACATTCCCGAAGGCTTCCAGCAGTTTGAATCCCCGTGCTTTGCAAGTATAATTCTCTCTATTTCTGGAGGAATCTGTTCAAACCATCGAAGAAATCACGTAGTTGAAGGATAGAACTAGACCAATGAGCAAAACCAGTGAGACTGGCATCACCGCTATCCTTTAAGAACAGTAATGCCCTTACTAGAGTGAATTAACTGTATACCATCATACTACTACTTCAACCCATACATAGTCCATTGTGTTTAATTCAGCCCACATGTATCATACTTAGCTCTTGCGGGCGTGGGGATGCGGGACTGTCATCACTGCTGTCCTTTAAGAACAGTAATGCCCTCACTAGAGCGATTTAACCGTATACCACCGTATTACTACTTCGACCCATACAGGGTCCATTGTGTTTAATTCAGCTACATACATGTATTATAAGTAGCACTTGCGGGGGTGGGGATGCAGGGGGGGTGAACAGCAGCCCATGATTGAATGTCTTGCCAAGGATTTGCCACAGATCCTGAGGTGTCTCTCTGTGTTGTGGAGTGTTCAACACATTTTTTTGAAATCATGTGACATTGTGGTAATATTGGTCAAAGTGTGTACTGGATAAATGTGTGTCCGTCTTCACCCAAAGTCATGAAATAATTTTTAGGTTCTGTAAGTTTGCACCCGATTGGTCGCCAGATGAATCGATAATTTACGAGGCCGCCGCTCCGAAACTTCTGTTAGTACTGTATGGCGAGGTCACTCTTTTTCAATTCTCCGTAATAAAAAGACTCTTCTATTAAATCGTCAGGAATTGAATTTCAGCGGTTGTACCGGGGAGATGTTTTCTGGCGACTCGGTCCTCCTTCATGCGTCCAGATGTTACAACCTCTCATCCATCGATGCCAGCTGGTGTAACGTCACTGATAACGGGCTGAACGCGGTCACTGGTGGAGCAAACAGGTAACGCTTGTCATATCTCGAGCTCCGTTTTGAATTTCACCATTGTTGTGTGTTTTACAGTACTGACGACAGGTTCAATTTTGACCATAGTAGGAGTAGTAGTAGTAAGTTGAGTCTATCCGACATTCTCAGTGATTAACCTCCACCACGTATCACGATCTTGCGCAAGGTTTATTGCTTCCTCGAAATTGTTAATATTAGTGTCCTTGAATTGCGACTTTACTTTTCCAAGCAATGTAGTCACAGGCCTTCCTACTGGTTTAGCAGTATGTCTCAATGCTTCTCTAAAAGCAACCTTTGCTGGAGCGTCCTCCTGGAGTCTTGCTACATGACCGAAAAATCCCAATCTTCTATGTGCGACTATGGATGACCAGGGTGTTTGGGTAAATTCATTGTAGAGCTCATCGTTTGATAACCAATTGTAATTGGTCCATCTAATGTTGAGAAGTGTTACAAAGTAGTCTCCTTTGAAAAGTGTCAGTTTTGCAATCAAGATCCTTCGTCGTGCCCCACAGTTTGCAATTGTACAAAAAAATACTCTTTAATAAAGCCTCGAAAATCCCAAGCTTGAATTTGACCATAGGAAATGAAAAGTTGAAGAGAAGCTTCTAACAGACGGCCTTATTTGAAAGATTAGACAGTTTACCATCTCTGTGGCACTATGACATTACATATTGAGCAGCCTGATAGCCTACTGACAATGTGCATCAAAACCATAATTTATATCTTTCAAAATGGAGAACTGCTTTTAGAGAAAGGGAACAAGCTAAAAGTAGGGGTTATTGCAGAGTTTCTTAAAGTTTTGCTAGAAAAAAGAAGATGTCTACTAAAATGATAAATAGTCTTAAAAGTTTAGAACTTTTTAACATTTATTGGTCCTGTATCAGGGCAAGGCCTCCCCACCGGACTTTGCAACTGTTAACCGCCGGTTATTGGTAACCGGTCACACCTTACACACCAAAGTGTACACACTTCAAACGGCTGCTTTCCCAGGGCACTACCGTGCGCCACATCAATGCGTTCCTGCAGAGGGACTTCCCGTAGGGTGCGGCCATGTAAACTGCGCAGGCAACTTTATTCACAAGGTTACCTCGCAGGTTATCATCTATAGATACACTTTGGGTAAAGAGAGAGGGGCAAGGGAGGAGATGAAAGTGCCTTGTCCAAGGACACGACTGAATCATCTGGCCAGGACTAGCACCCGCAATCCTTATATCCCACCTCCTTTGCCTGAGCCATTTCACCACGACACTCTCCCTGTTAAACCCATATCGTAATCTAATAAAATCTAAAGTCTATAAAAATCTATAAAATCTAAAATCTATATAAATCTTTATCTATATAACTCTATATCAATCAATAAAAAATATATATAAAATCTAAAAAAAATCTATCTATAAAAAGTTTAAAAAAATCTAAAAAAAAAAAAAAATTCTAAAAAAATCTAAAACCCATATCATAACCAATATCCCAATCGTAATCTGTCTTAATCATATCGTAAACCCATATCGTAATCTTCAAGATTGTTCAGTCACCTCTCTTCTTTCTCAGATTATCTTCGGTGTGTCTGAACGGATGTCAGGGTGTTACAGATACCGGCTTAAGGTCACTGGTCGAAAGACATGGCTCAAGGTAAGCTTCAAAACTTATGTTTCATTTCACAATAAAACTATTAAACTTTCAATTTCTCTGGTGTTGATTGCATATTAAATCAAGTTGCTTTCATTTTTGCATTCATCAACATCAGCATCATTAACAACGACAGATTTGAAATTCCTATTCTAAGTGTTGAGTACACGTTGTCAGGACTCATATAATGAGGACATGTGAACTACAGTATGTAGCCTGCAATTGTTGTTTTAATAGTCATATACTGGTCACAAAATGCTCAAGCTATTAACAGTATTTTTTTCTCTACCGCTACTGTGTTACCAGTGTGTCTTATTGATCGATGTTAGCTAACGCTCCTCGATGTTTGGGAATAACTGGAAATAATATTTAAAAGTATAAAAAGGCAAAGACTTTTTTTTCTTCCTTCAAAGGGACAGTATACCTGCAGATATTTATTGAATAGATATATGAAATTTTGCTTTGACTTGCCATTGCAATCGAGAGTTTTTCTTATTATTACTGCAGATTTTCCCAGGGATGTGCTCACGCCAGGCGGCTGCACCCCTTCAGTTCCGAATGCCGCCCAGCACAAGCAGTATTTTAAACATCCCCGTCTGTCACTTTTTCTTGATGATTAAATTAACGCATTTTACCATCACCAAAATATGAGTGATCACTTTGGCACAGAAGTTTGCTCTAGAATGGGAACAAGATCTAAGCATACTTCATTTGAACAAAAAAATTCCAAAGGGGAGGGAACACCCCTCTCCCCCACCCTGTGACCCGTCCCCAGGACTTGGATCACACTACCGCACAAATCCGCCCAGCGCTCAAATATTCCTATGCACATGCCTGTTTTCACTTTTTCTTTTTTTTCTGTTCTTATCTTCATTATCGTATCCAACTCTTTCCCATTTTTTTGTTCATTTGTTGTAGTTTAAATGAATTTGAGGTTTTCGGTTGTATCGACCTTTCACCTTTGACCTTGACAAAGATCGGAGATGTCTGCAAGAATCTGCACAGCTTGAACATTGGTCAGTGTTACAAGGTAAGCCTAGATCTGGCACTCTAGTTAACATATACCTCTCAGATATTCTATCAAAGGCTGTAACAGAAGAACACACAGCTTTCGTGAAATTGGGAAAAAATTCTCTGCTAGTTCCGCTGGAAAAATGTTAATTGATATCACTGAAATTGTCTTTGATCACAAATGTGGGTAAATTGATGATTTTTTAGGTAAGATGAAAAGTGGAAATGGCAAAATGGAATGTTCTGACAAAATGTCATTTAATCCAATACTTATGTTCAATGGTTCTAACATATATTTATGACTGTGAAAGTAAGAGGGCCTGATGTTTCGGTCCTTTCTACATTCCACACTATCTTTCTTTGACACATATTCCTTTCATACAATCATACTAGTCTCTCTTCTCGACTTTTCTCCATCCTTTTCAGGGAATATTTTATCCGATATCCCATCGCAAAATGCTGTGCAATTTACTATTCAAGTGCAAAGATGTATAGTTGGTTTTGCACAGGAACAAAACCAATTTTCTTATTTTATAGAGAGACAGATTTAAGAGCCTTCAAAACTGGTACACAAAATTTGAAAACTAAAAATATTCCATGGCCTTCAATTTCGGGCATCCCTTTACCCCTCCATGCCCTGTCGCATGTCGAGCGACCCGTCACTGGCCCATCATACATATTAGACACTTATATAGCGCTGCTACATCGAGATCGTAGCGCTTTGACAACTTAGCCTTGGTCATTGGTAACTTGTCACACCTACACACCAAAGTGTGCACAATTCAATCAATCTCTCCTGGGGCACCACAGTGCACCACAACCATGTGTCCCCCGGGGGACTTCCCATAGGGTGCAGCCACAAACCGGCGCATGCAACTGTATTTACAAGTTACCTCGCAAGTCCCCATTTGTACACCTGGGTGAAGAGAGGCAATGGAGATAAAGTGCCTTGCCCAAGGACACAACGTAATGATATGGCCAGGGCTCGAACCTGTAATCCTTAGATCACAAGTCCACTGCCTTAACCACTTGACCACAATGCCCCCCCATCCTGGCCCTTCATTTTCCCCCAAGCTCATGGCACTATTTACTTAATCACTCACCAGCCCCTTCAGCTTAAGCTCTATTCTTCCTGAATTACACCTAGGTTTGTATCTGTTCTGTCTCTTACACAGGTCACATTCGAAAGTTTGTTCGAAGTTATACCAAAACTGAAAGCCCTGAGGCATCTGGATGTCCGAGGATGTAAACAGGTATTTTTCAGACTTTATCTTTATTCCTTTGACTCTACGTGAGAAGAATTTGAACGTGTCAATTTCATCTCATGAGAGGCGGTGAGTTGATGACATCACAGTCTCTCACTTCATCCTCTCATCCACTCGTGAAGCATTCCACTATCACGGAAAGACGTAAAAACAGTCAGAAATTTAATTTATAACAATAATGATAACAACTTGTTATAAAGAGAAACCTATAATATGACAATAACTTACCCCATGGATGTATTTGCAACATACCTTTACCATAGATTTGTAATCTTAAAGGGAATTTGACAATTTGTTGAACAACAAGGCTATAGCCTTACAAAAGTGTTAATTTTTTAATTAATTTTCAAGCTGCGTCCATTTTATTTTTCGTATTCATATTTTAAGGGATTTTTTGTCATTTTGTTACTTAAATTTACTTAAAACTCACTTTTTTCTTTTTAGGAATTTCACTGTAAATCTATATTATTTTTAAAATTATTCCTTTGTTTATATATATATATATATTTCATATTAATATTTAGGCTGTGTCAATTTTATTCTTCATATTCATATTTGAAGGGTTTTGTCATTTTGTTGTTATTGTAAAGCGCTTTTGAACATGCTTAAGCATGAAAAGAGCGCTATGGAAATTTGGTAAAATAATAATAATAACAATTTGAGGCACTTAAACATTCACTTTTACCAAATCTTTTACGGATTCTAACTGAGGCTCCCAGACGTTTGTCTCTGACTTCCAATAATACGGGAGAGTATTAAGTCATTTGTCTCATACTGAAGAAAGAATAAAAACGATCGGTTAGTTTTTACTCTTTAAAATTTCAGATGCGAGACGACTGCGTCCGAAGGATTGCCAAGTGTTGCAAGAGATTGGAGACGTTAGTAATGGCAAACTGTACCTTCATATCCAATGTGTCTATGGTAGACATTGCAGCTAACCTGAAAACTATCAGGTAAATTTCACAATAAAAATAAAATAAAACTGTTAGCAAACTGCTTATCCACTAGAGAGCCTGTGAGATAGATGTAAGGGGATTAGTAGACAAGGGATGGAGAAGAAAGAAAGAAACCAACAGGGGAAGAGTAGAGGGTAGGAGATAAACAGTGGAGGGACAAAGAGAGGATTAAGGGAAGGGGGTAGGGAATAAACTGGAGAAGGACAAAGACAGAAAGGTGTGGAGAAGAAAGGGTGGAAGAGAGCTATGAGAAGAGGAGTAATGGGGGGGGGGGGAACAAGGGGAGAAGGTGGGGGAACAGAAGAAAAGTTAGTCATGTCCTTCCTGAATGTTGAGCCCATGAGGTTGAATGGTGCGAAGGCATTGCATCCACAGCCTCTCTGTGCTGATTCGTACTAGGTCTAGACAGCTACCTAAGGCTTCAATCCCCTGTAGGTAAATTTCACAGTAGAAGGATAAATAATTTTAGTCTAGTCCTACCCAAGATTTCCTCCCAATGCAGCAAGACATCACCATCCTAAAAGACACAAAAAAAAAACACCAAGGAATTATTTTGGATACTGAACAATTTTTTTTGTATCCAGTTTATACCTCAGGAGACAATACATCAGGAGACAATACATCTGTTCTATTCACCAAACCTACACATCTCTCCTATAGTGTATATATATACATATATACGTATATTGGTCATTCCTTGGTATTGTGCCTTATTTATTTTAACGTCCAAATACATCAGACTGGCCTAAGGCTGCTGTTCTATTCACCAAACCTACACATCTCTCCTATAGTGTATATATATACATATATACATATATACGTATATTGGTCATTCCTTGGTATTGTGCCTTATTTATTTTAACGTCCAAATACATCAGACTGGCCCAAAGCTGCTGTTCTATTCACCAAACCTACACATCTCTCCTATAGTGTATATATATACATATATACGTATATTGGTCATTCCTTGGTATTGTGCCTTATTTATTTTAACGTCCAAATACATCAGACTGGCCCAAAGCTGCTGTTCTATTCACCAAACCTACACATCTCTCCTATAGTGTGTACATAAATTGGTCATTTCTGTGGTAACGTGCCACACTTTTGGAACCTTCAAGTTTGCTGTTCGGACAACCTTAACGTAAGACCTGGATGTCAGACAGACAACCAGAAAAAAAGATAAAGATCTTTAGAAATTTTGTCCTGATATATTTTGTATGATTATTTCATATGTTTTCTTGTTAAATTCCAGATCCCTGGATGTTTCAGGCTGTAAGAAGATCACTAATGAGGGAGTCCATTCCGTGGCCATGTGTTGCACTAGACTAGAGGCATTCAACCTCAGCTCTACGTCTATTGACCGCAAAAGGTAGAAACGAGTTCTTTTAAACTTCTTTGAATTTTAGATTCTTTTTCGACATGTTGTAGGGTGTAAACGTTGCTATCAGTCATGGTGGTATCCTAGTACCACTTGTTTTTGTTTTTGTAAACACTTATCTTTAATTAATCTTATATGTAATCGGTGGTGTGGCCGAGTGGATAAAGGCGGTGGCATTTGTAGCAAATGAGGCTTAGCAATGCGGGAGGTTCGGGGTTCGATACCCGGCCGGGTCATAGTAAGGTGGGTTTTTTCATCCAAGAGCAATCTGCGGTATTCCCATCTGAAATGACTTTTGAAATTGAAAAGATTCAAAAGTTGAGTTAAAATGTTGAATTGGAAGCCACCCAACATGTGAGTTGTTATCCATAAGCCCTTGTAGGTTTCTCCCACATTTGTGGTCGCTTAAAGTGTGGTAAAAATAACTGCTGATTATGATATTATTATTATAATTGATATTTTAAATAACAGCATCAGCACCCTGGCCAGTTACTGCTCTCAGAACCTGCGAGACTTGAAGCTGAACTGTTGCAAGGACATCACTGAGGCCAGCATCGTGAAACTCCTCAAGCATTGTAGAAGGTGAGGTCTAGATACGACATAATTGTGAGCCACATGTTATGTATGTATGTATGTATGTATTTTAGATCCTCCTGCAAGCAGGAACTCGCGAAGAAGCCTCATTGGCTTATCAAAGCCGCAAGCAGACCGAAGTCAGTCTCTTACATTCATATTTTACGTCCTTGATTATGAATTGTCAATTGTCAACAACTCTGTAACTGGACGACATACATTAATCTTGGAGTGACTCGAACCGGGGACCTTATGATTGTAAGGCACAGGCGTTAACCACTGAGCGAACACTCCACGGTGCTTCGATCATTTTTAATGTTTTGTTCGTTATTTCTCACAATATTTCTTTTCCCTAACGGAGATGGGATTTGCGAATGCCGAATCTTGAATATTGAAGCTTTTTTTAGGTGACGTTATTACTATGGCTTTGATTCCAGTTTCAACACTGTTTACCATTTTCCTTTAAAAATATGAAATGAAAAACGAGAGAAAAGTAAAAGGTTCCATATTCGAGTGATAACTATGACATCACAGATTTACAAAATGGCGACTTCCAGATACGACTTTTCAACTAAGGATAATCCCCCAAGCAGGAGTAATGTATTACCAAGCTTATTTGAGCCACATTACATCAGCAACCATATTCCATCGTTACGACAAATTTGAGGGTGGTGAGGGGGATGGGTGTGGGGGAGGGGACATGTGTAGGGTGTTTATTACTATCTGTTTTAGGCTTTTACAATAATTGTCTTACTGTACTATAGTTTCTCATACATATTTATATTTAAACATTGACTGCCATTTAATCTATTTTACTATTTACTTCTGAATTTGTTTTGGACTCTTGCATTTTTTTTAGTATCGTTTAATACAAGTGTTTTTTATATTGTTGCTTTTACATTTTTTGCCTTATTGGTTCTATATATTTAATATTTTGGTTTTTGTTACTATTTATTTTTAGGTTTTACATTTGTAAAGTGCTTTGAGCAGCTCTGCTGTTTATGCGCTATATAAATATTACTTAGTATTATGGTTATTATTATTATTATGTGGATGATCGATTGTGTCGGCCAAATGGGGCGAGGCATTAAAGGGTTGCAGGACGCTGCACTTCTCAATGGTTTGTAGCTCACAGCTGTCCAGTCGTCGTGTTTCTAATGCGGTTTTCTCTTGATTTATACAGCCTGGAGACTCTACATCTGTATGGTGTGAAGGGACTGAGAAACCTAGGCTTATTGAAACTACAATATCCTTGTTTGATGTATGAATAAAACCACTCTCACAGGAAGAGGAAGATGAGAAGGAGAAAATGTATAACCAAGCTATACTTGTGATGAAGGGAGTTTGCCAGTTTCAGTGAAATGAGGTGACAGAACACCCCAGTTGGGACAATTTTTTTTGTTTTTATACCATACTCTTATGTCCCGCTTCAGATCACTCATTGTGTCAGTATGAGCAGTGTGAATATTATGTTTCTATCAGATAAAGGATCGGAACTGTTTGTACTGTCAGTACGAGTGCTTTGAAGGATGATATGAGAGGACAGTATAGAGTGGTAATAGCATTAAGAATCAGATAAAGGTTAAGGAACTGTTCATACTGTCAGTACGAGTGCTTTGAAGCATGATATGAGAGGACAGTATAGAGTGGTATTAGCATTAGAATCAGATCTAGGTTAGGAACTGTTCATACTGTCAGTACGAATGCTTCGAAGCATGATATTGGAGGACAGTACAGAGAGGCATAACATTTATGAACAGTCGTTATTAACCAAAATTATTGTATACCTTCCGTCCTGGTCAACAATTCAGCAAAAATCTAACAAAAAAACAATACAAGGAAAGTTTCTTATTTTACTGCTGTATATACTGGAATTTTGTATATCAAAGGAATTCTGTTAGCCAGTTTAATATGCTGTCACAAAATCATGGTCTGCAGTGATTAAAGGATTTTCAACGTATTTATTATAAAATTTTAAGTTGACCAAAACCTAAATCGCCATTTTACATTTATTACACATTATTTCCACGACGATCATATTGACTGCTGCATGCAGCCATGGCGACCAAGTGAAAATGTCGAAACTGTCATGAAAAATGATCGCATTGTTTCAGGGCAAGAATTTATGGTCAGAGAAATGATCTCCCTATTTTCCGAGGTATTTTCAAGCAGCGAGAAAGAATTAGAAAGATATATTTTATTATGCAAAAGTGTCCATATTTTTTGGTTTTTTGTATTAAACAACTGACTCCTGTAATAGGAATATTTCTAAAATGTTAGACTTCACATAAGGTTTCATAACCTTCTTCATTTTCGTACCTAATTTAAATTGTTAATTAACAACTTGTTAATTAACAAGTTGTCCTCTAATTTATATTTATTTGTGCAGCTAAATCATGTTTTAGGTTTAATAATAATTAAATTACAATTTGGGAATTTTATTGTGGTAGAATAATGATACCCCACTTGTAGTACATTTATACGGAAGACTAATGCGGCCATGGCAAAAAAAAACACAGATTTATATAGAAGAAAAAATTAAACCAAAAAACAAATTTGTTTTTTTCGTTTTAAAAAATGTGGTTTTTCGTTTAAAAAAATTGTTTTACGTTGTAAAAATTTTGTTTTTCGTTTTAAAAATTTAGTCTTGTATAAATATCTGTGTTGTTTTGTTGTTATTGTCATGGCCGCATTAGTCTTCCATACATTTATGCGTGCAGAAAAAAAAAAAAATTTTACTTTTGTGCAGCTGCCGAAGAATATAAAAAAGATAATTCTAAAAATAATGGTTTGAAAAAATAGAGATCTTCAAATTACGCTTACACGGTTGCATGGAGGGACTGGTTGGCTATTTCTTCGCAAGACATTCTCATTTAATCGATTATCTTACCGAGTTTGTGAGAAGTGAGAAGTGTGTGAAGTGCAATTATTAATATTACACCTTGAACAAACTGAAATCATGCAGTTCAGAGAATTTTGTATTGAGTTTGGAGTGAGTGAATGTTTGCAGTATGTCAGTGATGTCTTTCAAAACAATACAGAGAAAAAAATGCATGTATATACGTGGTTTAGTATTTAATGTAACAAAAGTCAAATAAAATGTAAAAAATGTCTCATTTCTGTGTTATATTGCCTTCTCTTTTCGTCATCTCTGAATCCTTGCCGGAGGCAAAATGAATCCATGGGATGGTGATGACGTATGTGTTTGTGTATGTGACCCCTGCTGTTCAACATGGTATCTCAAAAACATGGTGGATTAACTTGGTATGTGGATCTGCCTTGTTACATGAACCAGACACTTTGACCTTTCTGTGAAGGTCAAAGATCATTTGAGGTCAACAGAGGTCAAACTTTGAAAGCCTTGTCTACACGATAACTCAAAAAAGTACATCTTTGTTGAAGACTTGTATGTTAAAGGGTGTGAAGACTCGCGCAAAAAGAAACGTCTAATGCCGGTAATCTGACCTAGTTTCGAATGAGGTGTAACAGAAGTGTTAGACACCACCATTGATCCCAGAAAATACACACACAGCTTGCTACCGACGGTAATTAGACACTAGTGTACAGTCAGTGCATACAGCTACGGTCAATACCCACAGCACAGTGTATAAACCTTACAGCGATGGACATCTCAGGTCCAGTTAAGATAACAAGGTATCACGTTTCATTTATACTGTCTGCATTTTGTAGCGACGAGAAAAACTTCACTTGCAAGCAACGGAAAGTTAACTTTTTAAAGATGGCGGCACGCTGTTGGGGCGAGTCTTCAATGCCTTTAAAACAATCAAATTTGGCCTCCCAAATGTCCTTTAGCCTCCATCGTCAGCATCGACCAAAAAAACACAACATCAAGAATCTAGGTAGTTAGTTCAGATAAGAAAACAATGGGTTTCAATTGTCATCAATTGTTTATTGCAGTATTTTTGACACCACCTACAAAACGTCCATTATAATCATACTGACAGCCTCTGTTTTAAGTATAACAGAGGGCAGCATACAAATTCAAACAATCTATTGTTACAAAAGAACAAAATTTTCAACACATACATAATAGTTTTATTATACACTGGTCACGGGTGTCCAACGTCAATGAAGTTATGTCGGTCCCATTTGCTTACAAGAGGATTCAAAAAAAAAAAAATAATAATAATAAGCCAAAAATGTGCAATCACTAGAATGTGTTAACTAATCTTTAATGCTGACATTGAAGACTTGGGACATAGATTATAGTCCCAAAAAATATTAATGTCATCAGAATTTGATAATTCTTCACAAATTGTCCATGCCCTCAAAAAAATTACAAGATATAAATGTATCTGAAGATTTAGAATATTTACCCTGGAAATAAAATTCTGACATCGTTTATGTACAAACATTAGTGAAACTTGTTAACCGAGTAGATTTCCTGGACATGTTCAAACTGATCATTTTCCACTGTCCCTGCCCCCCCCCCCTTCGCCTGTCCACCATTCCAACTCACCTCCACAACTGGAACCAGGCCATTTATAAAGCAGTCCCACACAATATTTTCTATGACAAGAAATGCCCAATTTTGCCCTGATATGATACACCCACAGCCCCAGTCCCCTTATGACCACATGATTAACAGAACAGCCTTTGGATCATAGCTAGTATCGAAATGCAAGCGAGACAAAAGTTGTCAAAATCAGTTCAGAAAAGCTAGTTTAAAAAATCGTTTGAGAATACATTGTATAAAATCCACTTTCGTAATGGAATGGCCACTGACCCAAAACCAGGTATGTCAAATAACAAGTTGACGTACAGCAGATATTGACTAATTGGTTCGAAAAAGAACAGAGCGACTAAGGTCAAAGAGGAAACATTTACAAGATACAAATCACTCTCCTATCCTCTCATATCCCCTGAGGAGAATCTTCAAAAAACGAGACATTAAATATTTTACAAAAATAAGAAACTGTAAATAGTTATTATATAATAACTAAAGTCAGATACAAAGCTGGACATCTTTTACAAATTTTGTGATTCGAAGTGATCGTGGTAGGGGGGTGAGGGGGTGGGGGTACAAAATTTCCTTCCCTCATTGAAGAGAAGAGTTACCTATGACATGGTGACCACTGACCTGAGCTAAAGTGACCCAAAGAAGTGGTAAACCTAATCTGAAACTAACTCTTGAAAACCCAAGCATTTTTAAGAAGTTAAGATAGTTGGTCGAGCTGAACATTGTTATACATTGAGTACCCGACTCTATGTTACCATGAGCCCAACAGTAGAAAGGTACAGGGGGGAAGTGGGAGTCCAGAAGAGTTTAGAAACTACTAAGGCACCTCATCCAATTTGGTCTTTGTCCTCTCCCCCCCAAATCTTTGGTTACCTCCCCCCCACACCCCCCAGTCTGTTCCTGCACCAAAGACAGCAAGACTTCAATTAATTGTTATTTAATTACACAACTCAATACTTTTAGATTTCCAGTTTTGCTTCTAAATGCAGGAATAAAAAATTGCATTACACACCTTCCATGTACGGTGTTATATTCTACACTATATCAAGCAAGAACTATAAATTGATATAAATTCATGATTAACATTGAAAAAAAGAAAAAAAGGTAATATAAAGGCAAATATTTTCCTTGGGTTCATGGTGTTGAGGAACATTGTTACTATATATACTAGATGCTACATTCAAAAGTTCATGGATATATTTATTAAAGACCCAATCTTTGACTTTCTTGTGACTTCCAAGTCAAGTTTGCAGTACATCAAATCAATCTCACACATATAAATAAGGCACTGTGTCAATAAAAAGGGCTGCAACAGCTGCAGGTTCAACAAGAAGCAAGGCTGCATCGATATCAAACAATAGACATAGTCCCTAGTAAACCCGCAATGTCTGTGTGAGGCTGCAGCAGCTGCAGGTTCACCTAGAAGCAAGGCTACATCAATATATCACACAATAGAGATGATCTCCAGGAGACCAGCAATGCCTACTGTGTGAGGCTGCAGCAGCTGCAGGTTCACCTAGAAGCAAGGCTACATCAATATCAAACAATAGAGATGATCTCCAGGAGACCAGCAATGCCTACTGTGTGAGGCTGCAACAGCTGCAGGTTCAACTAGAAGCAAGGCTGCATCAATATCAAACAATAGAGATGATCTCCAGGAGACCAGCAATGCCTACTGTGTGAGGCTGCAACAGCTGCAGGTTCAACTAGAAGCAAGGCTGCATCAATATCAAACAATAGAGATTATCTCCAGGAGACCAGCAATGCCTACTGTGTGAGGCTGCAGCAGCCGAGGTTCACCTAGAAGCAAGGCTGCATCAATATCAAACAATAGAGATTATCTCCAGGAGACCAGCAATGCCTACTGTGTGAGGCTGCAGCAGCCGAGGTTCACCTAGAAGCAAGGCTGCATCAATATCAAACAATAGAGATTATCTCCAGGAGACCAGCAATGCCTACTGTGTGAAACTGCAAAGTAACTGGTTGCCAGGTGCTGTCTCCTTAAGGGCCTTACTTTTGACACAGTGCCTTTATAATTGTGCCATTTATTAGTTCCGTACTAACCACGTTAATTCTACCAACAGTCCGTGGTTCATCATCCTATGTGGTTGCTTGGCAACTAGCAAGCCGATTCTCGCTATGCATATTATTCTTATTATATTTTTTTAAGTTGCATAATTTTAGTTATTAGTTCAGTGCTTTGATGTCGGTGCCTCTCGTTTTAAGACAGTGTGGAAGGAGTTCCTGAGAAGAGCGTACGGGAAGCAGGATTCCAAGAGATCCTGGGTCAGGAACGGCGATTCCTTGACGATCTGGGGTAAGAAATTGAAAAATTGAAATTGAAAACTATTTATTTCTACTTCACCCTAACATTAACAAAGTGATTATATAACATTTGAATATACAAATACATTCCATAGGAATTAAATAAATAGATATATACAAATGATGAGAAGTGGGGGAGACCTGGCATAAGCAGAGCTTATCAAGGCCAGGCCACCAACAAAAAACACACACAACCCCCCCCCCACCCCCCACCAAAATACTCCTAAACAGAAATGAGTGGAGTAAGAAATACGAAGCCATAAAAAGAGAATTTAATATGTAACATTCATGTAGAAAGCTAAAGCAAGAAACAAGAGACTTATTTAGTTACAGCTTAAAGATAAGGCTTCTCTAACTTTTGTCAGCTACACAGACGACACACTCTTTCTATTTACAAAGGACAAAAAGTGCAAATATGAAGGCATAGACGGAGAATGTAATATGTAACATTCATGCAAGAAGCTAAAAGAACAAAAGAAAGAAAGAAACAGACACACACACACATGTTTGTATTACATTCAGACCGAGGATCCCATTGTATTTTCCATTGTTCAAATTCACGTACCGTAACATTAACAATACCCCATACAATAGAATTCTTCCGAGGACGTGGTGATTCTTTAGAAATCACAACCGAGAACCTGAAATTCTTTTGTTCAAGTCCTCGGTCAGATAGCAAAACAAATGCACCTACTCAGCTACATTTAGTTTAGCTTAAAGATAAGCCCTTTCCAACTAAAAAACAGGTTCATCAGTACCCCATTTACTTGTCAGTTGTTGGAAAATAGTTCAGCAACAATGATTTATTTCTCAAAATTCAACAGTACTATATTTTAGCACAACCTTGTGTTTTGTACTAACTAAAGACCTTGAATTAAGTCTAAATATGCCTCAGAATGCAACATTTCACATAAACAATTTTAATTTCTACTTATCTTTTTTGGGGGGAGAGGAAAGAACCACCCCCCACCCCAGACAAAGGAGCCACATACAATGAGCCCACATCTTGATCAGCCAACAGCTCATCCATAAAGGTTTCTTCCACTAACAAAACCCGTCTGCAGGGGGGGGTGATTTTGTATTCTCCCCACACCCTTGAAACTGGGTGCACGTTACTATAATAAGGTGTCCATAGTACGCATTATGGATAGCAGTACTTACATGATCCAGCAGTAAGTAAACGGATTCCTTGGCTTTGGCCGAGACCTGTTTGTCCGTCTCCTGAGTGAGCGTCAGCAGGCTGGAGGATGCCAGCTGAAGAAACAGGCGAAAAGATAAAGAAAAATGTTCAGGGATGTTGACTGGCACCCTTCATCACACACTATGGCCAACGTGCTTATCACTGATTTACCATCGATCACATGATCAACGTGACAAACTTCAATCCAATCTACTCCACCAGAGACTGGGGGTGGGGGGAGGGGAGGGCGCAGTATCCCGACCCTCCTTTCTTTTAGGTCTTTTACAAACTGGTGTTATATTTAGCAATTTTAGACCGAGGAAGTTCGTGATCAAGATTTTATCAACTTTTTTTTTTGGTCCACAAGTATCAGTCATTTCGTTGTTCTTTACAAGTTTTTTTGGCGAGCCTCCAAAAATAGTTTGATGACCCTAACGAGGGGGACATGTAACCCATTTTTAAACAGCAGGGCATTAGCAAAACCACATAACACCCTCAATGCTCCCTTCAATTTTTTTCCGGCATCTAAAGATGTTGACATGCTACCACAACCAGCCATTAAAAGTACTATGGACACCTAGCCCAATTTGCCATGTACATTTGTTGTGTGTGAATCATCTCATTCAAAGTCTGTCGAAATTTTTTCGAAAAGCTCTTTCGTTTCCAAGATTAACAAGTTTGAAGTTTTGATAAATCTGGGAAACTCATGAAATATGTGCAAACTATGAAGCGGAGTGTTGCCACTCATCGAACGTTCTTACTCTAGCCCTTAAATAAGTTACAAGCCCACATATATTGTTTGAATAATGTGACATTCTTCTTTACAAAGAAGACAATAACCAATTTCAACAGATCGCCTTAGGCCCACAAACATGTGTTCAGTGTCCTTAAAACGAAGTTTGTAAAAACAAGGAATAACAATACATTAAATTAGGCAACCACTCCCTTTTACGTCATAAATGTGCATAATTAGCTAATGTTTATTCATAAATAAAACTAGAATTAAGAAAAGACTTGTAAAATGGTCAATTTCTGATGGATTTAAGAGAGCATGGTGGACAATTGGCTAAGGGTTGGACTTGTGATCCAAGGATTGCTGGTTCGATTCCTGTCTTGTTCATTACGTTGTATCCTTGGGCAAGATGCTTTATCTCAATTGCCTCTCTCCACCCAGGGGTTAAATGGGTACCCGCGAGGTATACTTGTCATTGGGCGCAGTACATAACTGCCGCCACCTGTATTGTCTCTGAGACAGGTTATCATTGACTATGGGTAATATCACATCTGTAAAGTACTTTGAGACCTATTGCTAGTATAAAAAATAAAAAAAATTGGGAGTTGCATTTTTTTCATAATTTCTAATGCCTATTAGAGTGATTTGGGCAATATTGTTCGTCGGTGCCGTAGGCCTTTAAACCATCTCGACTCACCGCCAAGAATTCCTGCAGCCTCTCCTCGACGTCCTCCTTGCCGTGGAGTTGAAACAGCGCCCCCGCCATGGCGTTGATGGCCTTGGCGTAACAGTGGCAGTTGTTAGGGTGCGCCTCGTACAGGGGGTTGTAGATGGTGGCGTCGTTCCGGACCAGGGTACGCAGCGAGACGGCTATGAAGACCATCAGCAGGCAAGAGGTGGTGTAATCCTTCTCAGGGTCAACTGGAATGATCGACAGAGAATTGAAAAGGTCAAAGGTTGAAATCTGCATTATAAAGAACTTACAGCAGTTGTCTCTTAGTATGATTCCTTAAATTCCTGAGTGCTCCTTTAATCAGTTTTAATAATTTAAAATTGTCCCGACTGGAGGTCAAGGAGTCTTACTTTCTCTTTCCATTCTCAACGCGTTGACCAGAGCCGGATCGACATTACAGGACAGACCGACGGAGGAGGCCAGAATGTCCACTGTCACAGCGTCTGGACCTCCCGCTTTGACATGATCCCGGAAATCGACGATTGATGAATAGAGGAAGGTGACCCTTTGGGATAAAACCTGAGGACGGACGAGACACAAATTAAATCAGAAATGTGGTAATTAACAAATATCAAATGTGAAAACCTCCGAAGAGGAAGAAATAAGCCTTCTGGCCTATGGGTATGACCCTCGTCAAACTTTGATTCCTCTAAGGATGAGAAAATTTACATTACAAGGACATCATCGTAATTGCAGGAGCACGACCATCCCTTGAGATTTTCATACTCCGGGAGTGTAAAAGATAGGAGGGACTTTTTATAATGTCCTTTTCTACCCCATTTGCACAAAATTCATGAAACATAAAGAAGACCAAAAACGAAAAAAATCTGAAAAAAAAAAGTGTTATATATTATGACTATTAAAAGTGTGTTAATTGACCAAAATCACACAATGACTAGATAACAGCTTTTACAACGCAATCAACAATGACGATATTTTCCTCCTCTGCACTAGTAATTCAATCCTGCATATCATGCTCTACCTTACCATTCCTTGTTAACATTATTCAAAAAAACGTTGTAGTACTTAATTAAGACTCGTTAGTTGTACTCACATCTGTGAGAGCCTCTTGAGTCAACGAGCTGAAAGCCAGTATAACTCCGATGATATTCAGCCTGGTCAGAAGGTTTTCGACTGAGGAAGACCAGAAAGAAAACGGTCAATTATGTATGACCATAAAAATAAAATATGCAGCAATTTACAGAGGGAGTGACATTTCATTTTATATATTTTTGTTCTATCACAACACAAGTATGACATATAACATATAAGGAGATAAGAAACAAAACTTGTCAAAGGAAGTGTACTAAAAAAACCTATAGGGCTTGTCGGGTAGTGACACTCCCTGAAAAAATACAGAACTTTACAATTAGAAAAGAGAACCAAAAAAAAAAGAAGCCCACCTTCCCCTCTCTCCCCTCACCCCATATTTCATTGATTATTTTTCAGTTGTGTGCTTGATAAGGGGTTCGAACAAATTTGAGGATTCGAGATTCACAGGATTTTTCATGACTGTCCACGACATCGACTGAAAACTTTCCAGGATCGAAAATATTCCCAGGATCTTCGAACTGATCAGACTTAGAATCCATAAGTTGTCATTGCAAAATTTTTCCATTTCAATAAATGTGTATGAAAATCCAGTAAACTCAGGCATTTGTTTCTATCAGAATAAAAACATTTAAAATAACGATAAAAAAGAAACCTGGTTACTGTTGACCACTACAAAATGCAGAAACTCAAACATGCTTGACCACAAGCAGATTGCAGTCTGTTTATACACCTGTCTGATCTGGAGAGAGTGTTGTGATCAAGTGATTAAAGGCGATGGCCTTTGCGACCTTGGCACTGCAGATCTTTGAGTCCTGGCCACATCATATATGTTGTTTGTCCTTGGGCAAGGCCCTTCATCTGCCATTGCTTTTCTAAACTGATGTGTATAAATGTGGATCTTACAGTTAACTTGTAAAATATAGTTGCTGGCATAGAGGTTTGTGGCTGCACCCTAAGGGAAGTCCCCCTGTGGGACACATTGATTTGGCACACTGTAGTGCCCCCAGGGCTGGCTTTTGAACTGCGTGACACGTTATAGAAAAACCAGGGGTTAAAGGTTGTAAATTCGTGTGACAAGTTACGATGACCAGGGGTTACCTATTGTAAAAGGTTTTTTGGGTTTTTTTTGCCTTTGAAGAAGATCCTACCAGGATCGAAACTTACTTTTACACATTCTCTTACACAGGCTCTCTAGTGGATAAGCAGTTTGCTAACAAGTTTTATTTTATTTTGTTGTAAAAGTTGTGTGAGGAGGCCTTTGTCTTGATACAAGACTGTTAATGTTAAACCTTTCAACTTTCAACTGCACACCACAATCAATACTGACACAAAGAAATACATACCGAAGACTGACAGGTTAACAGTCTAAACGGATCAAAAATGAAGAGATGAAACCGAAAGAAGAAACTTTAGTTTTTTTTTGCTCACATTTGAGTTGGTGAGAGAGCTGCAACATCATTTCCGGTCGGTCAAAGCTGGTCCGGACTTTAGTCAGAAGGTCCTTGTTCTCCAAAACCAGTTTCTGAAAAGGAAAAAAAGGGGTCAAAGGTCGTACTAGAAGAACGGCACATAGTGTCGAGATCGTTGTGAATCGGTATCCTGCATAACCCGGCTTGTATGAATGTAGAATCTACATTTGCCAAACAGGACATCCTAATTTACATGGTTATAATAATATTGTTAACGAACCAAACCAGGAGATTAATTTAAAATGATGGTACGTTTATTAATCTGACAATTAGCTCTCATGGCAACAGAGACCATACAATGTCACTCTAGTGTATAAAAGTTACTTCCCACTTTCCTTTCTTTTTAATTTTTTTTTCCAACAAACCAATGCACCAAAACTTTCTCCATAAAATTACCCAAGGTACACCAGTCTAACTGACCATATGGGCCCATCAAACTCTGTTGATGGAAATTTCATTCCATATGCACACTTGTGTAAAGTTTACCAAATCTGATAGGCTATGTGGCATATTTCACTATCATTAAAAGGGAATTATATAATATATATTTGCAAAGATCAGTCAAATAAATTGATTGATAAACTTAACTTAAGCTTACCAATCTGACTGACCATGTGATTATTGATAATCTATTGATGAAATATCCTACCATATACACACTTATTTTAATCTGTCAGGGTAAGTGGCTCATTAAACTATCATCAAAAGAGAGAATTTTCATACCATAATTACGCACTTATAAGTCAGTGAAATAAATTGACCTATGACCTTACCTTAAGCTCACCAATCTGACTAGCTATGTGCCACATCAACCTCTATTGATGAAATATCCTACCTACATACGCCCTTATTTTAATCTGTCAGGGTAAGTGGCTCATTAAACTATCATCAAAGAGAGAATTTTCATACCATAATTACGCACATTTAAGTGAAATAAATTGACCTATGACCTTATATGCAAAGATCAGTCAAATAAGTTGATTAATAAACTTACCTTAAGCTCACCAATCTGACTAGCTATGTGCCACATCAGACTCTCGTGCAGGAATTTCATCCCGTACGCACCGATCAATTCCGCCAATGCTCGCAATTCTGAAATTTACAAAGATGAACGGAGTGAATCGAGCATTTGACCATACAATCATTGACACCAAAATATAGAGTGCAAGTTTTCAGAAACTTGTTTGTATACAGAGCATCTATTTTTATTCAACATGACACTTTAAATGACTTGATTTGATGTAATTTGTATAGTTTCCACAAATTTTATTCCCTAATTGGGTTTCTGATTCCTAACATTCATACATTTTATGAATGCATATAACATTTTATTTATTATACTCACCATTTTCCTATTTATGAATTGTATTTTATGCAATTTATACTGGAATAAACGAAACGAAACGAATGAATAGTCATTTCTCAGTAATAAAGAAAAAAAACGCCTCTACGCTAGACATACCGTAGCTCTTAGTGAGATCATGGAAGATAAAAATGGTACTCGGAACAAACTTGGTCGCCCTGCCAACCATCCATGGTCTCACTCAGAGAACAGAATTTGTCAGAATGCTTGAAGATCTATATGATTTTGTTTCGCGTACCACTTTTATCTTCCTGATACTACAGAGTACAGAAATCCTTAGAATGCTTGAAGATCTATCATGAATACAAATTTGCAGATCAAAGCAACATTTCGTATCAAAGAGTCTGGACAATATTCAACAACAAGTTACACTTAAACCCCCAGAACAAAGCACTTGGTTAACTGGTTTGGTATTGCAAATACTGACAAAGCAACATGTTGGAGGTTGACAAGTTGTTCAATCTGCTTTTGCATATGGAATCAGATTATATTGAAACAATATCTGGGTGAAGTTATCCTCCTATTTTCCAATATTCTAATTAACTTGTCTGTGCTTTCGCTTTGTAATTATCCTGTGTCCTTTGTTTTTATGTTAGTACTGCCTTAGATAGATCCTGTTGGTTTCCAAAAAGTCAGACTCTCTCCGACTGTTATACACTCTACCCTACTACACAGGAGTTAGTGCAGTGGATATATTAAACATGGCAGTTGGTTACAGCTTTTATTTTATTATTTATTCATTTATGATTGATTAATTAATTAAATAATCAATTAATTTATTAATTTGTTCATTCATTCATTGATTTGTTCATTAATTAACTCATTCATTGATACATTGACCGATTCATTATTTATTCATTCATTCGTTTGTTCATTCATTGATTTATAATTCATTCGTTCTTTGATTGATTGATTTGTTTGTTCATTCATTCATTTATTTATTCATTCATTCTTTGATTGATTCATTTGTTCATTGATTCATACATTGATTTATTCATTATTCATGGATGCATTGAATTATTACATTCATTCCTTCATTTGTTGGTTCATCCATTTGTTCATGCATGCAATGATTGATTGATTGATTGACTGATTGATTGATTCATTCATTCATTAATCAGAGAGCAATCAGCTAGTAGGTAATGCCAGTCATTTGTTAGAAGTGGTTGATGACAGAGAAGGAGGAGGAGGACGTGGGCCATTGAGGGCAGTATTTACCTGAGATATCTGTGTACTCCTCTGCATTGAAAGGTAACTGGGGGTCCGGTTGGAGGGTCAGAAATGCTTTCTGGAAGGGTGAATAACAAATCTGGCTGGACGTTACCCTCCTCAGAAAAACCTCTAGGTACCTGCAAAGACGACAAAAGGGGAACAAATTGAATTCTTACTGGCCACTGGAGGTGAGAGAGAAAATTGAGTTAACAAGGGAATAGAGAATACTGATATTTGATTCTTAGGGTTGTTTCTCACACTGATAGGATACTACAGGTCTTTCAAGGAATATAGGAACGAAAAGAACAGACACAAATGTCCTGCAAAAATTCCTCACATATCAAGCACAATCAAGGTACTTTATATTTCTTGCGAGATAATAAGTCTAGAATTGTCACTGATTCAGGGCAACCTCTTTTTTTGGAACCAAACAGTATATGTCCATTCTCCGAATCGGACTTGGACTGTTTCGGACACCGATTTCCTGATTTTCCAGTGTCCAGACCGTCAAACTGTTTTCAGGAAATTCAAACTGTCAATTGTCAGAGTATGGCCAAAATGTACCATTTCTTTTATGTGGTCCTATTATACAGGAAAGGGAAGAATTTCTACTAATATAAACTCTGCCTGTTATTCAGATGATCGAGTTACGGTCGGGACGAACTAATTTCAGGTGCAGAATTTTGGGGGTTTGCTTGTTTATTAATTGTGCACTGAATGTTTAGCATGAGACCAGCCAGTTGGAACAATTTCCTAATGCTAATACCTCTCTACACTGTACTCCAATATCATGCTCTCAAAGCACTGGTATTGACAGTACAAACAGTTCCTAACCTTGATCTGATAGAAACATGATATTCATACTGCTCGTACCAGTTGACAATACGAGTGCTCTGGAAGCGGGACATGACACTACAGTATAGAAAATATTGTCCCAACTGGGTGATGAGATCCTAGACTATATGAATATGAATAGCTTCATGAATATGAATAGCTTCACGAATAGCTTCATGAATATGAATAGCTTCATGAATATTCACCAGTTTGTGTAGAGCATAGTGATGGTCTTCTCCCCGTGGCTGTCAGTCTGTTGGGTCTGCTGGAGCAGCACGTTGTTGAAGATTCGGGGAATATCCACATGAACTGGTAAGACGAGAAAGAAAGGCCAAAAAAATTAAATAAAACATCTTCATATACCCCCGAAAACTGAATCCCAAAACTGCTTCCAAACTCCTTCCAAAACTCCAAACCCCAAACTCCTTCCAAGATTAATGTATGTCGTCCAGTTACAGAGTTGTTGACAATTTGACAATTCATAATCATGTACATTAAAATATGAATCTAAGAGACTGACTTCGGTCAGCTTGCGGCTTTGATAAGCCAATGAGGCTTCTTTGCGAGTTCCTGCTTTGCAGGAGGATCTAAAATACATACAATACATAAAAATCAGCCGTTTGCATTCCGTGTTTGAGATTTACACCATTTGAAAATGCGCCCTTTAATATTTTAATAGGGCATTTTAATAGCCTGCTGTAAATCGGGTAAATTTGAGCCTAGGAAGTGACTTTTGCACCCTCGTTCCCTTTGCTAGCCTTGGCAAATTGATTATGTAACACACAGGTTAATGTTCCAGACTAAAGACCTTAAAAGGTGAAGAAGTAACCAGTGGTGAGAAATGAACAGCAGTCTTATTAAAGGGTGGATTTGTAATGTGGCAATACATGCAACCGTGACTTGCCATAGTTCTCAATGCTCTGCAGTACGTTCATGTAAGTCCTCACGCTGGTGATCAGTTCCGTCGGTTTGGCGATCTCGTTGGTACCTGGGTTGTACATCATCATACCGACCAAGGCTCTAAGGTTACAGAAGCATAAGAATTTGTGAAGTGGGAGGGGAGAAAGGCACAATGGGTCAAACGTTAACTAGGAAAAAAGGGGAAAACGACACATATGAAAAAAAATTTGACCACAGTTAAGTATTAATGCTGTAGGGGCTCTAAGGTTGAAGAAGCATAGAAATTGTGAAGGGGGAGGGGAAACAGGCACAAAGGGTCAAAGGTTAAATAGGGCTCTAAGGATGAAGAAGCATAGAAATTGTGAAGGGGGAGGGGAAAAAGGCACAACGGATCAAAGGTTAACTAGGACTAAAGGGGAAACTGACACATATTATAAGGATTTGACAACAGTTAAAAGTAACATAAATTCTGTAGGGTCATCATACCAACCAGGGCTTTAAGGTTGCATAGAAATTGTGAAGGGGGTGGGGAAAAAGGCACAATGAGTCAAAGGTTAACTAAGGCTCTAAGGTTGAAGAAGCATAAGAATTGTATAGGGGGAAAAAAGGCACAATGAGTCAAAGGTTAACTAGGGCTCTAAGGTTGAAGAAGCATAAGATTTGTATTTGGGGGAAAAAAGGTACAATGAGTCAAAGCTTAACTTGGGGCTCTATTAAAGGTTGAAGAAGCATATGAATTATATAGGGAAGTGAATAGGCACAAAGGGTGATAGTTGAGGTTATGCTCAATATACTTTAGACTGCAAAATAGAACAACTACAAAAATGTCGTCAACAGCAGCATAGCGGAGGCCAGGGTAACGGTAAGGACCGGGCAGAGGGTTGGGGAGGTTTAACAGGGGAATTGTGAGGGGGATGTAACATAAGCGCACAAAATGCTACATATTCATAAAAAGGGAAAAAAAGAAGATATAAAACTTAAGAGATTTTAAATAATTCTTACTTGGAGAATCTAGCTTCTAAATGTTGCAAGAGATATTCTTTTGGAGAGAAGACATGTTCCCATACAGCAATCTTTGGGCTGTGGTTGATCGCCGTGCACAACTCCGTGAGTAACATGTGAAGTTTATCCATCCTGTTAAGAAATTGCACAGACCAATTACCAAGGTTTTTCGTTTAGAATGACGTAACTGATTTGACGTCCACATATGGTACCTGGTGTGGGGGTGGGGGGGATCATGGGAACAGTGACAATTGGAAACTCTTTTGGTAAACTCTATGGATGAGGCAGAAGTTATTAGCTGGATCTAATTGGACCAATAGGAACACAGATCAGTACTAACATCAAATGGCAGGGGGAAGGGGGGGGGCAGTCTCCGGTTGGTAGCATGTCCCAGGCTGTATTAAGGTGTGTACCTCTGTTAATGTCCCCTTGTTGTAAAGCATGAATTATACATATGGGTATTTCTATAAACCTGGGGTCCAATAGGGTTTCCACACACTATGCACAAATACTATCCAATCACTTGCAAATTACCACTTCAATATCCTGATGTCTAGTTGCATTTCATAGTTTACTGTATAGGGAGTATAATTAAATATAAAAAAAGTTTAAATCTCTTGTCGTTTTTTTTCTTTAAGTGCAAGTTTCCCTTTGTGTCCCCCACAATTTTTAGTACCAACTGTGACATTTAAACATGTTAACTTTGGTAACATTTCTCACTGTTCATTTTGTCTCAAGTTCATTTGCAGATTTACTACAAGTTAATACATGAATAAGAGTTGAAGTTGACAAAGTTTCAGTATTTTTTTCGTCCCCACTCGTTTATGACGAAGTATTGAAATGTGCATGCCCAACGTAACATTTTCGTGTCCACCCTGTAACGTTGGTAAATTGATAAATGATTGCCTGTGTGAACCTGTGTGCATGTACAAGCATCGCGATGTACGATCAGACATTAACAACCAACTTATCCCTTCTCCATAGGCCTATTTTGGATGTTCAAGCTAGCTCAAAAATGTTGTCTTCAACGACCCGAAAATTCGTAAAAGTTTCGTGTCCCTCAGACCTCGTAACGTTGGTAAATTTCAAGGCTACGTCATTTGTGAAAAAACACATCCCATAGTTTTATGAATCAATGACGTCATTCATAAGTCCTAGACGTCGTCTGCAGGCATATACAATCATATATAACTCCAGCGCTACATCGATCAATGCACCGAAGAAAATTTGTGTCCCCTATCTACCCCAGCGTTACGATGGTATTTTCGTTACGTCGAAGCCGCAAACCCCGTTGAGTTCCAGAAAAGTGAGTGTGCAAATATTAAAGTAATGTTTCATTTTAAAATTACGACCTAAATAAAAAGTTAATCTATCGATAAATTTGATTTTTGAGACTTTTTTAAATGGTTGATTCATTAATTGGACAATTGCTGTCAAGGGGACACCATTTTACATTGGTGTACTCCGTTATGGTAACACTAACAGTTTAAACTAACGTTAGGCTAGGCCTAAGCTTAGGCTACATTCGAATATAAGATGTAGCCTACGGTAATTTCGCGAAACGGCAAAATGTAGAAAAAGAGGACAAAGTTTCTTTTTGTTGTGCAAAAATGCTGATAAATTTATTTTCTATTTCGAGATATGTACGATAATGTCAAAACATGCGTACAATATCAACAAATACGCTCTTAAAAATAACGTTTGAAAGTTTCGCGAAACTACAACCCAGTCACCAAAGTTTTAACGTGGGTCACAAAATATGTCAGAAACGGCGTTAAAACCAATAAAATAAATTGTAACTGCTATACTACATCAGCCCGATTTTTAATTTGTAAGAGCGGACTGTGATTGGAACGCTATGGCAATTTTTAACCAATTATTATCCAAAACAGATGGACATATAGTCTAGGCCCCAAATTGAGAGTATCAATGGCATTACCATTACCACTGTATGTACTATCGATAGGAACTTTGTTTGAAACAACTAGCCTACGGTAGCACTGTCACTGTGTTAGGGTCTAAAGTAATAGGCCTACTCTAGGTGAAAAAGACAAAACTTAGTGGAATGGAGATCCATATTTTATATATATTTTATATACTGTATTCTGTAACCTATTTTTCACTAATAACTTGTTTGCCTCATATCATGGATAAACCTTTCGTGGAATCTTTTCGTGGAGTCATAGATTAGGTTTGTTTATGAGAATATTGAAGCTCCATCTGTGTCTTAGCACATTAATCTTAAAACTTGTCAGTTGACTTATCAAGAAAGCAGTCCTTGCCCATCCACAACATGTGCCTCTACTCATGGAGGTAAAACCTCCATACTCTACTCAACCTTGTCCAGCACAGAGTTGATAAACGTACAAATCTAGGTCACTTTGTTACCGAAAATATATTCTAAGATAATCACACTCAAAGTAATTTTCCTTTACAAGCTCCAGGTGGGGTCCTACGTAGCTATCAATTTTGCTACTGGCAAGAAGAACTTTGTCTACTTGGTGAGTATGGTTGAGTCAATATTTGCCAGATGCACACAAAATTCTCCATTTTGGCAGCTAAATTATGCTTCATAATGTGGAGATCATTCCTGAAAGTAATATGCTCGTCTTATCTTCTTATTCCAGGTTCAAGCCATCGCTAACAGCCAAGTTGGACTGAAATTCTTGCAACGGCGAAAGAGTGGGTCCTTCCAGTCTACCAATGAACTTTGTCACCTTCATCCATTGTCGGACATTTGCGTTTTGTCTCCACCATCAGTGTCTCTGGAGCAAAGGGCATGTGTATGAATTTTGCCACAATGAACTGGATCAGGTTTCACTTGATAACAATTGTTCAATCAAGTAACTTTGAAGGCCTTCATTTTGAACATTTCTTCTTTCTTGTCAAAGCTTCACCTTGTTAAATATTGGATTCACCTTTTCTAGTTTTATTCTTGTGAAATGGTTTGAGATTTGAATAAATGTGAGGCACCTTGTCAGATTGTTTTTGGATTTACCTTTTCTAGCTTTTTTTTCTTGTGAAATGTTTGAGATTTGAATAAATGTGAGGCACCTTGTCAGATTGTTTACTATGCTAGTCATACAGTTTTCTGAACTATTGGACACTGGATGTATTCCTGTGCATGAATAATTGACTTTTAAAATATTTCAGATTTGATAAAATTATTTGTTCGTCTGTTAATCATTAACTGTTGTTCATTACAGGGGACACTAAATTTTGGTGTCCCTGTTATGCTTAAGTTTTTTCCTACTTCCATACAACTCGCGGTATTAGAACTTGCACTACAGAAAACCTTGGGTGTGTTGGTGGTCCTTTGTGGTTTTAATATGTAGGTATGATTGATAGTGTTATATTAGGGACTGTTCATTCCACTCTGTTGAGTTTATTGTGCTGTAATAAAAATGGTTTTAAAAAAAGCACTTTCTGCTTTCGGAAAATAGCATGTTGTCATTTTTTTTTTTGCAATTTTCTGTTGAATGAAACTCATTTCTCCTTAAAGCTTTTTTATTGTTGAAAGTCATCTAAAACCTAGTGCAAAACAGATAACAGAGGCAGTGTAACCTATAGGCATGTCACTTTCCCCCTGTTGACAGGTTCGGATTTTGGTGTCCCTGTTATGTTGTTTTTTTTCGTCATATTGGTTTGCATTACTATTGTTAACCTATAGGTGCACTTTTTTTTTTACTTCTTCACTGTTATTTTTTAAAACCCACATAATAACTCTATCAAAAAGTAAAATTTCATCTTAATTGAAGGACATTGAAATTTTGGATCCACGTCACACTATTGGACCCCAGGTTTATAGAAATACCCATATACACACATAGGTGTGGTTGACATTCAGGCCGAGGAACCCATCGGGTTTTTTATCCATTGTACCATTTATAAAAAAATCAAAAAAAATCTTTGATGATAGAAAAGGTGTTACAAAAGTCTGCACGACGTGACCGCCAACTACTGACAAACGCTTACCTGGTGAGATTCTCTCGAGTTTTCCTGATACTCTCTTCACCTGGCGTGACCTCTTTCGGTAACTCTTTCATAATCTTCTGTTTATCTTTATCCTTAAGTTTGGCAATCTCCATCTTGACCAGGGAAGGAGCGGCATTCTTTGGTAGAAGCTGAGGAAAAAAAAAGAAAAGGAAAAAAAAAACAAGAAGCGATGCAGAATTAAAAACGGATACCAACGTGAGGGGTTGATTCTTTGCTTATACAACTTTTCCAGCAGTTTTATAACCAGAGAAATTACAGAACATTTAAAAAAGCAACTCAGACAAGGTAGCCAGACACTACTGAATTACAGGCAGATGACGACACCAAACTATACCCAACAAAAACGGGGGATTTTTAAGTTTCTGTGTCAAATAATTTCACAATGAAATAATCTACTTTCTTCGAAATTCTATGCATTTTTCAGGTCAGTATCATGGTTGCGTATAAATTAGATATGCAAATGCGCAACGAGACATCAGGGCACTTTGTTCTCCCCTCCCCCATCCTCATCCCCTCCCCCATCCCCTACTCCATTCCTCCTACATCCCCCTCCCCTCCCACATCCCCTCCCACATCCCCTCCCCATCCCCCACCCCCTCCCCCATCACCCTAGCCCTCTTTGCTGCTACTTCTAGCATTTGCTTTTCACCCCCTGCTAACCCCTGCCCTCCTCCCCCATACACAAACAACCTCCTACATCTCTTTTCACAATTCCAACTCTTTACACACCAACTATAGTTGCTACATCAACACACTCTCATAATACAGAGAAACTGGTAGATAACTTTTGCAGGGATGAGCCTGGGGAAAATAAAAAAATCATGGAACTTTGCAAAAATTGCAGTATAGGCTCCAGTTGGCATATGCTACAGTGTGTTAGGATAATAGTTTTTGTCCCCCTGCAACTTGGATATAGGTAATAAAAACATGCGAAAAGGCTGATCAAATGATACAACGCTGTTGTTAGATATTCACGGAAATTGAAAGGTGTAAAACTCAGAGGTAGAAAAGAAATAACGGATATTCCGCGAATTAGCGGATATTCCGCGAATTAGCGGATATTCCGCGAATTAGCGGAAAAATGGCATGCCTGCTTTTGTATCATCCATATACTTGGATATTAAATCTCTATTTTGATCTCTATCTCTCCACATTTTCTCACCTGGTCACTGAGGTTACACTGTTCTGAGCAGATCTTGGTCACAATATCTTTGATCTCCTTGGCAAGTCTGTCCAGGAAAGCATTGGTGACCGAGAGGCTTCTCTCGCCAATATGATATCTCTGTGGGGGGAGAGAGAGGTAAAACGGGACATTAGAAAATACCAGTAGGATGAAAAGTGGGAAAATTTGGTGACAGTTGCTTTGATATTTCTAAACACCACTCATCATGAGAAAGGAAGAGTTTGTTGACAGTTTGATTCTTACAGTATTTCTCAAACTGAGCATGTATGAACCGTGAAATACAAGAACAGGGATTAATGTAGCGGTCGACATTTTGTGTAGCATCTTTGAAGGCTCTGAAGTGTGCATGTAGTGTAAAATACTATGGTTGACACATAAACTGCTAAACATCTTGCCACTTGCATAGCAATGTACCGTTTTGCATAGCACTTTGCAATGTACCGTTTTGCATAGCACTTTGCAATGTACCGTTTTGCATTGTATTTTTCAATGTACCGTTTTGCATAGCACTTTGCAATGTACCGTTTTGCATAGAATTTGCAATGTACCCTTTTGCATAGCACTTTACTATGTACCGTTTTGTAACAGACTTTGCATTGTACCCTTTTGCATAGCACTTTACAATGTACCGTTTTGTAACAGACTGCATTGTACCCTTTTGCATAGCACTTTACATTGTACCATTTTCCATAGCACTTTACAATGTACCGTTTTGTAACAGACTGCATTGTACCCTTTTGCATAGCACTTTACAATGTACCGTTTTGCATAGCACTTTGCAATGTACTGTTTTGCATAGCACTTTGCAATGTACCGTCTTGCATAGCATTTTGCAATGTACCGTTTTGCATAGCATATTGTGATGCAATACTGGATAAATTATTCTCTGCAGTATTTGCAGGAAGACATGTACAGAATTTGGCAAAGTTTTGGAAATTCTCTACTTTTAATATTACTTTGTGAGGAAGAATGGCAACAATGTAATGTGTCTATAAAGAGATGAAATTAGACAACAAATAACAGATCGCTTCTGGAAAATAAGGAAACATATATATTTGGGTCATTCCACAAATTATGGGCTAAGCTTTTTTGACATATTTTGACAACTGTGTTAAAACACAAAGAACCCACAAAGGCTTGAATTCATGGCTTGAAATTATTTTCAACTTTTAATGGCTATTTTCTGCATCTCAAGAATGAGACAGATCTGCATGAGCTGAAAGACATTTGTTTTGTCTCGTTACCTTAAATTTCACAGCAAGTTAATTAATATTTACTAGAATACGTGATTATAAACTTGTACGAAGAGTGATATATATGGTACGGTCGGACACCTAACACATCGAGTTACTTGATGCACTGTTAAAGTTAAAGGGAATACAGTAAGCCATACACAGAATTACCAATTGATATCAAACAAGGACGTTAAATGACATGCTGATGTTTTTTTTTTTTTTTGTACTGTAGTTCAGGATTCAGGAACTTCCCGATTCAGGGATCATGCTGAATCAGGGAACTTCCCGATTCAGGGATCATGCTTTGAGGAACAGACACAAACACTGACAGATTTTCGCCAGCAAGGAAGACACAATCACCGTTCTTTAAAGCAACGGTCAGGATTCCTTTTATGCTTCAACACGCTGTGATATGAGGTAAACGAAACGGCGAGAGAGAAGACATTCTACTCTCCTTTGAAAGGCAACATTCACATTCAAGAATCAATTCCCCTGAATTGCACACTATTGACCATATCATACATATGCCTTTGTACAAAAGACACACATTTGGATTAGGTTGAGGTTAAAATTGAAAGCAAAATTCTGGACAGAGGAGAAATTGAAGTGACTAAAGATGAAGATTGTTTTTGGTACTGAAAGATTGTCAAGAGAAGATGAAGGAATTTCCATTTATTCTGTGCATATTCCACATCATAAAGTAAACACTTTCCTTACAGCAGGTTTTAATAAAGCAGGTTCCACAAATTTCTTCAGTAATTTAACAAGTTACCTCTGAAATCAAATGAATGAAATGACTGTGCTCTTTAATTTTGTTAGATCTTACAAATTTAGAAAGTGGACAAGTTTAATAACCAAGTACAAAGTGAGGCCTTAAAGCTGTCCTACTGTATGTTGAGACCTCTGTATAAAATGATTGTGTGCACGGGAGGGAATCCTCCCTTTCAAGTTGTACTTTTGTACTAAAGCAAAATATGATATATACTATACCAGTATGTATCTGCATCCAACCAGAAGAATCCACTTAAAAGGGGAGGGGCGTTGGGAGGGGGGAGTTGGGAGGGGGGAGTTTGGAGGGGGGAGTTGGGGGGGAGGGGGGATGAAGGCATAAATCTTTGCTAAGTACTTCATGCAAGGATGGCAGGGGTGATAGAGGTGGATGGATGGGTTAAAAGGGGTGCATTTCAGCAGTCTGCCAGGGTTAAACAAAGGGGCATGGAAGGAACTGCCTTCTCTTCCAAGTAAAAACTTCACATTCATTCACAGAATTTTAAAACAGATATGTAGACACAGGTAGGCTGCCTTGACAACACACACAGTGTAGACAAGCAAGCATCACATGACCTTAAAACAACAAAGTGATAAAACAAACTTGACCCTGATGACCTCAGCATTAGGTCATCTCACATATCACTACACAAACTGGTGAATAGAGTCAATATAAATAAAAAGTAAAAAAAAACTTCTAGTGGAAACAAGAAATTGTTTGATAGAGTTCCTTCTTTTATCATTTCATTTTTGATACAGAGTACATTAAAACATAAATTAAATTTAAGGATAGCTACATGTATTTTTTTCTCTTAAAATATATGTTTCACAAGAAACAGATTCCATAATAAACAGCATTCCACCACAGTTCGACAATTAAAACCGCACCACCGACATGCAACGCATCAAAACACTGAAACAGAGACCGTGAAGTAAAAATTTCAACGAAATCAGCACCATCAATTGATTTTCTATTTTTTCTATTTTATTCAGGTAAAAATGTTTTGCCACGAAACTATAAAGAAGGGGCAGACCTCCGAACTACCTAATATCTCATCGATATCTTTGCTTCTCGCGAGATATTTACAAACTATAACGGCTTGCCGCCCTCCCTCTTCTCGTGTCCTTTGAGCCGTTCTTTTGGGATCATTGTAGAGGTGGGAGGGGGAGGGGGGTGTGTAACAGCTGACAAAAATGGCCGATAAACAACGTTGACCTAAAACATGCAGAGACCCACTGACGACCTTACCCGACAGAGGAAATAAACTTTGCTGGTTCTGGCAGAGGTTGGAGTGGCCTGCGTGGAGAGGGTTGAGGAATATTGGGAGAAGAATGATTGGAATTGTGTCATCATGGAGAGTCATTGGTACATAGCAGAGAGCTATGGAATATGCCACAGCGATGGTCATAGACAGACAGACAGATAGACAGACAGAGATGGAGATTCTTTATACAAACATAGACAGGGCAATATAGAGATGGAGCATTCTCTATACAAACATAGACGGGACAATACAGAGATGGACCATTCTCAGTACACACAATAACAGGGCAATACAGAGATGGACCATTCTCAGTACACACAATGACAGGGCAATACAGAGATGGACCATTCTCAGAACACACATAGAGGGGGACATACAGGGATGGACCATTCTCTGTACACACAGAGGGGCTATTCAGAGATGGACCATTCTCTATACAAACATAGACAGGGCAAGACAGAGATGGATAATCCTCTATACACATACAGTACAGGGGGTGATATAGAGATGGACCATTCTTAAATACAAACATAGGCAGGGCAATACAGAGATAGACCATTCTCAGTACACACATACAGGGGGTCATACAGAGATGGACCATTGTCAGTAAACACCTCAGACAGGGCAATACAGAGATAGACCATTCTCAGTACACACATACAGGGGGTCATACAGAGATGGACCATTGTCAGTAAACACCTCAGACAGGGTAATACAGAGATGGACCATTCTCAGTACACACATACAGGGGGTCGAATAGAGATGGACCATTTTCTATACAAACACAGACAGGGCAATACGGAGATGGACCATAAAGCGACATAAAGGGGGTCATATAGAGATGGCCCATTCGCTATACACACATAAAGAGGACCATACTGTAATCACACTCTATATCAGAGGTGAGCATGAAAGGAATCCTGCAGGCCGCAACAAAGGTTTTCACCCTGGGTCACATCACTTATGGATGTACCTACTTGCCTCGACAAATGGGAATAGTACATTTCATAGTCATATAAAGATCAAAAATGAGCGTCCAGAAGGGTATGCTATTCGCTCAAGAGAATGAAAAGAGGTCAAATTATTTGCCAAGAAGATCTTACAGATCTAAAGACTTGTTAGAACAATGAAAATTCCAACTACCATTGTTATACTATTGTGTCAGTTCTCGACAGGGGTTGCACCCCCCCCCTTTTTTTACATCTCCCTTCTACACAACACCAATTATGTCCTTAATATGGATTACCCACCACCAGCAAGGACCCCTTCATGTATTCATTTCCCTCTATTTTTAACCTAAAGGAACTCCTCTTCCTCTGTTGCTTTCTTTTCTCCATCCCTTGTCTACTAATCCCCTTACATCTATCTCTTTGTGTTCACAATGCTCTTTAACCTGTCTGTATTCTGTGCATGTTTTTGTCCCTTCTGTTACTGTTACTTGTCATTTAGCCTCTGAAGAAGATCCTGCTAGGATCGAAACGTCAGGCCAACTTACTTTTACACATTCTCCTACACAGGCTCTCTAGTGGATAAGCAGTTGCTAACAGTTTTATTTTGCTTTGACATTTACCCCTGTCGGGATTAACGCCCTCTCTTTGACGAGTTTGGACAAACAGAACACGGCGAGTGCAGCCTACGGCAGGCTTGCCATTCGATGCGACCGCTGAATGCTACGAGACCGTCACACAATTTATAAAAAAAAAAAAAAAACATGCAAAAAAAAAACTATGAGCAACAAGGCACAAGGATGGGTCATTTGCATTCCATGTATGCATATGCATGACACTGAATATTTATCATTTCCCGAGAACTAATGCTGCAAACAAACACATCTTCATTTTAACTCTTGCAAATAACATTTTCATTTGGAGGGGTGGGGAGGGGAGAAGGGGGGGACAGAGTGAAGAAAGCGCAAAGCAACAGAAGTCAAGATGCATAATCTGTCGGGATTCAGTATTACCCTGGGCATAGCTGTTTGTGTCGAAATGCCATCCGAAATTGTTGATTTCATTGCATTTTTCGTCTTTTACTTTTGATATCTGTTACTATTGATATCTTTAGTATACTTTAAATATTTTCAGAATTTGACCTCTAACTAATCACTGTAATTATATGTTTCCTTTATGTACTTCTCATCCAAATTTATAAATTTATATTTAAACTGGAATAAATAAAAGTAATATAAAAAAAAAATTAATTAATTACTTCTTTTTTATTTGCCTTTGAACTGTTCTTTTGTTTCCACTTTTTTTTTTCTTTTGTTGTGTCTTTGCAGTCTTGTATTATCTTCTCACGAATGCTAATTATGTACATGTTAAAGATTTCAAGTTTTTTTGCACAATTTTTAAAATATGATCTTTACCATAATACCGATATCAGTTAGCAGCAAATGAACATCCATTTTAAACATGGTAATGTGAATATTACACACAACAATGTCGGGAGGGTACCACAGTGATAAACAACGATAGATTGCTACTGAGAGAGTTTAAATATCAATTCTGCCACCAATACCAGATTACTGAGTCCTAAGCAGAGATGGCATTCCATAGATATAAAAAAAAAAAAAAAAAAATCTGATGATTTTATCTGATAGTATAAATGAACCCTCCAGAAGTATAAGGTCCCCCACCCCGTCCGCCTCCTTTAACAAATTGCCACCTACCTCTTCAGGGCAGACATCGTGTGTACAGTTGATAAAGTGAGTACAGATGAGAGGAAATGCTATAGAGTATCTGGCCTGGGTTGGATGAGTTAGGGAATGCTCAAAGGTTGTCTCAAAGAATCGACTGTGGTGGCTACAATACAAAAGAAACAATACAAAAATCATGGTAATTAATGAGTATTACACACATGCCATCTATGACCGGCCATCAGTCTCAAATCGTGGGGAATCGACTTATACCACGAAAAAAGAACACGGATCACACCCCAAATTTTCCTTTAGTGTTAATAAACCCAAGATAGGAGCAGAGGAAGAGTTTCTAGTGAAATCTCAGCGTTTAATATATATAGAGCAAACTCATTAGAGGAAGAAGCCATTCAGTTTTCCTGTTGTTCTTTACAAAAAATGATAACGGCATAATGTGAGCCACCCAGCTAACAAAAAAAAACGAAAGAAGGAGTTGGTGAGTTATGTTACCAGAAGATGCTCATGTCTGAAGTTTCCAGGAGGAGTTCGTCGACCGAGTCTACCATCATGGTGTGGAATACAATGGTGTTGAGGGTTCGTGCCAGCTCCCCGTTCTCCTGTAACACCAGGGTGGCCTTGCCGATGCTGGTCAGAGCTTGCAGCCGGAACCAATCCAGACGGAATCCTGTGAAGTCTGGCACGGTGCCACCTTGAACTGAGAATGACGACAGAGAAAACGATCAATTTTTGAATATTGTGGAGGGGGATGGATGGGGAGAGAAGTCTGGATTGGTACCAACTTGAACTGAATACGACAACAGAGAAACCATCGACTTTTGAATATTGAACCGTCCATACGTAGGATTCCTAGCTCACTCCTAGTTAGAGAGGGAAAGGAGTGGGAAAGGGTGGGAGAGGGGAGTGGATAATGGTGGGAGAGGGGAGTGGGTTGGATAGAGGGAGTTGGTCGGACAGGGGAGTGGGTTGGATAGGAGGATTGGATAGGGGGAGTGGGTTGGATTGGGGGAGTGTGTAAGTTAGGAGGAGTGGGTTGGATAGGGGGAGTGGGTTGGATAGGGGGAGTGGGTTGGATGGGGGAGTGGGTTGGATAGAGGGAGTGGGTTGAATAGGTAGATGGAGTGGGAGAGAAGACTTAATGGAAGGAGAAGAAAAGGTGAGTGGGCATATCCTTTTTCATGAATAATCTAGTTTTCATTACTCTTTTTGGGGGGTGGGTTATTTTATTTTGGGGGGTGGGCAGCAGTAGGCAGTAATTTCTTGAAATTTTCATCCTTTGTTCTACAAAGACACCCAGCCAGTCTGCTGTTACCTGAGGCAGATATATATTAAACAATTGCCTTTGTAAACCATTATTACAGAGACTGAAAGATCTTAGTCAAGCTTCGTTTCGAGACTAACTTAAATACATTTACTAACAGTTAAAAGATAAAACAGAACCATGGCTGATAATTTTTCAGAAAAAAAAAGAATGTGGGAATGACTGGCTATGAAAGTTGCAAAATAAATAATAAAAGCAAAATAACAAATAAATTTGAAAAAAAAATACTCTAAATACTAAATTACTAAATACTAATAGATATTAAATAAATACTAAATAACAACTAAATAAATATTAAATAAATACTAAATAAATACTAAATAACAAATAAATCAATCAAAAAAAAGTTAATTAGATGGTAATAAATGCTTACTCTCTTTGAGATTCAGGCTTTCCATTTGTTGAACAAACGATGACAGTATGATGGACTCGTCCTCTGGACAGAGGGGCAGATTCTGATGAGCAAAACAAAAAGCTCTTAATTAATGTAATTAAGAACTTTAACTATCCACACACAGCTCAATCAAGCAGAACCTGATCTGCTATTAAAAATAACAATAATAGCTGTTCCATTAATCCTCTACATCTCTCACAACACTATTAGCGGGATGCTGCATTATATCAACAACAACAACAACAAAAGTGATATATTTAAAACAAATAAAAATGTGTGGTAGTGATAAGACAATAAAGTCTTGTGTTCGCTTATCTATTGTGTTATTATTTCCTTTATTTATAAGGAAGAGAATCCATAAATAATTAATCAACTTATTCATCATAATTCTATCAAATTTGTATACATTGTGTTTGTTTGTATATCATGTTGCCATGGTATCAAACCTTATACTTCTTTTTTTACTTTATACTTTTTTTTTTAATTTTTTTTTTTATCCTTTTTTTTATACTTTAAAAAAGATAAAAAAATTATACTTTTTTTTATATAATCTTTTAGGAAAGTCACGCGAATCCCTAAAGATTTGACTAAACTAGTCCATTAGACCGATGAAGCAGCTTTTCAGATCGTCTTAACGTCACATTGTACATGCTCGGACTAGTTTGGCATGATTTGGTATCTAAGTAACACAAATGTCTCACCTTGACCAGGTTATTCAGGACGATGGCATCGTAACCATTCAAATATTGAACATAATACTGCTGGAGCACCTGGTAATATTTCTTAACCAGAGCTAAACAGAGAGGTGAGGAGGAAAAAAATCATAGAAATGATCCATAGATGAATGATCCGACACGCTAATAAATACAGTTAACCTGTAAAATAAACAAATATAATCAGTGATGAGCCTTGGGTAAAAAAAAAATCAAGGAACTTTGCAAAAATTGCGGTATAGGCTCCAGTTTGCGTATGCTACAGTGTGTTAGGATAATAGTTTTTGTCCCTGAGGTAGAGAAGAAATCATGGATATTCCACATTCGCGGAAAAAGCTCATGCCTGTATAATAAATAAATATAAATATATATATAAATAAACAAATAAAAATAATATACTGTATTTCCAAGGAATCATTGCACTGTACAGTGCACACACTATGAAAATGAGGCCCCCAAATAATTGTTTGTACTTGAGTGTGGTGAGGCCATCCATCTAACTCACACATCCCCCCCACCCTCCAACCGCCCCTCACCTCCCCAATGTTTGTCGATATATCTGCAAACCACCACAAAATCTAAAATTCACCCCTGGGTAAGATGATATGTTGTTCCTTTCACAATTAACATAAGATGACACATATCGCAAGTGTATGGCCCCTAATAACTTTTAAAGCAGGCATCTTGCCACATGAGTGTGGTGAGGCCATCTGTCCGACGCCAGCACGCCACCCCCTCCCCCCCCCCACCAAATTCCCATACTGTGTCAGGGTCTCTTCAAAGCCACCGCAAGCTAAAATTCACCCGCGGGCAAGCGGATATATTGTTCTTTTCACAATTAACATAAGACGATACATATCGCAAGTGTAAGGCCCCTAATAATTTTTACAGCAGGCATCTTGCCACTCGAGTGTAGTGAGGCTATTGGTCCATCGCCAGAACTCCCCCCTCCCCCCCCCCCCAAATTCCCATTTTGTGTCAGGATCTCTGCTAAGCTTTCAAAAATGTCAATTACAGAGAGAGATCGTGAAGATGTTCTTTTCACATATGGACAGAAGTTGATTCGTATCGCACGTGTATGCAAATATCTGTCAGACCACCGTCAATACTTTCCAGCCCTGTTAGATCATCTCGAAATATTCACTGATATTGGCTTTTCTGGCTCGATCAAACAATACCTGATCATCTTGATTTGGTACAACAGGTCTGTGCAAAAGCCCAGCAGAGTGTGATGGATAACCTTAGACCAGTCCAGGGATGTGCCCACACTGGGCGGCCCCACCCAGCACTGTCTTAAAAATCGTGAATCCCGCCCAGCACTATTTTCATCTAGAATCCTGACATTCCTAACAATATATTCAACATAAATTGGGCCTAGCCTATGCCAAATCATAGAGACTAATAATGCATCAGTTACGCATGAGAGAAACATGACTCACTGCTCTCAATCGGTCCCTTGTAAAATCTCTTTTCGGAACTAACTAATAACTTTTACCAGGTACGTAATATATTTCACTAAAAAAAAATAAAAAAATGTAAATTGTTAGCAAAACTAGTACTTGTGTATGTGCATAAAAAGCTGCACAAGTGCCAGCATTTGGCATCTGAGCACCTTCAAAAATCGAAAAATTCTCCCCCTTAGACCCCTCCCCCAGGAGGGCGTTCAGTATACCCGGCACTCAGGAAATCCTGGGCACATCCCTGTTACACCACTGATAAATGTGACCCAAATGGACGATATCCCCCAAAATGGGGCACATTTTACTCCTCGGTCGACATTTCTCAAGCTCACCTCGCAATTCCTCCATGTAGAACAGAAGTTCTGGAAGCTGTGGGTCTTCAAAATCTGTCGTGGGTTTGTTCTTCATCTTAGGGTGAGGGTGCTCCACGTGACGGACTAACCACAGGATCTCATCTCTCGCGAAGGAGAAACCCATCAGCACGTACAGGGCCTGATGAAGGAGTGTAAGTTTTAAGTAAAACGATACCGGGATTGCACCACACCGGTCCCTTTGTAACATTCAGGGTATTAAATGCACTAAGTCGATCCTGTACACTTTTCGAACATGTTAAAGCATCAAATCTACCTCATAGAATAATATACTTAATACTTCAACTCATGGAATCTACCGATAGAATGATGCACTTAATACTTCAAATAATCGGGTCTACCCTGATAGAATGACTTACTACTTCAACTCATCAAATCTACCCGATAGCATGACGCACTTAATACTTCAAATAATCGGGTCTACCCTGATAGAATGACTTACTACTTCAACCCATCAAGTCTACCCGATAGCATGACGCACTTAATACTTCAGCTAATCGGGTCTACCCTGATAGAATGACTTACTACTTCAACTCATCAAGTCTACCCGATAGCATGACGCACTTACTACTTCAGCTAATCGGGTCTACCCTGATAGAATGACTTACTACTTCAACTCATCAAGTCTACCCGATAGCATGACGCACTTACTACTTCAGCTAATCGGGTCTACCCTGATAGAATGACTTACTTTTTCAACTCATCAAGTCTACCCGATAGCATGACGCACTTACTACTTCAGCTAATCGGGTCTACCCTGATAGAATGACTTACTTTTTCAACTCATCAAGTCTACCCGATAGCATGACGCACTTACTACTTCAGCTAATCGGGTCTACCCTGATAGAATGACTTACTACTTCAACTCATCAAGTCTACCCGATAGCATGACGCACTTACTACTTCAGCTAATCGGGTCTACCCTGATAGAATGACTTACTACTTCAACTCATCGAATCTACCCGATAGCATGACGCACTTACTACTTCAGCTAATCGGGTCTACCCTGATAGAATGACTTACTACTTCAACTCATCAAGTCTACCCGATAGCATGACGCACTTACTACTTCAGCTAATCGGGTCTACCCTGATAGAATGACTTACTACTTCAACTCATCGAGTCTACCCGATAGCATGACGCACTTACTACTTCAGCTAATCGGGTCTACCCTGATAGAATGACTAACTACTTCAACTCATCGAATCTACCCGATAGCATGACGCACTTACTACTTCAGCTAATCGGGTCTACCCTGATAGAATGACTTACTACTTCAACTCATCAAGTCTACCCGATAGCATGACGCACTTACTACTTCAGCTAATCGGGTCTACCCTGATAGAATGACTTACTACTTCAACTCATCAAGTCTACCAGATAGCATGACGCACTTACTACTTCAGCTAATCGGGTCTACCCTGATAGAATGACTTACTTTTTCAACTCATCAAGTCTACCCGATAGCATGACGCACTTACTACTTCAGCTAATCGGGTCTACCCTGATAGAATGACTTACTTTTTCAACTCATCAAGTCTACCCGATAGCATGACGCACTTACTACTTCAGCTAATCGGGTCTACCCTGATAGAATGACTTACTACTTCAACTCATCAAGTCTACTCGATAGCATGACGCACTTACTACTTCAGCTAATCGGGTCTACCCTGATAGAATGACTTACTACTTCAACTCATCGAATCTACCCGATAGCATGACGCACTTACTACTTCAGCTAATCGGGTCTACCCTGATAGAATGACTTACTACTTCAACTCATCAAGTCTACCCGATAGCATGACGCACTTACTACTTCAGCTAATCGGGTCTACCCTGATAGAATGACTTACTACTTCAACTCATCGAATCTACCCGATAGCATGACGCACTTACTACTTCAGCTAATCGGGTCTACCCTGATAGAATGACTTACTACTTCAACTCATCAAGTCTACTCGATAGCATGACGCACTTACTACTTCAGCTAATCGGGTCTACCCTGATAGAATGACTAACTACTTCAACTCATCGAATCTACCCGATAGCATGACGCACTTACTACTTCAGCTAATCGGGTCTACCCTGATAGAATGACTTACTACTTCAACTCATCAAGTCTACCCGATAGCATGACGCACTTACTACTTCAGCTAATCGGGTCTACCCTGATAGAATGACTTACTACTTCAACTCATCGAGTCTACCCGATAGCATGACGCACTTACTACTTCAGCTAATCGGGTCTACCCTGATAGAATGACTAACTACTTCAACTCATCGAATCTACCCGATAGCATGACGCACTTACTACTTCAGCTAATCGGGTCTACCCTGATAGAATGACTTACTACTTCAACTCATCAAGTCTACCCGATAGCATGACGCACTTACTACTTCAGCTAATCGGGTCTACCCTGATAGAATGACTTACTACTTCAACTCATCGAATCTACCCGATAGCATGACGCACTTACTACTTCAGCTAATCGGGTCTACCCTGATAGAATGACTTACTACTTCAACTCATCAAGTCTACCCGATAGCATGACGCACTTACTACTTCAGCTAATCGGGTCTACCCTGATAGAATGACTTACTACTTCAACTCATCGAGTCTACCCGATAGCATGACGCACTTACTACTTCAGCTAATCGGGTCTACCCTGATAGAATGACTAACTACTTCAACTCATCGAATCTACCCGATAGCATGACGCACTTACTACTTCAGCTAATCGGGTCTACCCTGATAGAATGACTTACTACTTCAACTCATCAAGTCTACCCGATAGCATGACGCACTTACTACTTCAGCTAATCGGGTCTACCCTGATAGAATGACTTACTACTTCAACTCATCGAGTCTACCCGATAGCATGACGCACTTACTACTTCAGCTAATCGGGTCTACCCTGATAGAATGACTTACTTTTTCAACTCATCAAGTCTACCCGATAGCATGACGCACTTACTACTTCAGCTAATCGGGTCTACCCTGATAGAATGACTTACTATTTCAACTCATCAAGTCTACCCGATAGCATGACGCACTTAATACTTCAAATAATCGGGTCTACCCTGATAGAATGACTTACTACTTCAACTCATCAAGTCTACCAGATAGCATGACGCACTTACTACTTCAGCTAATCGGGTCTACCCTGATAGAATGACTTACTTCTTCAACTCATCAAGTCTACTGATAGAATGATGCACTTAATTTTCAGCTAATCGGGTCTACCCTGATAGAATGACTTACTACTTCAACTCATCAAGTCTACCCGATAGCATGACGCACTTACTACTTCAGCTAATCGGGTCTACCCTGATAGAATGACTTACTACTTCAACTCATCAAGTCTACCCGATAGCATGACGCACTTACTACTTCAGCTAATCGGGTCTACCCTGATAGAATGACTTACTTTTTCAACTCATCGAATCTACCCGATAGCATGACGCACTTACTACTTCAGCTAATCGGGTCTACCCTGATAGAATGACTTACTACTTCAACTCATCGAATCTACCCGATAGCATGACGCACTTACTACTTCAGCTAATCGGGTCTACCCTGATAGAATGACTTACTACTTCAACTCATCAAGTCTACCCGATAGCATGACGCACTTACTACTTCAGCTAATCGGGTCTACCCTGATAGAATGACTTACTACTTCAACTCATCGAATCTACCCGATAGCATGACGCACTTACTACTTCAGCTAATCGGGTCTACCCTGATAGAATGACTTACTACTTCAACTCATCAAGTCTACCCGATAGCATGACGCACTTACTACTTCAGCTAATCGGGTCTACCCTGATAGAATGACTTACTACTTCAACTCATCGAATCTACCCGATAGCATGACGCACTTACTACTTCAGCTAATCGGGTCTACCCTGATAGAATGACTTACTTTTTCAACTCATCAAGTCTACCCGATAGCATGACGCACTTACTACTTCAGCTAATCGGGTCTACCCTGATAGAATGACTTACTTTTTCAACTCATCAAGTCTACCCGATAGCATGACGCACTTACTACTTCAGCTAATCGGGTCTACCCTGATAGAATGACTTACTACTTCAACTCATCAAGTCTACTCGATAGCATGACGCACTTACTACTTCAGCTAATCGGGTCTACCCTGATAGAATGACTAACTACTTCAACTCATCGAATCTACCCGATAGCATGACGCACTTACTACTTCAGCTAATCGGGTCTACCCTGATAGAATGACTTACTACTTCAACTCATCAAGTCTACCCGATAGCATGACGCACTTACTACTTCAGCTAATCGGGTCTACCCTGATAGAATGACTCACTACTTCAACTCATCGAGTCTACCCGATAGCATGACGCACTTACTACTTCAGCTAATCGGGTCTACCCTGATAGAATGACTTACTACTTCAACTCATCGAATCTACCCGATAGCATGACGCACTTACTACTTCAGCTAATCGGGTCTACCCTGATAGAATGACTTACTACTTCAACTCATCAAGTCTACCCGATAGCATGACGCACTTACTACTTCAGCTAATCGGGTCTACCCTGATAGAATGACTTACTACTTCAACTCATCAAGTCTACCCGATAGCATGACGCACTTACTACTTCAGCTAATCGGGTCTACCCTGATAGAATGACTTACTTTTTCAACTCATCAAGTCTACCCGATAGCATGACGCACTTACTACTTCAGCTAATCGGGTCTACCCTGATAGAATGACTTACTATTTCAACTCATCAAGTCTACCCGATAGCATGACGCACTTAATACTTCAAATAATCGGGTCTACCCTGATAGAATGACTTACTACTTCAACTCATCAAGTCTACCAGATAGCATGACGCACTTACTACTTCAGCTAATCGGGTCTACCCTGATAGAATGACTTACTTCTTCAACTCATCAAGTCTACTGATAGAATGATGCACTTAATTTTCAGCTAATCGGGTCTACCCTGATAGAATGACTTACTACTTCAACTCATCAAATCTACTGATAGAATGACGCACTTCCTACTTCAACTCATCGAGTCTACACTATAGTGCTGCAGTGCTGTTCACTCATTCAGTAAGTAACACACACAGCCATCCTCACACATCACCCAAGTAACCGATGTTACCAAACCAACCCTGCGTAACATTCAAGTATCCAATACACCGAACCATTCCTGTATTCAGTCTTACTGATTCATGTGCTTACTCATTGCTGTTCACTCACTCAGTAAGTAACACACCCAACTATTCTCACACATCACCCAAGTAACCGATGTCAACAAACCATCCCTGCATAACATTCGAGTACCATTCACAGCCTTTAACAGATAATGGTCCGTGAAAGCAACTAATTCCTCTACACTCACACGAATAATCTACAACCCAGCCATCAGCCATTCATCGTCATTGACAATACGTCATGCAAGAACTGTGTGCACCAAATCAATCCAAAAACATTCACAATTGTTCACCTTTGGTCCAAGAAGTCCTGGCTGATCTGATAGAATCTGACTCAATTCGAGTAAAGCCGACCGCAGAAACTTCCTCCTCTCCTTGTGGAGCATCCCCCTGAAATAAAAAGATTTAAAAACAAAGTTCTCTCACGTGAATCAAAATATCAGTAGCATCGGAGGCAACGAGGGGCTTAAAAGTTTGCTCATTCAATCATCATTTTGCTTTGTGAAATATAATATTTTGCCTTAAATGTTAGTAGTATGTGTCCATATGTGCTGAAGGAAAAGGTAAGTCATAACGGATGGGAACAAGAAAAAGTACGATAATAATAATATTTACTTTTTAAATAGGGCTTTACACCAGTGATAGGTCTCAAAGCGCTTTACAGACGTTATATTACCCCTGGTCAATGATAACCTGTCCCAGAGACAATCCCTCCAGTCGGCAGCAGTTACATACTGCCCCCAATGACAAGTTACCTCACAGGTACCCATTTAACCCCTGGGTGGAGAGAGGCAAGTGAGATAAAGCATCTTGCCCAAGGACACAGCGTAATGAACTAGGCAGGAATCAAACCAGCAATCCTTGGATACGAGTCCGATGCCTTAGCCAATTGGCCACCACGAAAAGATAGGAAATGTGGGTTCATTTCACCTGATCCAAAGCTTTGACGTGGATAAGATGGATGAACGGTTATAGAGACTACTCACGCTTGTTGTAGGGCCACGTTGGAGGATTCCTTCACTTCGGCAACTCTTTTACTAAACCTGTATAATTGAAGAAAGAAAAAAAGGAATGTGAAATCTCTTTTAGTTCTAGACATAACCACAAAATGTTCAATTTGTTATTCTTTAGTTATTTGATTCATGTTTCTTAATTATTACCATTATTACTATTATTATTATCATGAGAATGAGAATGGGGGGGGGGGAAGTCAATGAAGGTGAACAGATGGGGCAGTGCTAACATGTTACCAAATTGCAGATCAGGTAGCTCTCAAAAGTGCAATAGTAGTGAGGGGACAGGAGTAAGGTGGAGGGGGAATGAATTTCGGCAGTGAAGCAACCACGTTATCAATCTCTTGAATCGGTCTCAGAATTTCGCTTTAAAATCGTGATCGGTAAGTGTAATTGACGATAAAAAAAGTTGACACATCTAGACAGGGTTCGTGGGAGCAGGTAGAGAGAAAAAGTTTTTACCCTTTGATGGAAGCGAAGAAGACCTCGATATACTTGTGGAACATGAGGACCTCGTCCCTGAACAGTGTGATACAGTAGCTGTTCTGGAGGGCTGGCCGCCACAGGCCGTGGTTACGCTCGTTACTCTGCAACAGCGTTGGGCACACCATGTAGCCGACTGACGGTAAAGGAACGCAGAGTTTTATTGGCAGAGACGAACGCAGAAACGTGATTTATAGCCAATAAAACACCTAGTCAACTGAACTTCGTAGCGTTAAAAGAAGTACAAAACGACTCCAGAAGAGATTAAATAGTCAAACACACAACTGTAGTTTAAATTCAAAAACAATAAATGTGTTTATTTAATCAAGGCTTCTTATCGGGAGGTTTTCAGTGTTGGAAACACGCAGATCGAAAAAACCATGACGAAATATCAACATGATATTACGCAATCGTACAGCAGCACATAAACAATATTTCTCCTTAAAAGGTTAGAGGACTTGTTTGCACTTATATATCTGAATATCATATATGTGTTAATCAAGGAAGGTAAATAAAAGATAAAAAGAAAACAGTCCAAGCAAAAGTGGACTTTACCAACAAGTTTTACCGTTCATGTGACGTCGCACAAAAAACGAGACGTTATACCCGAAGCAGAGCCACCGACTCAAAAGAAACGTGACACTCACGTTTTCCCGCGACTGTTATCGGTAGCTCTCTGGATACCAAACTTTCCGTTCGGATAGAGAGCATACTAGTTTGCTTTTTGAAATCTTAGAACATGCTGGGACTGGGATAAATTGTTTTTTAAAGCACAAAAGTTTGTACAAAATCTGAGTATGAATATCAACTTTAAAAGATGCCTCCACCTGTGGCATATTAAAACAATAGATCAACACAGAGTAAAATAATTCCGTTGGACAGGTTTAATCTCATCCTAAAAATTGTTGCACGCTTCTTTATTCTTTTCTTTTCTTTAGCCTTCTAGAAAAACTCAAGGGAATCATTTTGAGAGTTCTGAATTTTGTCTCGTATTAAGAGCTATGGATGCTGTGCAAAAACCAAACACTGCTATGTAAAGATCTTTGCAGATGTATACATAGCAATTTCCCCACTTTACATAGCATTTGGCAATGTGATGTACTGTACAAAATATTCCCTAAGATTCTTGGAGGTTATCCACTTGTGAAGAAGCTCTTGCTGGAATAATTTCAAAGAAATAATTTAGTGTTTAAAGTTTGTGCAGCAACTTTGAGAGCTCTGACTTTTGTCTCTTATTTGAAACTATAATTTCTGCGTAAAGAACAAACACTGCTACGTACATGTATAGTTGGAGATGTGTACGTAGCATTCTGCCCAGTTCACAATGCGATGTACCATATGAATTATTCCCTACGAATCTTTGCAGATGTGTACATAGCATTTGCTCAGTTTGCATAGCATTCGCAATGCGATGTACCCGTATGAATTATTCCCTACGAATCTTTGCAGGTGTGTACATAGCAATTTGCCCACTTTGCATAGCATTGGCAATGCGATGTACTCATATGAATTATTCCCTACGAATCTTGGAGATTATCTACTTCTCAGGAAGATCCTGCTAGGATCAAAAAGTCTGGCCTTATTAATGGACATACAATCTCTAATTGTCGTTCTTTCTCTCTCTATGATGCTTTTTCAAACTAATTGAGGAATGCAAAAAATTGAAAAAATTGAAAGTTTAACAAAATTTGTCACTCACTGATTATCCATCTCTCGATGGTATCCAAAGGCAAATATTCGCATCTCATCTGTAAAAACAAAAAAATATGATGAAAGAATATCATTTCAGTAATAATGGTTGATCACAAAGTTTAGCATTATGAAGCTGTAACTTTCCGTATTTAGATCAGTTAGAAAATGGTCACCCAATTCTCAAACTTCAGAGGTCTGCTGTATATAGACCCACAACTATATCACGCTATCATGGAAACATTTCTTGAGATTACGTAATCGACCTGCCTTGATCGTAAAATGACATCTTTTCACCAATTAGTCTGCAATGCCTGCCACATATTATTTTTGCTCCAAGATTAATGTAAGTCGTCCAATTAGAGAGTTGTTGACAATTGACAATTCATAATCATGGACGTTAAATATGAATGTAAGAGACTGACTTGGGTCAGCTTGCGGCTTTGATAAGCCAATGATGGCTTCTTCGCGAGTTCCTGCTTGCACGAGGATCTTAAATACATACATACACTACACTTCACTACATCTACACTACACTTCACTACATCTATGTTACAACAACTTTTACAGGGATCAAGATCTACTAAGAACACATAAAAGTACACAACAATCATAGGAAGATAGATAAAATGTTTTTTTTTTTTTCTTCATTCTTCTGTGTCTTCCATTTGCAATTTTGTTTCATTTATTTTACTTTGCCCCGAGTACCACGTCCGACATAATCATGCTTACCGTTTCACTCTGAGCCGGGTTCAGTAACACCGTTGGCTTCGTGACCAGACTGAGCATCTCTTGGGCCCTCCACTGAGCAGCGGTGGCGTTCCGTCTCGGGTACAGATGAAGGAGGGAAAACAGTGCCGAGGAGATGCACTGGTGGAAGAGACGGGAAACGGGGGGAGTCGGAATAAGTCAAGTGTTCAAATTCTGTGTTTACAGTCTTCAAGGCTCCTTTAAAAGAAGTACTACGGTTCCTGTTCAAAATACTAATCTTTGCACTAGTGTAGCAATTTATTTGATAAGTTTTGAATAATCGTTTTCGGTACGGGATGATGATGGATCGATAATTCACCGTGATGCATGAAATCATACCACCGTACAAAAGGGGAATTGGGAGAGGAAGCCTCAACATTACTTTTCTATATCAATCTCAATTTTATCTCAATTAAGGAGTGTTAGCTCAGTGGTTAACGCCGGTGCCTTTCAATCATAAGGTCCCCGGTTCATAATCATGGACGTTAAATATGAATGTAAGAGACTGACTTGGGTCAGCTTGCATGCGGCTTTGATAAGCCAATTAGGCTTCTTCCTGAGTTCCTGCTTGCAGGAGGCTCTTAAATACATATATCTGTCATTTAATCAAACATTCTTCTCTTATAGCTCAATACAAAGTCTCGTTGTCGGTTACTTTTGTTGCTATTCACTCAAAATCTTAAATTCTCATAACTGCAATATTTTTATCAGCTCTAGTCTAGGAGAGTTTTAAAGATTGAGTCAGAGCAATCATTTCCTTAATATCTATCATGTGTACAGCTTGATAACTGCAGAGCTCAATTTGTTTCTATTATTTTTTACTACTGTGATTTCAACACAGAATTATGAGAATTTGAGCAGACACATTCCCACTGTCAGTGTCCTTGAAATTTTAAGGACACCAGGTCATGAATTGTTTAATTTAAACATATTGCTACCTAACCTCCAACCGACCAACCAACTGATTTCTAGCCTATCATGCGCACATCTCGATCACTGCAGATCTCTATTGGTTTTAATTTTACCGCTGTGATTTTCAACAGTGAGAATTTCAGCAGATTTATTGCACTGTCAGTGGTCCTTGAAATTTAAAGGCCGTCCGGTCGTGATATGTTTAGTTTTAACATATTGCCACCTTATCCCCAACCTACCACCCACCCCCCCCACACACTCCCCTCCCTGATTTCTAGCCTACAGATGGTGCATATTTCATGCCCCATTTCAAAATAAACAAAGCCCTGTTTCATGGTAAACTATGCAATTATGAACATGGTTGACGTGTGTGGCATTATAACAACACAGACAACAAAACCGAATGATATTATCGGAGAAACTCATCACCATTTATTTGACCTCTCTAATTCTTTCTTTTTTTCTCGTTTTTTGGGGGGGAGGGGGAATTGTTAAGAAAATACTTACACTTTCAAATGGAATAAATTCTTCTGCCAACTTCTTCATGGGCGACTGGAAGTCGTCCACCATTTTACCAAGTCTTGCAAAAGCTGGCTCACTGGAAAAAAAACAGATGTTTCATCAAGTACCAAAGAAAGTTGGATTACGATCATTACACTCATCATCACAGGGACTGCTTCAAGAAATGAAAACAAAGAAAAAAACTGGGGACAAGGCATTTTCAGTATGTGCGCCCAAGCTATGGAATGCCTTGCCGGGGGACAAGGCATTTTCAGTATGTGCGCACAAGCTATGGAATGCCTTGCCGAATTCAGTACGTACTGTACCTGCGCAAGCCTTGCCAGTTTTAAAACATCGCTGAAAACATATTATTTTAGAATTGCCTTTGATGTTTGAACTGTACAGTATTTTTTGTATCACCATAGCTTTAATGTATTTTTCTATCCTATTATAGGTTTTATGGTGTATACCTTTTAGGCGATATTTTTCCACTACTTACTTTTGAATATTTTCCTGTATTTTTAATGTTTCCTGTACATTAATTGTTTCAATTCCTGAAAAGCGATTTGAGCAGCGTTGCTGATGAACACGCTATATAAGTACTATTTTTTTATCATCATTATTATGTTTTACGATGAGACTGTTTCGTGGCTGAATAACCAAATCCTTCAAGAGAATGACGATCTGGGAAGTTTTAAGGTTTTTTTTTCTCTTTATTATACAAGAAATTGGAGAGGAATAATTACAATAATTACTGGTATAACGTGGATGATGATAATACACGGCATGTATGTAATCGGCTTCAGCCATAGATTATACAGTGTCATGTAACTTATATACAGTAATTTGTTTTCGACGGTCGTGAACGGTTAATATTTAATTTTACTTCATGAAGAGAGCGGACAGACTGATAGGTATTACAGTGTTGGATTTTCAGGAATTTGAGATGGTTGTCCGAAGGACTACCAGTTTCAAGGATTTTCAAATATTTGGTAGTCCTGCAAAAAACTTGGTAGTCCTTCCAAATTTTCCACCAAAATTGAAAATGAACACAAATAATACAAAACAAAACATTTTGGTGCCCCAATCTGATTGTGCCAACCAAAGCTTTATTAGTTTAGCATATAACCATGTTATTGTGTACTGTTTTCAAATAGTGTTTGCACGGGGTATCCGGGTACCTGGATACCCGCCCGATGCGATACTACCTGGTTCCTTATTTATTACCCAAATACTACGCAGTGTGATTTTTTTTTTTTTTTTTTTTTGGGCATACCTATGGTTAGGCAAGATATTCCCATTGAGTTAGGCTACCATGTGGTCTAAGATAACAGCAATAACGAAAGTATTCCAGCATTGTTACGAACACAGGATTCTGGGTCCGGGACGCAATGTTTTGGCCAGGGACGCAAAATCTTCAAATTGCTTGCAAACCCCAAGTACACACTCACAACTAGGTCAACAGAAAACAAAACACATTTTTGAATGAACATCTTTCATTATTTCTTCTTCTGACAAGAATCAAAAGTTCTCCTACTCCTACAGATCATTGAATTTGTTTGAAAATAAATATATCATAACAATCAACCGCAAGGTACAGGGTTACCAAAACTTCATTACAGAGATTTTCATGCTAAAAATAGACAACGATGCTTTACCAAGATTCCCGTGATTTGATTGGCTAATAGTCCCTACCGATTGTTTGCAAACATTCTTGCATTTTCAGTGCTCAATGAACACGAAGTAAGTTGTTTATCAACAATAACTTGCAACGTTTACTTTCCCCTGTGTAGAGATAACGAAGTTTGTGGTAAAGGCTCTCATATGTGTGCACTCAAATATCATACCGTTAGGCCTTGTCTCATATTTGTTACGTACATTTTGACAACAATCACTGGTGGTACGAAGATGCATTTGAATTGTTTCTGAGACTATCACGTAATATTTTAATCATTGTTTTGATCAGAAAATGTTATGAGTTGAGACATCCTATGAATCTTGTGGGAAGCTAACATATCTGATCCTGAAAGGATATTAATCTCACAGTATGTTTCTTTTCTCTGCAATAAGAGTTGCTAATGTGAAATGTGCATTCATACCACAGTAGTTTCTGTTGCAAACTTTTTCGCGGTCCAATTGACCACGGAGTTGCGAGTAGGAAGGACGAGGGCTGATGAAGGAGGGGGCTGGGGTAAAATTGTTTGAAACGGCAGGGTGGGCGAAAGGAGTGGGGCGGGCCGCCCCTGTCAAACACCGAAGCTAAGACACTGAGCCATCTGCCCTATTATATTGTATATAACATTCACAAAGTATAGGCAGTGATACTACACTAGTATTAGTACAGTAGGTCATACAAATTACAATAAACGTAATTGGTGTTCGATCAGGACGCAAACTTTTTTTTCCGGGACGCAAACTTTTTCGGGGGCTTGCGTCCCCGGAACGCAAATTTTTTTTCGCTAATAACATTACTGTATTCCATGGATACCTTATAACTGCGTCACAAATTCAGCGGTATAGGCTAGATTTCCCCAATTGACTTAGTGTGCTGTTAGGCAACCATGTGGTCGAAGATAACAGCAATACTGAAAGTATTCTATGGATATCTTATAACTGCGTCACAAATTCAGCAGTATAGGCTAGATTTCCCCCATTGTCCAGCAATGCATTTTCACTCGGCCTATAGACTGTCAGTGTCTGATCGACTGCCGTACAAAATGCATTGCACTGACATTTAGCCACAAGTCTCATTTGTTTTCTGGGTACATCATTAGAAACTAACGTTAGGCGACTAATTTATTAGTGAACAGATTTTTGCTAACGATGTTGTAAAGTTAATATTTCGCGCATGTTTTTCAATAATTGATGCATGGTTTGGGTGTTATTCAGAAACTATTTAATTAAATTGACTTTCGTTTTTAATGAAATATAATTAGGCTCAATAATTCTTCAAAGCCTTCATTTTTTTTGGTCGTCCGAAGGACTACCAAGCACACAACATTTTGAAAGATTTGGTAGTCCGACGTAATTTCTAGTCGTCTCGGACGACCGGACGACCGTGAAAGTCCTGCACTGTATTATACAGTATTAGTATTCTACACAAAAGTGTCTACATAGGTATTATACAGTACTGGTATTCTACACAACAGTGTCTACATAGGTAATATACAGTACTAGTATTCTACACAACAGTGTCTACATAGGTAATATACAGTACTAGTATTCTACACAAAAGTGTCTACATAGGTATTATACAGTACTAGTATTCTACACAACAGTGTCTACATAGGTATTATACAGTACTAGTATTCTACACATTAGTGTCTACATACTGTAGGTATTATACAGTACTAGTATTCTACACAACAGTGTCTACATAGGTAATATAAAGTACTAGTATTCTACACATTAGTGTCTACATAGGTATTATACAGTACTAGTATTCTACACTACAGTGCAGGTATTATGCAGTATTAGTATTTCCACACACTGTTGTTCCTATCATTTTCAATATTTGTATCGGAATCTAAGTGTCAGGATCTCTGTATTGCTACAAAAATTGCAAACATCGAATGAATTTCGTCGTCCTACGTTATCATCGGAACTCCTTGTCATCGCACCACTCGGTGGGTCACCTCTAAAGGATGGACGTCGTCCGGAAGAGTGTCCTTATCCGTATAGGGAAATTACTTGAGCACTCATTCTCTTAACAATTTATCAATAATAATTCCTAATTAATTTTAAATTAGTTTGTCCACCAAAGGTTCAAGAACTTGATGTAAAAAAAAAATCATCTGTCCTGACTACTTTCCACAACATTCTTTTTTCTTGATATTTTTTTTTCTCTTGGATTTTGGCTTTATTATCCATGTTATTTTCTTCTCACCTCCTCTGATGGGCTAGTTCGAATGCATGGTTGTACAGTCCTAGCATGGCCTTTCTGTCTTCTACCCTAGCCAACAGTAACAGCGTGCTGACAAACGTGACGATCAAGTCCAGGTAACTCTTCGTCATATCAAAGTTGGTGGTCTGCAAAAAACGAGAATGGTGATTTACAACAAAAGGTTAACAATCCTTAAATAGTTAGCCTGTATATAATTTGTTTTTTGACAAATTTAAGGAGAGGTAGGGGATTGGGAAGAGTGAGTCTACAAAAACAAGAAAGGTAAACCCAAGAAAATTATCTCTTCACACTTCTAGTTTTCTGAAAATTGTGAGGGGTAGGGTGTTGGGGAGTAGCAAAAGAGGAAGATGAATACGATCATAAAAGACAACAATACTTTAAGACAGAAAGGAGGGCGTTGTGGTCAAGTGGTTAAGGCAGTGGACTTGTGATCTAAGGATTACAGGTTCGAGCCCTGGCCAGATCATTGCGTTGTGTCCTTGGGCAAGGCACTTTATCTACATTGCCTCTCTTCACCCAGGTGTATAAATGGGGACCTGCGAGGTAACTTGTATATATAGTTGCGTGCGCCGGTTTGTGGCTGCACCCTATGGGAAATCCCCCAGGGGACACGTGGCTGTGGTGCACTGTGGTGCCCCAGGAGAGATTGATTGAATTGTGCACACTTTGGTGTGTGGGTGTGACAAGTTACCAATGACCAGGGGTTAAGTTGTAAAGTCATGTGAGGAGGCATTAGCCTCATACAAGACTGTAAACCTTCAACTTTAACTTTAACGAAATGAGAAAGTACACAATGCTATAGAAAAGGGTCAGAATTGCTATGCAAATTTTTTTTATTTGAAAAAAAAGGACCCTATTTTGTTACGTTGTGGTCTTTCATCATGATCCCTTGGCTTCAAATGGTATATTTAAACCAAAGAGAAAATTTGAAGTTTTCGAGCGGCACAAGAAACTGCTACTTTACCTTTGTATTTGTTTACAGGGAAATTTAAGATATCTGGCATTGCATTACAATTTAACCCATGTAAACTTGCTCTGTTACCTTTGTATTTGTTTATAGGGAAATAAGATATCTGGTATTGCATTACAATTTAATCCATGTAAACTTGCTCCGTTACCTTTGTATTTGTTTACAGGGGAATGAGATATCTGGCATCGCATTACAATTGAATGTAAAGTCGACGGATTCCAAGAGAAAGCCAGTAAAGACATACAGTAGCAAATTTTTGTATTAAATAACCCTGGTAACTGCACCAATACTTTCTTACAAACACATGAAATATGGACCGGGAAATAAGATATCTGGCATCTCATTACAATTTTATCCATGATAACTGCTACGTTACCTTCGTATTTGTTTACAGAGTAATAAGATATCTGGTATCGCATTACAATTTATTCCATGTAAAGTGGACGGATTGCTACAGAAAGGTAAAAAACATAGCAAATGTTTGTATTAAATAACCTTGGTAACTGCACCAATACTTTCTTATAAACACATGAAATATGGACGGAAAATGTATTCCCTGTGTATAAATGGGGACTTGCGAGGTGACTTGTAAATATAGTTGTGTGTGGCGGTTTGTGACTGCACCCTATGGGAAGTCCCCCAGGGGACACGTGGCTGTGGTGCACTTTGGTGCCCCAGGAGAGATTGTTTGAATTGTGCACACTGAGGTGTGTAGGTGTGACAAGTCACCAATGACCAGGGTTAAGTACAGCGCGGCGAGACTTTATTGTAAGCTGCGCTGTATAAGAACTGTTAATTATTATTATCCAGGTGAGAAGATGTACCAGGATTAATACTAGTGCTGCGAATGCTAAAAGTATGCGGTTCAGAGGAACAAAGAAGTGAACGACGAAAACTTACGATATCGAATGTGACGTGCACTGAGGCAATGACTGTGAAGAGGTTTAGGACATGATCCTGTGAATGAACAGATAAAATCACTACATCATTATACGGTAAACTTCAACGCACAAGCAAAATTTTCCTTGCTGTTTTGCTTTGTGCACCTAAAGCGAGTAAAATCAGCGAGATCAATCATCATCACCGCTACCCCTTTAAAGGAAAACAAAATAAAATATAACTGTTAGCAAACTGCTTTATCCACTAGAGAGCCTGTGTAGGAGAATGTGTAAAAGTAAGTTGGCCTGACGTTTCGATCCTAGCAGGATCTTCTTCAAAGGGTAAATGACAAGTAACAGTAACAGAAGGGACAAAAACCTACCCCCTTCCCTTAATCCTCTCTTTGTCCCTCCACTGTTTATCTCCTACCTCTCCTCTGCCCCTGTTGGTTTCTTTCATTCTACTCTCCATCCCTTGTCTAATAATCCCCTTACATCTATCTCTTTGTTCTTTGTGTTCACCACGCTTATTAACCTGTCTGTATTCTGTGCGTGTTTTTTACACACACCCCTTTAAAGGAACATAACTAATGCCCCTGACTATCACAAGGCTAACATACCAACCATCATACCATCTATTGCTCTGAGACTGAAAAACTACTGTGAACAATATCAGCATAGCTTTTAAGTTCTACTTTCCCAAGTTGTTCAAGATTTTCTGGACAGAAACGTTCACCTCGAAATTAATTGACCAATTAAATCACCTAAGTTTACAGTCCATAATCGACTTTTAAAACTGTACAGTAATAGGATTATTGTCTTTATAAATAATGCTAACCAAAAATGAGATCTGAGGATAAAACAATCTTTTAAAAAGAAGATTTTAAAGAGCCGTACCTTGAAATCAAGTATATCCTTAAATGTTGTGTAATACACACTTAACACTTTTAATATCTCAGCCTTCCTCTGGTCCACTGGTTGCAACACAGACTGTCAAAGAAAGGGGAAAAAAATTAAAATCTTTGAGTCACTTCAATAGCAACGTAAGTTGTAGTTGTCATTAACTAATGTTATCTGCAAGAGCGTCAAGTAGACTTTGTAGTGAGTCCGTCATAGTTACTCTGAGTTTACTAGCCTACGTAGATTCGTACTCATGCAAGTTTACAAGTACTCAAGCATATTGAATGCTTAGTACAAATAGGAACTAGTACTACCTTCGTAGTGCAAACTTGCGTATTCTACACAAAAGTGTCTACATAGGTATTATACAGTACTAGTATTCTACACAAAAGTGTCTACATAGGTAGTATTCTACACAAAAGTGTCTAAATAGGTATTATACAGTATATACTAGTATTCTACACAAAAGTGTCTACATAGGTATTATACACAAAGACTTGCGTATACTCCTGCTTATCGGGCCCCTGTACTTGTACTCATAATGAGGGGATTCCCCTTACAGTACTCTGTTGTACAGTATTGCCCATAATTGTTTTCCAGCGAGGTTTTCCCTCCTGTGATTTTTGATTATTTTTTTAACTCCTTGTTCCTGTAATATCATATTTTTATTCTCCTCTTTTGTTTTTGCTTCGCCTTCTCTTTTCTCTTGGTCACCAACGTTGATAAACATTGTTGTTTTTTCTAGTGCCATTAAGTGTAACTATACAAGTTTCTTATCATGTTGATATATACATGATATATACATGTACATGCTGATGTACTAGTACTGTAAAACAATAAACTGAAAAATTGAAAAAATAAATCTGAATTGAATTGTTCTAAAAGTCTGGTTTTTAAGTAGAATTCAATATCTTTGGTTTTTTAAGTAGAATTTGATATCTTTGCTAGTGACTTGCCTCATATTTCTATTGATATCAGTCAGTAACTAAGGGGTATACCCAAGAGTAACAGCAACAGGGTAGAGAGAAGTAACCTTCTTCACCATGTGCCACTTAAAGTGCCTTCCCCCTCCTACTTGATACAAACATGCACACATACATGGCTACCCACACGCACACACACACACACACATAAAAGAATCAAACAAGTCAATTTCGGGAACATCCATTTAGGGAACAAGAGACATCCGGTAGTCCTTCGGTACCCCTCAATCTCCAAGCCTCTTACAAATCCACCAAGGATAGCACTCCGATCATATTCATGCACACGTTACAAACCTTTAACCTCAAGATTGTCAAATCCATGAATCTTATATTCAAAGCTCCATTCTGAATTATATAGTACCAGCTCCCTCAGTGCTAACAGGTTTGCGCAACAATCACAGCACTAGTAAATATGGTACTAATTTAGAATCCGTACAATTCCTAACCCCTAACCCTACTCCCTAATTCCTAACCCTAATTCCTAACCCTATTCCCTACTTCCTAACCCTACTTCCTAACCCCGAACCCTATTCCCTACTTCCTAACCCTAATTCCTAGCCCCTAGTAAGCTTTCCCATTCATATGGTACGCATTCTAAAGTTAGGCCGTAAATATAAACGAGGGTCCATTTTCTACAGAATTCAGCCCCTTTCCCAAAATGATTGAAAAAGGTAAAATTATGGGGGTCAAATTTAACATGGTCAAAGACATTTTTTATAAACACAGCGAAGGTTTCCAATTTTAAGGAACTAGGGACTTTATAAACTTTATAATCACCTGACTTTTTTCTGACTGTGGAAATTTCTTCTCTATGGCTCTGATGCATGGCTCTAACATTTTCTCTGAAAGGAAAGCAGGTCTGGAATTTGGGTCTTGACATGCCTGTGAACAAGAAAAGATGGTAACATTACACTAGGTTGAAATGAATCAAAGTGGACTTCGACATTTAACCGTACATACTATACAAACACAGTCAAAGAAAGCTTAGGCTAGGCCTCTACCAGATTACTCAGAATTAGGCAACATATTGTGTTTATATGTTATTCATACAAATTTGCTATACATTATCAATCAGAAAAGGTGAACTCTATAGGTCTCTTACAGGCATAGAATTTGTGAATCATAGGCCACAGGTGGGTGGTAAGTTGTACCATGAATTATGCTATTAAAAATAAAATCAAAGTATTTATCTTTCTTAGGCTACCGACAACAAAATGATCCTTAGATCATGATTTATTTATTTGTTTGTATGGTTATTTGAACAAACAATTTTAATTGAATAAGCTAATAAAAACAGTAGTTCCAGACTTATACTTAGTAGAAAGAAAAGGTGCTTTCTGCCATAAGGAAAAGCATCTTTCTCTATATGGCTGAAACTACTGTATTCTATGGGACTGCTTGCTACTCTAGTGTCAACATCATAAGGATATGATGGAAACTGCTAAAATATTACTATCCATTGGTCACATGCCTAAACCATTTCATGAAGTCTTCAATGCTTTGGATAAGCAAAGCTCTTCCTTATTCAAGTTATTGATGGAAGTTACCTACTTGGATGAACAATTGAATGTATCAACATAGTATAGGCTAATCTTTCTCTAACCCTAAGAATAATACTTATTAAGAAAGACTAATGAACAGTAAAGAGAAAGCCTTAGCCTGTGCACTTCAAACTCAACTAAGTTCCACAGTAGTGATTCAGTCAATCAGTGGTTAACCATACTGGAAAGTACTTTGATCATACGCCAAAGAAATACGCCAAGGTGGATGTGGTTTTGTTCTGTAATTTTACGCCACACTATCTAAGCGGAACGCAACCATCGGTTGGCTATAGCATAGGCCCTATTAAGACGACAATAAACCTGAACGATGAAGGCCTACCGTGGCCTACAGCGGGCCACAATGATATGCCTACAGTACAGTATGTTTAAGTTGGCTTAACTTAACGTTAGGCCTACCTTTTTGATATTGTACAATCTTGCCAGCAGACCACGACCTCGATCAGTTAAAATTGTCAGTTTCTCCGCCAATTTCATTTGGCTCTGCATCACAGAAAACCTTGACATCTTGCTGATTGGTTTACGTTTGTCTTACATTCGAAAATGATTACCCTAGTAATATAGAAACAAAATGGTCAGTAGCTTGAGCCTGTGTTGTCAAACGTATTTCCCCATAGGCCTATGAGACTACAGTACGTACAGCGTAGTGTAAGTAGAGCAATAACAAGGGTAACCGTATCTTGAGTTTAGTGTACGTACAGTAGGTGCGGCACACGGAAGTTAAAACAACCAAACTTGTGTGGGGATCATGAAATCTTCATGAACTGAAGGAATTTTTGTCGAATGTAAGATATTTTCTGCATCGTTAAAATTAAAAAATCATACAAAATAAACTCTTTTTAAAAAAATGGGTCTTTAACTATGTATTATTATGATGTAAATATTTAAGTTAATATACATATTTTGGGAGTACGTACATTTGTTATCTAAGCAATAAGCAGTTGCAAGCAAACTTTTAAAGGAATTGTCTGGTGTAAGATTTTGATACATTGTCCTTGTAGTTATTATTTTTCTCTTTCTAACCATGTAAAAATTGTCCCCATTCGACGTTTTCTTCTTGTAGAAATCTGGTTTTCAAATTCACCAGTTTCTCACCAAAAGTACCGTTTGTTCGAACGCTTCAATATGGTGATTGACGTAGTGCTTGCAGATAGGCAAAACAGGCGACTTGAAGTTAGCACTCCCAATTCCGCAGCAAATTAACTCACGTGTAAGCACATTGAATTGCCTCATATATATAACGTACATACTGGCGAACGTATATACTACGATGCTCAGTTGGTGTATAGCGTTACACATAGTACACTCACACTCAAACCACAGTTCATTAACTGTTCGTCGAAATCGCTGAAATAAATTTCACGGATCAAATTAACAGTAAAAGGAAACTTATAAAGTATTCGTTAAACCGAAAGATGAAACTTGGCGGGATCGATGTCATCGCAGAACTGTCCGATTGTAACGTTAGAGTAGCCTATACACGCGAACATTCTTCGCGCTGGAGCTGGATACCGCGATGTATAAACAATGAAGAGCCTGCTGTTAAAACTTATCTTGTGTTACACAAAGACCACGAAACCACCGATCTACTACATATATTGCGGCTTAAGGAGTTTTTTAAATTATATCTAATTTATAAGAAATTTCACCGGAAATTATTGAAGAAATTGATCGATTCGTTGTCAGAGCAGAATATAGCACTGAGAAGCTTAGGCTTCGCAGAACTGTCCGATTGTGAACGTTTGAGTATAGCCTACATGCGAACATTTTTCGCGTTGGAGCTGGATAGCGCGATGTATAGCCTGAACAACTCAGAGTCTGCTGTTAAAATTTACCTTGTGTTATACAAAGACCACGGAACCACCGCTCAAGTACATGGCGGCTTAAGGAGTTTTTGAAAACATATCTAATTTTTAAGAAATTTCACCGGAAATTAAGGAAGAAATTTATCTGTATACAAACGCTGTTTTTGTTGTGATTACCGTATAGGTACTGTGCGGAGGGTGGGTTATGACGCAATCTGCTATGGCAGAGCTGACGTCACGTATTGTACTGTTCAAATTATTTTTGAAATGTCTATCCATAACGATTAAAAAATCGTTTCTCTGTCAAACGCAACATTAGCGTTCTCATACTTTGACAACATGTTTGGAAAATTATTTACTATTTTTTAAGGTAACTTCTTTGGGCTACCAGACAATCCTTTTAAGGCTTTGCTCGCATCGATACTCGATATCGTCAACGTTGATTGCTCTACTTCCCAGGGCGAAGCAACCACGCAAGGACGTCGCTTAGGGGGGGAGGGAGTGGGGGTTGTCTCACCCCCAATCTTGGTAAAACTGACGATAATCGGAAAATTTGAGTGCGACAGTTGGAATTCCAACTGTCGCACTCTAATTTTTCCGACTGTGGCACTATAATTTTCATATATTCTTGTAATTTGTGAGTGACCGAAAATTTTCGGTCAAAATTGACCTTTAATCAGTCATATTAGCCACGTTTTCTTTATCACATTGAGAAATTGTATCTCGCGATCTTTATACTCCACCATACAAAACTTCGTATGATTTTGAATACTCTAAAAGAAATATGCCTAAAACTACTGTAAGTTATACAATTAAAACCTCAATCTACGGAAGCTTGTAAGTGCCATCAACATAAGAAACACTTTGCCCCATTAAGCTGAAATTTTTCAGTAAATTGTTTAGATAACAAGATAAAATCTTATCAAAACAAAATCAGAAAAATGTTGGATTGCTTAATTGCTTTAACTGAGCAATTGAACAATTTTCTGAAAAATGTTTAATTGACAACTTACCACATCTCGTGAATTGACCTTTTGCTGCAAAATGTTCAATTCACTTCATTCCATCTGAGCAATTGAAAAATTTTCTGCAAACTGTTTAATTGACATCTTATCGTAACTCGTCAACTCAACATTTTCTGCAAAATGTTTAATTGTTCACTTCATTCCAAATGCTCAGTTGGAATGAAGTGAACAATTGATTTTTTTCATGTGAGTGATAAATAGCCCCCCCCCCCTCCACCACCCCCCCCCCCCAAGAAAATAATGTTAAGCGCGCTAGGAAATAGCACTGTTTTGGGGGGTAATTCACTATGTCGTCGAATATAAGTTTTTGAAAAAAAAAGTTTTCCCCTTTGTTACATTAACATAGCTTTTGAGGTTAGTAGTCTATGTAGCCTATCAAGCAGATAACTTATACCCAGTTGCTTACTCGCTTAACCAGAGTGATTAATAAGTTTGTGAAGTGAGGGCCAGTGGTACAAATGTACCGGAAAAATTTCGGAACAAAAGCGCAGTCGCGAAAGATAGGGTGTTTGACTGACGCTGACCGTATCGTTGACGAGTAGTGCGGTGGGGGGGGGGGGGGGTACAAGGCAGCAGTCGGAATTTTCTGGCTGGAAAACCCATCCAGTTGGAATTTCAGTCACCACACCCCCCCCCCAATCATCAGGCCTTGATACGTCCCTGCAACCACGTATACCTCTGATAGCATCACCCCCCCCCCAAATGTATTAAAATCTTCTCCTCACCCTTTTTCTCCACGGGCAAACAGAATATTACAAGATTCATACAGTGTAATTTTTAGGCCCCTATATGTAGGCCTATAGATCTACACTATATTTATAACATAGTGTTACGTTGGGGGTGTGCTCCGGCTCAATTAGTTTGGGCTCCGTTATTAAATAGGTACAATGAACAACAGATAAGAGAAACTCCAGACATAGATATAATTGTAGAGTATTAGCTTTATTGCTGGAGTGTATCTGAACTACACTCTCTGAAGTCTGGAATCTTAGTCTTTTCCATATTAAAAAACTACAGTATTTAAGTCATTACAACTTCCTGTGAGGGGGCGATAACCTCTCTGTGACATAAACTCTTGGTCTTACTTATAATTACTAAGGCACATAGGAGAGTGCTATGACTGACCATATTTGTAATACACCTGAGATGCAACAGGTTGTCATCTGTGGTAACCATGAGTAGTTCTTGGAATTAAAACAAAGGGGGCTTCTACGAATATGATGTGGGTGTAGGGTGAATAAGTCATGGACAGGAAGTAAGTACTGTAGTTACTCTTAAGACAAAGAGGCATGGAAGCAAATGTTTAAAGTAATACGATGGGGATATAACTACATACTACATTACAATAGGCATATATGTGGTAGGTAGCCAGCTACACCCTAAACAGTCGAAATCTGATTTTCAAACCTTGTTTGCAAAGTTGCAAAATATACCATCACTTTCCATCCAAGCACCCTTCTTTGGAATCAATTAAACGAATAACGAATACAATAGGAGTAATTTAACGCTATTCGAAACTTATTCGAGGGGGATCCTTAAAATGAGAAATGAAATCGAACGAGCACTGATTGAAACACGATAGGAAAAACCTAGCTAGCTACTGCAACCCTCCGTTTAAGCTTCATTCTTTTCAAATTGGTATTAATTCAGTTATTAATTAAGAAATAAATATGTTAACATTAGGCTATCGACTTCTATTCCTTGTCAATATGTTTTTGTGGTTCGTGGTCTGCCTATACAATTTCGATAATACCTTATTCATGTTAAATCGTGATAGGCCTACTATTGGCATATGGGACCGCTAAGGTAGCATACGCCCATTAAAAGCCCCATTGACTTACACACTAAATCACAAAAGTAATGTGGTCTCTAAGTCTAGATAGAAGTTTTCACTAGCTAAACGCTACCCATCACCGGATAGCTGACAAGTTGGCCTTTCATGGCACCATCAATTTTCCGTACCATGACCATGTAGATTTTTTGCTAAGTTTTCGTCACTTGTAAACAAACCTCTTCACTCAGTGGTAAACAAATTTCCTACGCTGCTCCCGGGAGGCCTAAAGGGGTCTAAAATTGCCTCAATTGACCCAATTTTCTCACCATGCACATGTACTGTACTTCCATTCATGCTCTTCAACATGTAAGCCACAAAAAAAACTAGATTATGATTGATAACAGGTCACAAAAGATGTTCTCCCGCTGCTTTTTGGCCCTTTTCCTGAAGGAGAACAAATGAGCGGATTGATATAGACTCTAATAGGAGTATGCCACCCTAAGAAAAATTGAAGAAGATGAATAAAAAACTAAAAAGAAAATAGATGGGTGGCGGAAAGATCAATACCAATCAATCAAATTTCCACTATCACAAAGGACTATAGTGTAATTCTATATTGCCAATCTCTTAGATGAACATTAGGGAGAGAAACATATATTTAAAAAAACCAAAGTAAGAACTGGATCGTGCTATATATTGGTAGCATATGCTATTAGCATTACAGTAAGAACTGCATGAGGATAAGTGTAACCCCAACAAATCTACTTTGGATGGATTTGTTGTGATTACACATATCTTCAGTTCTTACCGTAAACCTAATAGCACATGCTACCGATTTATCATATTTGTCAGCACAATCCACTATTTACTGTGGTACACAAGTTTCAGATTTACAGTAGTTACTGTAATTTCTGTGAGTGACTGAATCGGCTAGGCTTACAGACCAAATATCGTTTCTTGTAAACAAAATTCCATAATCACGGACAGTTTCTTTATGGCAGTTTTACCAGCAGGTCTGTGGGCAGCGGATTTGCTTGTAAACTTTGAAACCGATTGTGTTGAAGTTTTGCTCAGCACACCATTCTTAATGCATGTTGCAACTTCCATATTTATGGAGGAAGAGGGAAACAAAATTCCCTCTTTCCTTTTATTTAATTCTGACCTAATTCTAATGTCGTTTGGTATGATTTTGTTTTTTATATATAACACGAAGAGTCACTTTGAAGTTGTTGAAACAAGGAAATCAGTGGTCTTACTCAGTTCGTCATACATATATGGAAACTTAGGGAAACCATGAATGATAATTTCATAACTGCTTAGAACATGGTTTTCGGTTCGGTTTTAAAAACGCAAAACCATCGATGTTTACTCTAATACAGTAAGTGGCCTACTTTCTTCAAGGGGCGAGTCTTCAAGCTGAATGAAATCGTTCATATCGTGTAAAAGGATTGGTTCAGGTGTCTGACATGTCTATCTTGTATGAAAGAGCTTAAAAAGACAAACATAATAGTGAAGAAACTACCATGATAGCATTCTCTGTTAAGGAGATATCACACTTTGAAGATTTCACAATTTCTTTGCAAATGACTGGTGTAGAAAGACTAACTGTGAGGGTGTGAAGATACACATTTGTGACACCTGAACTGTTCCTTTAACTGTTACAATTTTGGTACACAAGGATTCGTTATCATGTCAATCAGGCCTTCGTCTCTGCGTGACATTAACATATTAAACTCGGCATCGAAGTTATGAGCCCAAGTCTTAAAGTTTGTCAAATTCTTCTCGTAATAATGTCTGAGCACCTTCTTTCCAAAGTCATCCTTTTCATATGGATAAAATCCAAATATGGCCGTACTTTGACAGACTGCCTCGGCTACAGCAAGCATATATAAACCTGACGACGGGTACCGCCACAAGTTGTATTTCCTGAAGAAGAAAAATAAGGAAAAGAAGAAGAAGAAAAAGAAGACTGTGACATATCCAGTCTTTTAAAATTTGAGACTGAGCTGCCTCGACGGACGAGTACGGTAAGAAAAAGGATCTTCGACGTTTTTTTTTCTTTAACCGAGACCACTGTTTCATTGGTCCTAATACGCGACGTGATCTATACTGTTGCATGATGCCCAAAACATGTTGTTTATCTCAATCTTTGTGCTACTTGTGAAAATATGCTTCAAAAGATCTCGCCTTCGGTAATTACGAACGAAGTTCTATATACCACTACTGATCAACTAGGATATACATCAATTATATTTCGGAGACTTTCGATGCATTGTTTACTGACTCTCAACGCTTACACTAAGTTTAGCGTACGTGAATGAGAATACGTCAACTATAAGCCTTCCGATTGGTTGACGATCAGATGTGCGTAAGGTTGCTAAAGGAACGATGGATATTTGTTGCTAAAATTGACTAGATGTGAATGATGTTAAAAACCATACTTTGCTCAAGGGCAATCACCATAGACTATTTCTCAATACAAAATGATTTGTCAAGCTTTGGCAACACTGTATATACTATGACTAGATTCATAAATCACCAAAGAATTAAAAATGAAGTACTTCTATCATGGGACGTGCTATTTGAAAATATAGCACCTTTCAATGAACAATCTGCTTATTTATTTATTACAAACTTTTCGCTCTTTATTACGCCAATACTTGTATATTAAATTGATTTTGAACGTATGAAATCGAACGAAATTCACTTTGTGAAATCCTCTTTGTGTAGCTGCAGAGAGATAACTATAATGTTACCTACATGTGATAACGCTTTGATTTGATTCTACATTCTACTATTTATGTGAGCAGAATGTTCAGACATTCCACTTAGCTCTTTGCCATTCAAGTTTTCGGTTATCTTCTTAACCATGCCAGCTGTTAGTCAGGAATGTGAAACTTTATCACAGAAAACAACGAACGCGCTCAACTATACTCAAATTGTGTTATGTAAATAGCCGTACATTGAAGATGGTAGTGAAATCTAGTTGGATAATGTAATTCTTTCCATTGTTTCAATTCTACGCAGTGGCGGAGTGTCGTCCATACAGTAAGGGGGGGGGGGGGCGGATGCCCCCTCTGACGGACTCAAATGGACTGCTGGCGCCCTTTTCACCTTTTTACCACATTTTACTTATTCGCGATTATTGATTTTTATAGCGCTCTCACCTACCTATTGACATTTAAAACATTTTGTTGGCGATGAAACCTATTTATTCTTCGTTTATCTGCAAATTAGCAAGGCCTGGAAAGGGTAATTTCCGGCGATCTAGAGAGTATCTTTACTCAAAAAATCTATCGCTTAGATAGTGTCGAAAGAGCCCCTACAGACTATTCTCGACCCCCCTGACCAATACCTCTAGCTCCGCCACTGATTCTACGTTTATCAATAAATACAGGAAGAGAATTTGGGCGTTTCCAGCAAAACCAAATACATTTAATTCAATATGTTAACCTTAATTGTTTTAAATCTTACTTTCTCACCATTTTATGTTACTGTAGATATCTTTCAAGCTGAATGCGACCTGGAGGTGTAATTTCTTCATTTTCAATGCTTTGGCTATGCTTTGTAATTTTGTTTCGTGTTTACTAGTATCTTTAGGATACCAAAGAATCGTGTTGTTTAAATTTCTCAAAGTTCTCCAAATTTCCTTTTCTCTTTCGGTGTGTGGACCCGACGAAAGTACCTTGTCAAGCTGACCCAACATGTTATCATTCACCAACATTAGGTCTGTCCTGTTCCCGATGTCACTCTCGTATCCTTTGACTGGGGCCATGTTTGCTCTGATGACTAAATCATAAGAATCGATGGTACTGCCACATTTACTCTGTAGTAGTATTCCACTGTTACCTATTACTGCACACTTTTTTTGTCTCCTCAAAGTTGAATATTGAGAATTTATCTCCTTCAGGTAACATTTTTTTGAAGCTTCTTGATCAGGTTTTCCATTTGATTGCGATTTTACAAGATAATCCATCAACGTTTTATTTTTAACGTTATAGTGGGTCATCTGATGGAATGTCTGGTTATCAGTGATATTCTCCCTATAAACGATTAACGTGTAATCTCGTTGGAAGCAGTCCATTAAAGACCTGTGTGAGAAAGAAAAGCAAATATAATTGTATTGTTGGCCTTTTTTCTGCAAAAGCATGGTTATCACTTCGTTTCGTTAATACATCACATTGATTGCTTCTTAAAGGCATTGAAGACTCGCCCCAAACCGCGTGCCGCCCTCTATCAAAAACTTTCCGTTGCTTGCAAGTGTTTTCTCTTGTCGCTACAAAATGCAGACAGTAATGAAACGTGATACCTTGTTATCTGTTATCTAGACCTGAGATGTCCATCGCTGTATCGTTTGTACACTGTGCTGTGGGTATTGACCGCAGCTGTATGTACTGGCTGTACAAAAGTGTAATTACCGACGGTAGCAAGCTGTATGTGTATTTTGTGGGATCGATGGTGGTGTCTAACACTTCTGTTACACCTCATTTGAAACTAGGTCAGATTACCGGCATTAGACGTTTCTTTTTGCGCGAGTCTTCACACCCTTAACGAGAAATACATGTTTATAGATCGCACTGTACATTATCGACCTTAACTCTAAACGTTTGCAGTATTGCTACGTAACAATGGAGTTCCTGCAATAATACTTGAGGTAGCTGTAGGCCTAAATGTCAAATTCGACAATTATGAACTCCACCAAATGCAGTAGGTTTTAAGTGTTGGCGATGCCGATGACGATAATGACTTCATGTTTTACACTCGTGTATAGTATTTAATCGGCAAGATATGATTTTCTTTTGGAGTAAAAGGGGAGGATTATGTGGTATTGTTTTTTGACTCCCAGCTCATAGTTGTCAACATCATAAACATTTGTTTCTTATCATGATTTGTAGCATATTTGCTATTTACGGAAATATTCCAACTGTATCACAGTTTTTCATGGAAAAATTAAACACTAACGACATTACAGTCACTAAATCCTAAAACTTGTACAGATGTCCCTATGTCATTAGACCATGCACCCTTTTCTGTGATTCATTTCCTGAGACTAGCATTTGTGCGACCATACACTCGAAGTTAATAAAACGGGACTGTTTCGTACTTTATGGTGTTTTCGTTTAACTAAGATGTTAGTTTACAAGTAAGACACCGTGTTGTTATGGAAAACCGGTTGCAGGCTGGGTAAATTTTATACTGGAATTGTATGTTAAATCGTATCATTCGCACCATGATCATGTAAAACAAACCACTCACTTTATTGTACCGTACCGTACCGTACCGTACCTTACCGTACCGTACCATACCATACCATACTATACTATACTGTATACTATATACTGCACTGCACTGTACTATACTATAATATATACTCTACTGTACTATACTATACTATACGATACTATACGATACGATACTATACTATACGATACTATACTATACTATACTATACTATACTATACTATACTATACTATACTATACTACACTACACTACACTACACTACACTATACTATACTACACTACACTACACTATACTGTACTATACTGTACTACACTACACTATACTGTACTACACTACACTATACTATACTATACTGTACTATACTGTACTACACTACACTATACTGTACTACACTATACTATACTATACTACACTATACTATACTACACTATACTACACTACACTACACTATACTATACTATACTAGTATCGTATTATAGTATTATAGTAGTAGTAGAGTAGTAGTAGTATATGTAGTATAGTAGTGTAGTATACTATACTGTAGTATACTATACTGTAGTATAGTACTGTATCGATGTTTGAGTTTATTTCTATAATGCAAATATATAATTGTGCAACATGTTTACAATGTGGTGGAGGAGGACTGAGGATGCATAGCTTATTCGAGCATTCCACTCTTGAAAAAAAAAACAATAGATAATAACAAAATAAAAACAAATGAAACAAAGAAAAGTCATAACCACCTAGGAAGAGCAATCACTATGTAAAATGAGATTTAAATTTGGATTTGTACGAAGTTATGGATTTTAGCATCTTTCACGGTTCTGTCTAAACAGTATGTTCGCTTCTACATTGTTATATTACATATCATGATATTTTCTAGATAATAGTGGAGTTGTAAACTATAACATAATTATGATTACGAACTTAGGCAAACATAAACGGAACACAATTACCTACGTAAGATAAGAACTTAGTATTTTTTTTATACCTTTGGACGATGTCAATTTGCACAGCTTTGATCCAAATATGTATAATCAAATATCATTTGTTTTTTGTGTTAAGAGTTCTCTTTTAACAGCTCCAGTGTGATTTATTCAAACATCTCCGAAAATAATCCTTTTCAGAGCTGTGATATTGTCATCGCTGTATTATATCAAACCAAAGAACACTATTGTATAACTCACTTATGGACATCAAAATGAATTTCGGTTCTATTCCAAACTTTTGAAGTACTAGGCTGCACTATAATAGATTAAGGAACAACACCATTCTGGGCTTCTTACATAGTGCTACGGAAATAGTTCAGAGTTGCATAATTTCTTTTTTTTTTAATGTAGATGTGTACATGTGAACATGTCGTGAGACTACACCATGAACAAACATGTGTATCTTTTACAGCACTGCTGTTAAAAAAAACTACATGACAATAAAACCTTGATAAACTGTTCGATCTAACACTGCAGTAAAATGATCTGTGTAATCCTTTTGTAAGAATAATTATTGATTATTAAATATCTTGTGGGAAGTAGAAATATGTCAATAAATCATATTAGGCACCGTCCATTTGGTGCATAAATACATTTCCTCATCGCTTTTGATAGATGTAATGCTGCCTATATAGTCTATATGAACAGGCTATATGAACAGGCAACCACGAGATAATCGTTGAAGTGTACCACTTAAAGGTTGTCAACTCTCCCTTCTTTCAATGAATAGGCACGTTCCATTATGAGAGCAGATATATTGTATTAAATAAATATTACAAAACGTAAACACAGGAACTTGCATTGTTGAGATATTCAGCAATGAAAATACGGTTTCCAAGTTGGTGTGAAGAGTATATGCGCTATTTAAACGAAGATTGTATTCTAGAATAAATAGTTAGGGGAAAAAGAAACTAGATAATATAAAGAAAACAGACACACACAAAGTCTATGAGCAAAGGATTTCAGTGTTTTAGAAATTTGGCAATGGAAATTAGAAGTCCAGTTTGGCAATAGTCTTTCAGTGACAAGTCTTGTAACCAACGAGTAATCAATGTATGCCAATGTAGCTAGTGTCTCGGGTGTAGCTAAGAGTTAATTGCGTAGAGGTACGAATTAAGCGCTATAGTATATGTTTGTTATTTTGGGTTTATCTGGGACGGCAAATCGTTTCTGATGTTTAAACTGAATGGTGCCGTGGTCTTTAGGTTTAGTTCCCAGAAATTTTCTTTTCCTTTCCTAGATTTATCTGTCCAAGAATCGTTCTGGTCAATGGCAATAACACGCAAATTCTGAATTGAATGATTTTGGAGATTGAAGTGATTTGCAACAGGTTGGTTGATCTTTTTTGATATATATATATATATATATATATATATATATATATATATTCATCCATGTTAATATAAACATGTATGTTACTTGCACAAACACAGAAACAATCGTGTATATACATATATGGTAGGGGGGAAAAAATACAAAAACAAAGGGATGGCTACAGCGTACAAAATACAAAATGAAAACTTAAAATCTTAGTAGAGGTTTATAAGGGATCTAGTAAAGTTGTAACGAAAAGAGTGTACGTTATGCTTAGAAGTTAAACTCTGGAGCAATATCTCTACATTTTCCTAGCAAAGTGATCAGATTACATACTTCTGATGAACCCTGGATAACAACTGAAATTAAAAGACTCATCTAAAAACGTCCAAAAAGTATTATAATCAGCGCATTCGGAACCACAAATCAAGTGACCTAGCTGGATGGCATAGAGGTATTCAAATTATTACCAATAAAAATCGTAAATCGCCCACTATTACAGTTCCTGGTCTTTCCCTGATGGATGAGCAAGCAATTGCTGAATCTATTAACCACAGCTTTGTTTCTGTCTATCACGGCAGACCTCCCTTAAATTTGAGTGATCTTCCTACCTACGCTCCATCTAAACCACCACCGCAAATTCAGGTTTGGGAAATGTATCGTGAGCATAGTAGCTTAAAGGTTAATAAGGCGGTCGGACCAGACGGGGTTCCAAGTATAGGCTCATTAAAGAGTTTGCATGTGAATTCAGTATCCCTATAACTGACATTTTAAACACATCCATAACTGAAGGCTTAGTACCCCAAACTTGGAAGGATGCTAATATTGCTACTATACCCAAAGAAATGCCGGCAACAATTTCTAGGTTGAGACCCATATCTCTAACATGCCACCTTCCTAAAGGTTTTGCTGCAAATTAAACTGGGTACGCAATGATATGTCTATATATAAATATATGTTTATACGTCGATCGTAATCAATATGTTGTATTAAGGGCTCCTCTACTACTCATTGCTTAATTGAACTTCTTGATGTTATATATAAAGGAAGTGATATAGGAAATACGGTAGGTCACTTATGGTCACTGACTTTACCTGATTGCGTAGACCACCTTAGCTATCAAAAGATTGTATGAGTTAGGTGTCAGAGGCGAATTTGTACCTTGGCTAGCTGATTTTCTCACCTCTCGTCAGCAAAGGGTATAAATAACATTCTGCCATCTCAACATGGGAAACACTATATTGTGGTGTACCACAGGGAACTAAATTGGTACCACTGATATTCGTTGGTATAATAAATAATGTTTTAGAAAAGGCTAGTTCCCACTGTGTTTAGTATGGCGATGATGTGAGCTTAGCGCAGGTTCGACTGGTTACTCAACCAAGCCAGATTGGTCAGGACGTTCACATTCTTGATATATGGGCTACTAATAATCACCTCGAGCTCAATCCCTCGAAATGTAGGCTAATTCAATCTCGAAAAATTGAATTTCGAAAATAACATTGCCCTAAAAAAAAAGGATAACCCAAAAACCTTCTTGGCTTATGTCAGGTCAAAGCAGGAAGTTAAAGATGCAATTGTTTCTCTTCGGGCACCACAGGCTGATAATATAGTTACTGATAGTCAGGATCTTGCAGATCTTTTGAACAACTGTTTAGTGTCGGTTTTTAAAAGGGAAGATATGAGTAGTATTCCAGATTTACAGGGGGTAAGTGATAGGCCTAAACTGGATACGGTCTTATTTTCGGATGAGGTTGTCTTAAAGGAGCTGCTTCGTCTAAATATTTCTAAAGCTTATGGACCTGATGCAATTCATCCGTATTTGTTGAAGACTTTTGCACAGTCACCATTTCTGCGTTCCACTCTCATTGGTTTTTAGTAAATTTATGAATGAAGGTTATGTTCCTAAGGACTGGAGATATGCTAATATTACCCCAATTTTCAAGAAGGGTGATAAGTCTAAGCCCTGTAATTATTGGCCCGTTAGTCTCACTACTGTTGTTTGTAATGTCATAGAGTCTATTGTTAAAAAGTCTATGGTCTGTCACTTCAGCAGTCAGTCTTTGATCAGAGAGTCTCAACATAGCTTTTGTCCAAAAAGGTCTTGTCTCACTAATATCCTTGAGTTTATGGAAGATGTAACAAGCTCACTATATAGTCAGAAGTCTGTAGATGTTGTGTTCGTGGATTTCCAGAAGGCCTTTGATAAAGTTCCCCACCAGCGTCTTTCACTTGGGCTGAAGAGTATGGGTGTCAAAGGGAATTTACTGTATTGAATCGAGAATTGGCTTGGTAAAAGGAAACAGAAGGTGGTAATTAAAGGCTGTGCTTTTTCTTGGCAGGACGTTACTAGTGGGGTTTCACAAGGGTCTGTTTTGGGTCCCTTGTTGTTTGTTGCCTATATAAATGACATCGACGGAGATATTTTGTGTACAGCTAAGAAGTTTGCTGATGACACCAAATTGTATTCTGAGGTCTCTTCCAAAAGCGACTCTGAGTTTCAAAAGTGTCAAACGGATTTGGATAAGGTTTTTTCCTGGTCTCAGGGATGGCAAATGCTTTTTAATATTGATAAATGCAAGGTAATGCACATTGGTAGTAGTAACCAAAAGTATACATACAATCTTAATGGTGTGGAGTAACAGGAGGTCTCTGTTGAAAGAGACCTAGGTGTCTACATTGACTCATCTCTGCAACCTTCTAAACATTGTCTTGAAGCTGCTAAAAGAGGTAATAGGGTTTAGGTATGATCAAGAGGAACTGCAGTTTTTTGATAGAGAATATCGTAGTTAGGCTTTATAAACAGTTGGTTAGGCCTCATCTGGAGTATGCTAAGCAGGCTTGGAACCCATATTTTGCTATGGATAAGGAAGTACTTGAAAAAGGTCCAGAGGAGGGCTACTAGGATGATTAGTTCCTTAAAGAGTGTTCCTTATTATAGGCGGTTACAACTGTTGAATCTCACCACACTGGAGCTCAGGAGGTTATGTGGGGACTTGATTCAGGTTTTCAAGATTGTGTATGGTTTTGACATTTTATCCTTTACCGACTTTTTCATGTTTGCTAATAGTAGTTGTACCAGAGGTCATTGTCTTAAACTCCAAAAGTCACAAAGTAGGATTAATATTCGGCATAACTTTTTTGTAATAGGGTTGTGAATGAGTGGAACGGTTTGCCTAAGAAAGTTGTACTTGCATGTAGTGTCAATGGGTTTAAGAATGCTTTGGACAAGCACTTTAAGCTTTGTAATCGCGTCGGAGTGTTTGTGTCTTCAGTTTTTTCTCTCTCCTATAGAGTAATTGATGGGGACTTAAGTGTCCCTCCTGATCCTTTTTTCCCCTACTAAACTAAACTAAACTAAACTAAACTAAACTATTGCTTTAAATATAGCATATTCTTGTGTTCAAACATCAGTGTAACAATGTATATAATGTTTTGATTTAATTTTGGTTGTTATTATACTTCTACTTATTCCAGAACAGTTGAAGTTGTGTCTTCTTCATAGTTCTTTGGCTTCAATTATGCGAGGGAAAAAATCATTTCTTCCAAAATGGCTTACATTTAGCATCACACACTAAATATAATGAAAAGCCTGCACTCCGCAAAGTTTATTACAATAATGGAAATGATAACTAACATTTGCATTTACTCAAACGAAAGCTATTATAGTGGAGGGACATCCCTCCCATTCTACCCCTACCCGGGAGGGGGGACATTATCAATGTTCGTTATTCGAACATTGTTTATGGACATGAGTATCTTTACAGTTTACCGTATAGTTGCTTTAAGGTTAACGTTCTCGTCTAGTCGGAAATGATGCCACGCATACATTCAACCATATTCAACAACAATGTAGTTTTAATTATTCAAAGTATGTGTCGTTTTTTTTATTGGAATAATTTCCATTTCAATAGATAACAAGCATTTTGACCAGTTTAAAAATAGAATTTAACATTAGATGGATCCATCAGAGCAACTTAGTTTCAAAAAATCTGTCTTAAAATATAAACTGAGAATGGTGCTTTTCTCAAATAATATCTGTGGTTAATAATTTGAAGGGGAAAAAAATCATGAAATCAATCATCATAATGACAGTCAAGTTAGTAGAGATGATAGGAAACAAAATTGTCAAACGCTAGTTCTTATATCAAATTTAAATGGATATGTTACGTCTTTTCGAAATAATTCCCAAATTCTTCCAAAAATGTTTTAATGTTTTACTCACTTTCCACAGAGATAATCACAAGCAGCAAAGTCAAATGTAGGTGAATATCCGATTTTTATCCTGTGGAGACCAAATATCCAAGAGAGAAAAACTATAAAAACAAGACAGGTGATAGGCCTACATCGTCTTCTCAAATTCACACTAATGAAGTCAGAAGAAGAAGAATGCATTCTGTTGATTTTGATGATGTTCTTTCCTTTCTAATTCAGTCTACTTTGAAAGTGTTTGCTTGAAACTAATTTGAAGTACGTTAACGTGGATGCAACACCACAGGCTCAATTTTGTATGATTATCCAAAGCAAGCAACATTACATATATATATATATATATATATATATATATATATATATATATATATATATATATATATATATGTTAAGTGCAGAGTGTACTAAGAGCACGCACCGAACTGGTTATCATTGTAATTAGAGGGCGCGGTTATGTATTGTACAAACTGGTGAAGGTGAAGAATAATCTTGTGCTGTGACTGACAAATCTATCTTGAAGTTCATTAAAGGGGAAGAAGACTCGCCCCAAACCGCGTGCCGCCCTCTAAAAAAAAGGTACTTTTCCGTTGCCTGCAAGTGAGTGTTTTTGGTTTCGCTACACAATTATACAGATAGTTATGAAATATGATACCTTGTTGTCTTGAGCTGGACATGAGATGTCCATCGCTGCTATGTACACTTTGTTGTGGGTGTTGACCGCAGCCTGTTTGTACTGACTGTACACTAGTGCCTAATTACGAACAGTAGCAAGCTGTGTGTGTGTAATTACGCTGGAAGCTTGCATGCCGTAATGAGTTCACTCGGTGGAGAAACAGACAGTCAGGATAGGTACGGTAGAGATTCTCTGACGCGTAATTTCAAAAACAATTGCCGTAGATCAGATGGTAGAGGTGCGTGTCCATTCAAAAAGTCAGTAAATTTTTGCAGTAACTTTTGTACTTGTGGTTAAAAAAGTAGAGGAAATTGTACAACTCGACGACAGAAGAAGACAAGAGCGTTTGGTGAAACATCTTGGGACAGTACGAGTAAGCTAAGTACAATACGTACAGTTGACTATGCTTCAAACCTTCTGACTTTCAGTTAGGTTGAATTAACCTTCTCCAATAATATTTTGGTTAGACCTTCTGTGTATTTCTGTCCATGAAAAAAAAAAACAGGAAAAAAACAATTAGGGTTATTGGAGCAATTAAATAGCTAGTGAATTTGCTTTCTTCCGAAGCCATTGTTATCTCAATTGCATAACAATCAAAGATGCAGTATAACTAGTAAACACGAAATCTTGAAGAAAATACTAGTATATTAATAAGTGTTACAACAATTGTCAGATTCAATAGAGTCCTCGAAAAAATCATTATGACTGGGTAGTAGGCCTAGTACTACTGTGTGTCATTTGTTTACATGTTGACACTGTATACAGTGTAGGTTTTGTAAGTGGGTTATGTTCGTAAATAGCACAGGTGCTTGTAACGTTATATTAGTAGAACAAGAGAAGGTGGAACCAGGGAGCTGCTAGTCTAAGTAGCAGTTCCCCGATGGAACACACAATCAAAAACAAACATTTTAAAGTCATCATTTTTGAAGAAATCATTATTTAATTTTAGTAAACGTTGCGTGAACCATATAAGCTAGAATTCAAGTTTTTCACTAGCTACAATTTTGATCCAATTAGACTTCTATGGTACCAATGATTTTGGAAATGTTCAGCAAAAATGAGGGAAACATACTTTGACAAAGCAGAGCACAAACTTTGCATAAAGAAGGTTATCGTTTCCTGTCAAAAGACATGACAATATAATTTAACAAGCTGCATTGTTTCCCAGCATCAATACTTCATTACAGCACTGCAGAAAACCAATTTAGCTAATTGTAAAGAAAAAATTTACAATGGATAAAAACTGCCGGGTACGCAGGGAACGTATCAACCTTCTAACATTATTTAAGATAGTATGTGATGTTAAGGTAGAGAATATTTCAACCTTGTTTTCTATTTGTCATTCTACCTCAATTCTCTCACTGTGACTGTCATCTTACCTGAACATGCGGGTGACCGAAAACATATTTGAACCACCCTGTTGTGATAAGTTCTCTGTTAAAGTGCAACCATTGTTCAAATGTGTAGTTAACCGTAATATGTTCACATTGGCAAAAACTGCATGCTTGTGTTCATTTCACACACCCACCCCTTCCCCTTTCCTATAGTGAATATAGGATTTCAGCAGTGGGGAGAGCTCACTGGTGGTTCCTTGAATGACATGGTTGTACGGTCCAAGTGATATCCAGACTGAGTGACGTGAGACTTAAGACTTAAGTCTCTCTGTGCCAGAAGGCACACAACGCCCGGATATCATTCTTCCACTGGGTTCGGTTTGCAGCTGCGTGCCGTACTGAGTTCCATGTGTTCCAGCCTGCCCAGTTCCGCTCCACCTCCACCATTTGTCGCCACGTGGTTTTCGGGCGGCCTCTTTTCCTTCTTCTTTCAGGTGTCTATCCGAGGGCCACAGCACAGTCATCGTTTTTGTCTTTCCTCAGCACATGGCCGATCCATTTCCATTTCCATTTCCATCTCCGTCTCCTCACCTCCTCGCTGATCTTCTCTGCCCCTGCCATCTCTAGAACTGTCTTATTTGAGACGTGCTGTTGCCACCTTGTAAATCTGATCTTGTAAATCCTTCTTAGACACTTGGTCTGGAAGATGTCAAGTTTCTTTTCCTCTCCTTTCGTCAGTTTCCAGGTCTTGCATCCGTAAAGTAGGACTGAAAAGGGAGGCTTTTGTTTTTCTGCTGATGTCGCTGGCTTGCCAGACTGAGTGAGATTACCCCGAAGAATTCCCCTGAATTTTCCGACTGTTGAGGTGGGAGTCCAAGCCCCCTTCCACCCAACACCCTACCCCATTTGTACATTTTTTAGCTTATTGGTTGGTACCTGTAGGTAACAAAGGATATTTTGAATATAACTTCACCAAGGTTGGTGTCAAAATTATCTGGGAGTGCAGTAATCCTTCCTAGATTATCACTTTAACTTTACATTAACAAAATTCCTAGTCCATGCTGCATGCACTGTTTGTAGGTTTTGTTTAATGCAGTTACTAAAAATGTTCATAATATTGCATTTTCTTGGACATGAACCAGCATTGCCATCGGTAATTTACCCCCCCCCCCCCCCGAACATTCAAGAGTTCTGCTGCCTCCATTGGTCTCCATCATGACTTTCTGTGAAATATCATTGGAGATATGGATATATTGGCTTCCAGATTAAAGGCACGAAGTAATATGTCTGGGAGGTAAATGCTCACGCCGATACATGTGTCCAATTGCTTCCAAACTTTTTTTTTCATTGTTTATGTTGGGTCTGGAAAATGACCATTTCATCCTTAATTAAAAGTCTTGAATTTCAATATATCAACACTAAGGGAACCCTGACGCATTGATAATCCAACACAATTGTAGAATAGAAAAGGTGCTTCTGGAGGGGTTTCTCAACCAAGGCTTTCTTTACAATTGAGTTTTGTCCTGGTAGGCCATGGGCCGTGGCTCTGAATTCCTTCCAGAAAATGATTCTTGTTACGTCCGGAGTGGTATTACATGAAATATAGTCTGAGTTATAGATAATATGTCCTTAATAAATAATCAAGTTGTTCTTTTGCTCAAAAGTGGCACATTAATATGTAATTCACAGATAAAATGTCAAATTTTCCAACATAAAGAAAAACATAAGAAAAACAGCGCCCTCACTTGATCAAAAATACTTAGTCTGTCTCCAGATAGAAACAGTTTACCCCCCAAAAATTCACATTTTGATGTGGAAACCTTTATAATTGTAAAGATTATGTATAGCACAACATTTCTAAAAGTTTGTATAGGCATATGGCTATTGGAATAATATTTTTCAACTGTACTTGGTGTTTATTTGAGGTGGGGATAGGCCAGTTTGTTCATTGTTAAATTGTTGAAATACACTATTTCTAGGCAATTAATGATCCAGTAATAACAAATGAGAGCAAGGAGTAGGCCAGCATGTATACATAACATGATTGAGGAGGGGGTCATTCTTGATGAATAAATGAGCACACTATTTCATATTCATTATAATCAAACTGGAGATTCCGATAGACTTTTTTAACAAACAAAGTATGTCTAAACAGGCCCAAAAAAAGTGACAAACTCAGAAATGTTCTTCTTTTATTTATCAACTGCAAATCTTTTCAACATGTTTAGAACACCAAAGTTCATAACAGACTTCTACATGTACAATGTTTTGTTACAAGCAGCGCTTCACCTAACAACCTTAACAAAAAAAACTTTAAATCTCATTTGTAATATGCATTAAAACTGTTTATTGATCATAACATTGCACATGAAACTTCTGTAGATAGTATCAGTAAGTTGTACTCTTATGAATACCCACAGTGAATGGGTGGCACTTACTCGTCAACAACAAGTTAAACGACTGTACATACAGGACCCATCCCCCAAAACCGAGCCTCGTTTTGTTTTTTTTTTGCGGGTGGGGGGGGGGGTGTTTGAGTGATCGCATAATCAATATTCAATAGGGTGTGGTGCACTGACTGTGTCTTTGATTATTGCATGTTAAATTCCATTATGAAATGTTCTGGAGACTGGTGTTAGCCACGATTAAACTAACATGAAATAAAACAACAATTTGTGTGGAAATTTGCATCAAATTGAATAAACAATAACGTGAGATAATACTTCATCGGACCATTTCGAATCACATTATAGTCCTACACCTTTTCCATATGATACTGAAAGTTACAACAGAGTACAATTTGATTTTTTTTTCAAAACTAAATGCATAGCCCCAACTCTTGACACTACTGAATTTGTTTTCTTCATGTTTGTCGTACAGATCCCTCTATTTTCTTACACATTATTTGAACATGTAACTAATGATGCACTATATTTAGTTCACACATTCCTGCATGTATTTACACATCTAACAATCACAATTTTTGAGTTCACATTTTAAAAATGCTAGATTTTGAAATATTACTCCAAAGTCCAATTGATGTCTGATGTCATGCTGTGTCCACATGTACCTCTTGGACAGCAAAAAAAAAGGACATGTCACTCGATGAAATGCCTTGACTTCTACACAAACCTTTTTGTTCATGCTGCAAATCAGATTCACTACCACTTGAAGTGTCTAACTCGTTACTTGACTTTGTATCATCTTGTAGATTAACCAGGTTTACTGCTAGATCCTGAGCTTCTACCGTTCTGGAAATTACAACTTCACTTTCATAGCGTCGCGTTGGTCGCAAAAAATGAAGTTGTGGAATGGAGCCTTGGAGACGCTTTCTTAAGTTGTAGGATCTGTAACTTGAGGCATCAATCCCTTGAACTTCTTTAACCATTTTGATGAACTGGGCTGTGAGTTTTGTCATCCTGATCTCACCCTGTTGTATAAGAATCTGTTCATCAATGACATTGTGGCAAAACTTTGCATAAGACTCTGCATATAGAATATCTGTTGTTTCTTTTGGCCACTTCCGAGTGAGAAATCTGGTTGCGTTGCGAAAACAACTCGGATGGTATCTTGCCTCGGAAGCAACAAGGTCTCTGCCAAGCATTTGCAAAAGAAGGGATTGGTTACATGTCAGCTCAGCAGCCTTTCTGAGTTTCCCAGCATCTATTGTCCCGTAACGAGTCAGGGGCTCTCTTCGTCTCTTACAGGTCACCTTGTCCCTTATCCAGTGATCAGTGTGACAAATGATGCACGACACTGGAAGTATGTGTGGTCTGCCTGAAGAAGATGGTCCAGCTACGTTTGATCTTAGTGTTCGCTTCTTACAGACAGGTTCAACATTGTCGTTGTCATCATCAGTGGAATCATCTGTAACATTCAAACATTCATTAACCTACACCATTTTACAACTTGAATTGACAAACCTAGCCCAGTTTATCTAAACTTGTTATAATGAATAACTTTTCTTTACAAATGAAAATTTGGGCATAGATTTGGGGCCCTTGTCTTATTTTATCAAATCATTGATATCGACCTCCACCCATATAAAAAATCAACCAAGTATTTGTACAAATGAAAAATTGGGCATGGGTTTGGGGCCCTTGTCTCATTTTATCAAATCATTGAGCAATTATGAAATATCGACCTCCACCCATATAAAAAAAATCAACCAAGTATTTGTACAAATGAAAAATTGGGCGTGGGTTTGGGGCCCTCGTCTTATTTTATAAAACTCACAGAGCAATAATGAAATATTGATCTCCAGTCCACCCATATAAAAAAAAAATCAACTAAGAGCAAATGGAAAATTGGGCGTGGATTTGGGGCCCTCATTTTATCTCATTTTATCTCATTTTATAAAATCATGGAGCAACTACTGAAGAAAGTCTAAAAGTTAAATATCAAACTCCCCCCCCCCCCCCCCATGACAGGTACTTCTATTTGTTGAACAAATGCCAAATTTAACTTAACACACACTAAATATAGATTATAATTGTAAATGTATCCCTGTTGTTTGTACATATCTAACCCTAACCCAAATAAATTCACGATTACATCAGGTTGATGCATTTTGCACAACAAAATGACAGCAGGACTAAGTTACAATACAATAAAAAACCGTCAAGAACGAATGTAAAAACTTAAATAAAAGCACAACCACATTCCACAAAATGTCAGATTGAAATTTCTAATTTCAGTTGGAAAATGGGTTCATACTCATAATATTATTTAAATGTTGCTTACCATCTTTGGGCAGATTTTAGCAAGCCTTTTTTCAGTCTTGTTGAGTTTATTCATCTGTGAATCTCTGGTATTGTAGCAATCACGATGATAGCCAATGCACGACTCACCATGCTCATGATCTTGAAAATCAGCTAAAGATTTTAAGCTCTCTATACAGTATTTTGAAGTGACATCTCTAGCTAATGCACCATAAATACCTGGTAAAACAATCCACCTTAAAACACAAACCTTGAATTTGGCAAAAGAGCTGTCAGAAAAGGATGAAATATTCGTTTTTGTCTGTGCACACACATGCATACAACATTTGAGTGTGGGAGCAGCCATGTTTGTGCAGTTAGTGTAACCATGGTGTAACCAGACCACAGATCAACAGCTGTGATTGGTCAATTAATGTTTGACCTGGAAATACTGACCAATTAGATAAGCTCTTTTAAGAGCAATGGATAATTTCTTTTGTTAGTTTTTCTTAAATTCTGACTGTTTGTTTCAGTAGAACCAAAAAGAACAAGTCAATCTTGATTCAGTTCATATTTATACTATTTCAGAGAAATTAACTTCCCCCACTGACCATGTGAACAAAAGTGCATCTAAATTGGCCATGGCCCATGGCCTATGGCAACTTGAATCCAGTGTAATGACCTTTGGCTGGAAACTCACTTTTGATCCTTTGGACTGCACGTGATGGTTGCACAACCATCGCATGTCTTGCTAGGAACCCCAGCACCATTGAACCTGTTGAAGGTAGGCTATGTATCTGCACAGCCTGATTTTTTTTTTTATGAAAGTTCAAATGTATTAAAAGGATTGTCTGGAGGCCCAACGAAGTTACCTTAAAAATGATAAATAATTTTCCAAACATTTTGTCAAAGTATGAGAACGCTAATGTTGCGTTTGACAGAGAAACGATTTTTAATCGTTAAGGATGGACATTTCCAATATGATATGAACAGTACAGAACGTGACGTCATCTACGCTAATGCAGATTGCGACATAACCCACGCTCCGTACAGTACCTACAGTAATCACAACAAAAACCGCGTTTGTATACAGATTAATTTCTACCTTAATTTTCGGTGAAATTTCTTATAAATTAGATATGTTTTCAAAAACTCCTTAAGCCGCCATATATGTAGTAGATCGGTGGTTTCGTGGACTTTTGTGTAACACAAGATAAGTTTTAACAGCAGACTCTTCGTTGTTTATACATCGCGCTATCCAGCTCCAACGCGAAGAATGTTCGCATGTAGGTTACTCTAACGTTTACAATCGGACAGTTCTGCAAAGCCTAATCTTCTCGGTACTACACTCTGCTCTGACATCGATTCCGCCAAGTTTCATCTTTCGGTGTTTTGAATACTTTTCAAGTTTCCTTTTACTGTTATTTTGATCCGTGAATTTTATGTCAGCGATTTCGAAGAACAGTTTATGAATTGTGGTTTGAGTGTGAGAGTATATTATGTGCAACGCTTTACGTATACCAACTGGGCATGGTGCAGTAGGCTATATACGTTCGCGATATGTACGTTTATATACTAGGCAATCACCTGTTCGTGTACACGTGAGAGTGTATTTTCTGCGGAAATGGGAGTGCTGACTTCAAGTCGCCTGTTTTGCCTATTTGCCAGCACAACGTCAATCACCATATTGAAAACGTTCGAACAAACGGTTCTTTTGGTGAGAAACTGGTGAATTTAATTTCTACAATAAGACAACGTCGAATGGGGACAATTTTTACATGGGTAGAAAGAGAAAAATCATTACTACAAGGACAATGTATCAAAGTCTTCCACCAGACAATTTCTTTAACCTGGGCCCATGATGTCCACAATAACAAGCAGTGATACAATGTACAGTTATGGTTACAGTTGTTGTGAATTTACACCTTCCATGTTAAATGAAACATTCTTTAGTTTCAGACAATTGATTTGCAAAACTCCAGGCCTAAGTAGCCTACTAGCTAATGTTTTCAACCAACCCTAATAGTAGTAGTACTACGCAGCATACTGCACATGTATGATGTACTGTCATTAGCTGCACCAGGGTAGTACAATACATATTGGTTGTAAGGATTCTATTGTTGTAAGTCACCGTAACACAACGCACAATACGGTTTAGGCAGTTCCGCGAATTCCAACGACACATGCACAGAATGGACTGGCTTTTTAAAATATTTCTCTTTGTTACATAAATCTTACCACGTTGGCAAACTCAAGTTTTTAACTTGCAAAATGGTTGAAATATGTTCTAGAGAACATGCTTAGATGGATCCCGAAAAGATTGGACGTTGGAATTTTCGTGTCATGGCCACTTTCAAGTTAGTTTAGAGACCCAGGGATTAGAAGTATTGTAGTAGGTTATTTCAACATGCAAGGTGCCAATGAACTGTCGACTAAGTAAATGATTTCTTCTTGGTAATTTGTTTGGCCATAAAAATCTGTTCAGGTGATGCAGAATTTATTCAGCAGGTGGTTCAAGTCCACCAACAGATAACATTAAGACACTCAGTTTCCAAAAAGAATGTCAAACTTTTGAGCACTTAATGAGACTTGCTATAGAAAAAAGGCTAATCCTATGATAGAATTTTTGTATGGCAATTGGCAAAGCGATCAATGTGTAGTATAGTAAAGGCTTTATAATTGACGCAACTTCGTTATTGACCAGCTTCAAATTTTACTAGCAACGATACAGCAGGCAACCTAAACTTTTTGCAGCGAAGCAGAGTTACATATTTCATGAGATATATGATATACACAAATTGTGGATTTGTTTAAGCTTTTAACACTCTCTCCCAAGTTTTGAACGTATTTTTAGCATTTAGAAATCTTTTTCCCTAAAAATAACTACAATTACCTCAACACGAGACCACTACTCACTGGGACTTGGTCTGTCTGAGTTTATAGGCTCAAAGCATAACAAACAGCATCCAGAGTCAATGGATGTATAATTACATTATTACACAAAAGATACAGTTAGGTTATCGACGAATGTATCAATTTCGGGGTATGAAAGAACTTAACACGGCGGACATTTTGTGGTCAAAATTCTGCTCACTATACTCTTGAAGGTGCAATGCCAGTCCGAAAAGATCTCTTCATTTACAGTTAGCTTGTTACAACAATGTGACAACATAAGTGTTCAATTGGTAAACATTTCATAATGTTTGAGCAACACATACATTCACACTTAATATAAGACAGTGCGCCCCCCCCCCCTTGTAAATAAAGAATAGGAGCTGGTGTTGTTTTAGCTTATTACCAGCTGCTTTTGGTACAAACACAAACAAACCCACTGGCGGGATCATGGGGTGGGGGCCAGGGGCAGATTATGTCTCCCCAACATTTTCCCAGACCTTGAGCAAGTTTTCAAATACACAACTAGAAACCCAAATTTCTCAAAAGGGGGTAGGGGAACTCCATTGTTTCCTTCTCCCAGGTTTGCCTCAAAGCTAGTACTTGGAAATAAGCTTACCAAAGCTTCACCATGTTACATATAGGGGCTTAATAAACCATAAATGTATCTCATGGACAAATGAGGCACCTTCCTTATTTCCTTCTCACTTGTATACCCCCTTCAGACCCAACAACCTTGGACAAACATGTCATGCTTTTTTTAAAGAGCTGCATAATATATAATCGTGAAGAAAGTACATGCTCTTAATATGTTGCACAGATTGATAAGCAGCCACCAGAATGTGTCTGTGTCCTGCAGTAAACACAAATGGATAAGATTTCACCATTATCAGCCAAGACTTCATAAATTTTTTTCTGCCATCATTTATTGAACTTGTAGAGTATTGTATTCTGAGTGCCACATTCAAACACTTGGTAGTCCAATTGCATTCTGATTGTTTCACTTACCCCCTTCGACTGTGCCACCGCAAACCAAACACTTGGTACTGCATTCTGAGTGTTTCACTTGCATACCAATGGCACAGTGATTCAAACACTTGGTATAATATTCTGAGTGTTTCACGTACATACCAAAGGCACATTGATTCAAACACTTTGTACTGCATTCTGAGTGTTTCACTTTCGTACCAAAGGCACATTGATTTAACACTTGGTATTGCATTCTGAGTGTTTCGCTCACATTAGTGATTCAAGCACTTAGTACACGGAGTGTTTCGTTTTCCATCATTTCTTGAATTGATTTTGAAATTTGGTTTCGCAATGAACTAAAAGTAACTGGTATCTTCATCTCTATCCCCAACGCATTCAAAAGCTTAACAGTTTACCACTAAAACAATTCATATTATTAGCGAATCTGAAGCGGAAGTGAAGTTAGAGGTCAACTAGCTGTGTTGTCGAACACCTTGAAACTAACCTCAGCCCGGCAAAAACCTTTCTAATGAGTTTGATCATTCGTAGTGGTAGGCAAATGCATAGGCTATTCCCGATTTACAATTTGTGTGCGATACGACGATCGAGGAGTTAATTAGATCGCATGCTGTCAACCATTGTGCATCTGGCTTTACACCCAAACAGTCTGCAATTTAGTTTGAAATTAAAGTTTTTGTCGAAATGGAAGCGGCTGGAAACTAGACATCGTTTACACACCAAAAGTACTCTCCTCAGATGAGATCGTACAGGTCGGTAAAATCAGCAAGCAATGGTCAGGATAATACGTTAAGGAAGCGTATACTAACCACCGACAACTTTGGTATCCAATTCTCAATAGACTTAGAACTGAAAACGAAGGCGATATATATAGGGGCTTTTTTCTAATTGATTTTGTGTTCTTCGAAAATAATTGAAGAATGTTTTGAACAAAGCCCCAAAAATTACTTCTCATAAAAGAGAACTATTAATGTTGTAGATTCTAAGCCAACTGCAAATATTAAGACATTGTAATCCAATGTTCTTTTTAAGAACCACTTTAAACTGCTTACTGTAAGTCGAGGAAACCGCTACGTTGCGATATTTGTCTTGGTTCATCTTTAGACAGCGCCCTCCCAGTTTTGTAGAGGGGGCACGCGCCCTCCCAGTTTTGTAACTCAATTGTTTGTTCATTTTCTTTTATAAATTACAGGACTCTTTCTGGTACCCTCTCGCTTTTCCGTAAGTGAATTGTGTTATTTGGTTATTTCAAAAGATTGATGTTCCTTCTCTGAAATAATATAAACTTCAATGAAAAAAAGAAAGTGTCCTAATGTTGCAAATTTAAGAATAAAAGTGTTTACTTAAAATGTGCCCTCGCGTCAATTTGTTATCTTCAAATATTGGAATTTTTGGTAAGAATAGCACGGACAGGATCAATTTTGTGTTGAGGTATAACTATCTGATTCTGTCTTGTATAGCTGCGAACGGATTTTTGGAAAACTACATACAGACTGCCTTAACCATTACGGTGACCCATGCATACCAGGTTTGCCGTTTACTGGGAAAGCCGTTACTAATTAGATACAGTATCTATAACAGCGCATGCGTATAACATGGCTGTCACCATACGGTTACTTATTTTTACGAGCGTGAGTTTCCCAGTAGAGTAGTAAGCCACATGAGTATTGTATTCTTATTGCATATGTATAGTCAGCTAGTTGGGAAAAATTCCTAACGCTAATACCTCTCTAAACTGTCCGCCTAATTCATGCTTCAAAGCACTCGTATGGACAGTACAGGCAGTTCCTAACTTTTATCTGATAGAACATGATATTCATACTGCTCATACGGACACGATACGGGTTCTCTGCAGGGGACATTAAGTGCAGCTGCATAGAAGGGAAAAAATGTCCCAACTGGCCGGTGTAGCAGTAAAAACTGTCGCATATAATCCCTATATATATTCAGTTCATACTGTCCTATAGTCCCCATAGGACAATTTATACTGGATTTACCATTACTTTTAGTCGCCCGCACCTATTGTACACGATCAGTTGGTACAGACTGTCTCCCGGACAGCAAATGCTATGGTTACACGAAGGGGGACATTATTTAACGGTCGCATATTTTGTTGTAAAATGTGTCCCGCTGAACACAATGTCCGCCCTAGCAGGTAGGCCTACAATAGAGTAGCAAAAATTTAATCAGTAATGGAATTTGGCATTGTCCGTATTATTAGCAAATTTGTCGCATTTCGGCTTCCGTATATTTAGCAGTAAGTCGATCGATCGTGCCGTGCGACAACTAAATATGGACAACTTAGAAGAAAACGTGAGACAAATTTGCCGATATTCGAAAAGATCCCAGTTTTGTAGAGGGGGCACGCGCCCTCCCAGTTTTGTAACTCAATTGTTTGTTCATTTTCTTTTATAAATTACAGGACTCTTTCTGGTACCCTCTCGCTTTTCCGTAAGTGAATTGTGTTATTTGGTTATTTCAAAAGATTGATGTTCCTTCTCTGAAATAATATAAACTTCAATGAAAAAAAGAAAGTGTCCTAATGTTGCAAATTTAAGAATAAAAGTGTTTACTTAAAATGTGCCCTCGCGTCAATTTGTTATCTTCAAATATTGGAATTTTTGGTAAGAATAGCACGGACAGGATCAATTTTGTGTTGAGGTATAACTATCTGATTCTGTCTTGTATAGCTGCGAACGGATTTTTGGAAAACTACATACAGACTGCCTTAACCATTACGGTGACCCATGCATACCAGGTTTGCCGTTTACTGGGAAAGCCGTTACTAATTAGATACAGTATCTATAACAGCGCATGCGTATAACATGGCTGTCACCATACGGTTACTTATTTTTACGAGCGTGAGTTTCCCAGTAGAGTAGTAAGCCACATGAGTATTGTATTCTTATTGCATATGTATAGTCAGCTAGTTGGGAAAAATTCCTAACGCTAATACCTCTCTAAACTGTCCGCCTAATTCATGCTTCAAAGCACTCGTATGGACAGTACAGGCAGTTCCTAACTTTTATCTGATAGAACATGATATTCATACTGCTCATACGGACACGATACGGGTTCTCTGCAGGGGACATTAAGTGCAGCTGCATAGAAGGGAAAAAATGTCCCAACTGGCCGGTGTAGCAGTAAAAACTGTCGCATATAATCCCTATATATATTCAGTTCATACTGTCCTATAGTCCCCATAGGACAATTTATACTGGATTTACCATTACTTTTAGTCGCCCGCACCTATTGTACACGATCAGTTGGTACAGACTGTCTCCCGGACAGCAAATGCTATGGTTACACGAAGGGGGACATTATTTAACGGTCGCATATTTTGTTGTAAAATGTGTCCCGCTGAACACAATGTCCGCCCTAGCAGGTAGGCCTACAATAGAGTAGCAAAAATTTAATCAGTAATGGAATTTGGCATTGTCCGTATTATTAGCAAATTTGTCGCATTTCGGCTTCCGTATATTTAGCAGTAAGTCGATCGATCGTGCCGTGCGACAACTAAATATGGACAACTTAGAAGAAAACGTGAGACAAATTTGCCGATATTCTAAAAGATGAGAGCTATCCAAGTGGTTTCACAAAAATGAAACAGAAAAGGATGATACGGAGACAAGGTCAGTCTATCAGACTGGCTGAAAATGGATCTCTTTCGTACTTAAAGCAGCATTTTGCGTCCTTTTCTATGATTTTTCTCAACCTCACTGACTCCACTATGCCATAACGACATACATAACTAGCTTATCTATTTAAATCGTACTTCACATGGTGGCATAAAAGTCGAAAAATTTGCAATTTTCAAGTTTGTTTTTCTCCAAGATATTTACCGTTAGAACCCAATAAACCTCGCCCATAATATGAATATTTAAACACTACAAAAGTCATTGACCAATTCAACACCATGCTTGATTTGTGTACAGTCTATATTGCAGTTGTACCAGGGAGTTCCATTACATCTCCCTGGTTGTACCAACGCAAAGTCTTGAATCTATATTTAGCAACGGCTCATAACTAAACCTGCATCTCTGATTGATTGAATTCAAACTAGTGGGTTTGGCGGAACTGTATGCGATTAATTTTAACTGTGGAATTTGTCGAGGACACTCTTCTCATTATCTGCAAATATCCTTAATTACTCGCCAATTAACGTTGTTGGCACGAAAAAAACTTGGCTAATATCTTAGTTTGCTGTTTTGTGATTGATATATGTAAAAAAAATCGATGGACATGTCAAACAAGTAGAAAACGGCGACCAAACGCAAAATGCTGCTTTAAATGGAAGGAAAGTTTTGCCATCTCAGCTTCTCAACTCGCCCAAATCGAGGCAGCTCTTAACTAGTGGCATCTGAGGTAATGTTTACAGATACAGGGAAACGCTTATCCCCTATTTGCACAGTGATGATCACATTTGCGTAAGGTTATTTATACATTACATCGCATATTACAACAGCCATTCCACAGTTAAAACATAACTAGGCCCTAGGCCTGATTGGTGCACAAATCATGATATGCTTTTACCACGTTTGGTTAGTTGTAAAAACTCATTAGCAAAAAAACTCAAGCAATTGCTTATGCAACATTATAATCAGTTGTATGCTTGAGCAAATTTGTTAGTGCATGAACAAAGTTGTTAGGGCCTAGTTTTTGTTTCGTTTTGTTTACCCAATTGTCATAACAATTTTTTTGTGAAACCTTTTATGGCTCTGCTTATCATAGAAGTTAACAAACATAACCAGTCATATCACTAAAGCTTACAGAGATAGTCTGGTCTGCATGTATGCGACAATATAAAATGCAATTAATGGACTATAGCATACAGCCTAGCCTACTTCTAGAGGGAAGTGGCACTAATAGCGTACTATACGTAACAAATTCACCTTCATTAATTGTGGTTGGTAAGATATTGAAGGTCTGCTAGTACTTTTTTCGGTGTGCCATATTCTCTACATGCCGAACCTCACTGCAGTAGAATATTTAATAAACACCTAGACGAAAAAGTAGCCATACAATAATGGGAATATTCCATTTCAAACACTGATACAGAGTTGTAAATAAATTTTAGTGGCACTTCAGCTAAAACTACCAATTCTGCAGCCAAGTTTTATTTTATTGTTTAGATTATTATTATTATTTGGGGGGGGGGCAAACAATCATGATATCTCCTTGATCATGATTTTTTTTATCTCTTTTGAAGGTGCTTATGTTAGCATAGATAACCAAACAATATATTATGTCTAGATTGTGATGGAAAACTATCAACGTGGACGTAGTATGGTATATTCAACGTTGCAACATTTACCAGGAGGTCAAAGCATCATTGTCCTGTAGACCTACAAACAAGTCTCCATAGCATTCCTGTAACTGTTGTCCACAGCATACAGTGAAGTTCAAGTTTAGTTAAAGTCACTCTGTCTGGACAAATTAAACATTTACAAGTTTAAAGGTTGTCTGTAAAGGCCCTAAATTCTGGCCACTCTAATTGGTAGAAGTTTCCCTGGAGGTATTGACCCTTCGAATTGTGCTCAGACATTCTAAATGAAGACACAAGATGATTGAATGTTACAATGAAATAAATTTCCTCCAGGGTTGTAATAAACATAGAAACATAGAATTTTGACCAAAGTGAAAATCTGGCATATTTAGGGTCAATACAGCATACCTTTAAGCCACACTTTGGCATAACTGCAGAACAACCATCCATATGAGCACATATAATTGTAAGTTTGAAAGAGCGGTACCACTTTACTGGTTTAGAGGTTAAAACGATTGTAAATATGGTACAGTATGGTTTATGTTACGTTTTCATGTATGCTCAGTTAAAATAATTGGCCTAAATCCACCAAGACCCTGTTTCGATTAGATATCCCACTATTTTCTATCTAGATCTGTGTACAGAATGGAGCAATAGAATATAACAACTGTCAAGGCAAAGCTTGCAACTTGTAAATGTTTTTGAAATTAGCACCTAAATGCTGTCTTCTTTCTTAACAGGTTGGTGTTGATCTTAATGGTCCTATGCCAGTGACAGCTGCCAGCGACTGCACATGATAACACTGTCTGACTTCTATTCAAAGTGGCCTGAGACTAAGGCAGTGCCTGACAAGACTGCAGCATCAACTTCTAATTTCATTAATGATGTAATGATGAGGTAAACATATCTAAAACATTTAATAATTTTCTGTAGTTTGTGCCAATAATGAATGGCATCATATCTGTTATTTGTACCATGCAAATAACTGATAGTGCATGGCAGAATGGTCAACACTGCTGTGTTTGAGTATAACTATTTCTACATAGGTATAAAGCATATACAAAGGTCATGAAGGTAGGTGAGAACCAAGAAAGTGTACTGTAAATCTTTGCAGGTGTAGTTCCCATTAATAAGTTTATCTGTAAATGTTTCTTTTCCTATATTTACTTGCAAAGATTCCACCTCTGGTTCTTAAGTGGCATATAGCCAGACAATTGTCTTTATTTGGTCTACATCCCCAAAAGAGATTTTTCCTGGACCTTTTTCACTGAAGCACACACAGTTTATGTGTTCAATCAAATGATGAGTAAATAATTAAGACCACATTCCACAGCTAGACATCACCTATTGTGTGTTGTTTTTCAAAAAAAGTGTTGGATAGTTTGATATTGTAACCACAGGGTACTTTTCTGTTTAGAAAGTGTGAACTTATTACTACTTCGCTGTTTGGACAGGAACTTTGATAAGATAAGAGAGATAATGTATCAACTGAGTTTTGGTACCATTTCTCGGTTGGGCCCCTTGAGGAAAATTGCTAAATGTGATTGTGTGTGTATTGGTGGAGGGATATTTTCTGAAACCTGGGTAAGGGACCCCTTTTCTTTGGCAAAATAAGGCAATTTTTAGGTCTCTTTGATGCAAAATGGTTAATAATAGTACATTTTACTATAATATTGGTTAGCTAGCATTATTTGTTTTGCATTTGGGTCGTACAGAGGGTGTTTGAACCCCCATGGATCCTGATTCAGGACAATTAATGTTGATTGGTATTAAACAGTCAGACCATGAACAATTACATCAATAGAGCACCAAAAGGCATCACACTTCTGTTGTATCCTAGCTTACTCTAATTTGATAAATGTCTGATATTTAATTTAATCAATATGTCACAAATGTTGTATTGGCTCAAATGGTTAAAAAAAATCAGTTTTTGTAGTAAACTGTATGATATAACGCCAAAATTATGACATGCAATCTCGAATAAGGAAAAAGTTGAGCCATTAAGCCCATAAACATGTAGGTGTCACAATTAAAGATCATACAATTAACTCAATGCCTAAGCATAGTTCAGTTGTACACTAACAGTCTACCCTCAACCAATATGGTGAATGTTAATTATCTTTGCAGTGGAGCTTAAACATAAACCTTTCAAGATGATAATTTATTTTATATATGACTTACAGTGTGGCATTCACTACTCGTTATATTGCTTTCAACTTTTATTTTGCACATATCTGGTTGTACTGACAGTCTCATCTCTGACCACCAATGGGAGGGAGTATCTATGAAGTTAACAGAAGACCCCAGAAGACATGTCTAGACGATTTTCTTGGCAGTTAAATTGTTGCCGACAATAATCCTGTCTTTCACTCTAACATATCATGAGAGAAAATTTCGTCGGCTGCTACACGTTTAAGCAAAGACAGGCCATTGACTTTACACTGCTATTCGTTCGGTAGAAATCCATATATTTTGCATTTCAAGTTGACGCGATGTGACGCTCGAAATTCTTTATCACCTCATTACTTCATAAAATAACAAATAAGAAGGCGTGTTTCTTGGTTCTGGAAATTGTGTTCAAGATAACTTCTCATAAAAAAAAAACATATAACCGAACATAGTCTGCTTCCTGTTGTAACGTTTGCTGTGTTATGGAGTTATGTGTAAGTCTTAAGGACAAACCCGTTGGAAACATGACAATCAGCCATTTTATTTGTAGTTTACAATAAAACTTAAACTTTTGGCGGTATCAAGTTGTACATTATAGTATTATGTAGGTAATCCTACTGTTTTTGGAAAGCAATATAAGGGGGAATTCTATAGGGAAAATTCTGCATGGTTTTATTGAGGTTTACCAAACTCCAAAGAGGCTGTTCTTCCTGTGGATTATGAGAGTTTACAAGTACATATTGTTTGAAGAAGAGTGACAGTAGTATATGATTCTAATTAAGTCAAACCTCCCTGCTTGAAGGATGCTCTAGAAAGCATCGATTATATTTAGTTGCCTCAGAGCTACAAAGGGAGAGTCATCATTCCAGTTAAATTTGCTCATGAATTATCCCATGTATAATTATTTTTTCACTCCTTGCCCAGTCTGATATAGATTCAGAATATTATGTTTGTAACTATCATCCAATTTCAAGTTTTGATTATTACTTCATCAAATGTCTTTGAACTATCTTATCTCTACAAGAATGACGTATTTAAAGTGTGAGAAACATGATGAGAAAAAAAACTCTAGCATATTGCAACCTTCTCTGTCCTATTTGCTTTATTTTTCTTTCACTTTTGTTGGCTTTGTTTTTGTTTCTTGTATGTTTGCAGCTCTTTTGAAGAGGATATCTTTTGAATATATCCTTTTTAATTTGAACCACATTTTATCCATTAAAAAAAATTTCATAATTAGAGAAAAACGATCCTTTATCACTGGAATTGCCTGGAAAGCCATTTGTCTATACAATGAATATTTGCTTCACGCATGGCCATCACAACGGGCTTAGGGGGCAGGGGATCGGGGGACGGTGGCATGGCCCTCCACCTTGTTGAGAGGGAGAAAACCTTGACTCGACGATTGAGTGAGAAAAATAAGGAAGTGTAAAAAAGTAAAAAAGTGGTAATGAAAGTCAAGAAACAGGTGTCAGGCCCGTACGGAGAGAGTTGGGGTAGTGATGACATTTTCAATGGCAGGGAAGTATCTTCCAGCTACCTCAGGGTTGTTATTAGCAAACAAAAATATTTTGGAACTCATCACAGATAGGTCACGGACGTAAGAAGGACAAAAATCGATAACTTACCACCCCCCCCCCCTCCTTGCAATCACAACTCTGTGTATGGGCCTGAGTGTTGTATACAACATTGCCGATTTCGTTTAGGATGTAACTTGAAAACACCCTAGGTTCCCGTCCTATAATGAGCTTTACGCACGGATGAAATTTCATATTGGCTAGGCAACTCTCGTAGAAGTACAATTACCATAATTGCCAATTATTACCCACTGTGTGATGGGGAAATACGGCTACAACGAAGTTTGAACTCCTTTAAGTTCGTAATCGTTTACCTCTACAATTGTTATTTTTGTTGTAGCTGATGCCTACTCTATCATGTACCCGCCCTCCGTTGGGAAGGAAGTTAGGTTGATACGATCTCTTCCTCTGTAAAGATGACTATGAACGCAAACTAGTGGCCGAAAGCAACATGCAACGTATACGGAGGATTAAATAGCAGCAATCACAACAAAACATTATTATCCTCTTTGACAGATGGAAGACTTGTTACCTTTTCTTCTCTTCTTCCCCTTCTATTTTTTGTTTCGTAGCAACGCACACCGCCTCATTTATATCATGAACATCTAACTATGTATGCATCTGTTTTAATGATTGATATAATTGCGAGTTCCTGCTATATAAGGAGGATCTAAAATACATAAATAATGAAATTAATTGTCTTTTGAATGTCGAATTGCCTACATTTTATGCGGGACAAAATATACTATGAAGTATTTGCGGACATTCTGTAGCAGAATATTTCATCCGGCCGGACTATACATTTTCGAGGAAATGTGCCGTCAAATATCATCCAATGTGATTTTTATATGAAATGAATAGGACACGTCTGTGTTGAATTATTACCCTTTATACAATAACGGATAAACATTTATAACTGGACCATTCTATCTAAATCCTTAAATGAGCATGTCAGAGTTTCCTCATATTATAAAGAGTATCCTGCCAAATTCAATAGATAGAGAATTATTAATAACACTCATTATGCGTCCATTTAAAATGAACATCTAGATACCAAGGCTAAAAGTCTGCCGAAAGTCACCGTTTAATCCCAAAATGCAAAGAGTTAATCCTTTTCTTGTATTTTCTTTCGGAGAATAAACAATGTTATTTAACTTTCAATCACTTAATTACATTCGTTACATATATAACATCAAGTTTTAGTGGGAAAAGGAATATTATAGATACAGGTATATCATATCATAGCCTACCTATAGCTGGACATTGGTGTCATTATGAAGTTATATTAGCATTTAAATTTGACAAAGTCACAATGACAAAGTGGCGTACGCTTTTATGAAGATTTCGAAGAGTGTTGTACTGCTATTCTTGTTCGATCCTCTTTTATGAACTATTGCTACATGATATATCGACCCTAAAGTGTAACCGGACTCTTGTTATGACATGTTCATACATGTATTGTCTTCATTCAGCAACTGCGAATACAAAGTTCAGTAATATTTAACCATGGGTTGTAAAGTAGACAAGCGTTGGTAATTTGAAGGGATTTTACTGTGACAGAGTCGCATACGCATTTTCAAACTTTGGAAGGGTGTTGTTAAGTGCTATAATTCTTGTTTTATTATCTTTTATTAAATATTGCTACTATGATAATTATATATCGACCATAAAGTGTAAACTGTGTTGTGTGTTTATGACATGTTCTTACATTTATTGTCTTCTCTCAGCAACTGGGAATATAAAGTTCAGTAACATTTAACCAAGGGTTGTAAAGTAGACCAGAGTGAGTCCACATCGTACCGTTTGTTTATGATTAGCTATCCTAACACTTGCTTAATTCTAACATAAGAAACAACAATGTATAAAGGGATTGCGCAAACACGTGCCTCTTTAGTAACGTTTATATGCTAACCCTTTAATGTTCCAGGTGATGATGAAAATGGCCTCGTCTTTTAGAATTATGTTATATCCTCCATATAAAATCATACAGTTTTACAAAACATGTTCTGTTTTATTGTTTTCCTTTAATAGGCCGATCAGTCTAATTGTTTTTTACATTATGTAGAACGTTCTCATGCAGTTATACTAGCATCATTTATTCATTGAGATATGAGCACACAGCATTTTTTTTGCGTGTATCCAAGAACCTGGATAATATTGCAACAAGTTTATTCTAAACATGTCAGCGGTAGATGGTTACTTAAAGTACACGGGTTTCAAAGAACAATTAAACATGTAGCTTAATATAAAAACAATGACGTCACACATGTTTGCTCCAAGTTCATTTTTGGTACGTTAGGTGGCAACTTCAACTCTCATTATCTCAAAAACGGTACATAGGAATTGAATAGAAATTTCACCAGAATACTTAAATGATGTTCCTCAATATATCAAAACGAAATTCTGACCTGGACTATTCTTTAAAGTTCCTAATATTTTACCTCTGCAATTATTTTTCGTGGTAGCTGTTGCCTGCCCTATCCCGTACTCGCCCCCTGTTGGGGAGGAATTTAGGTTGATGCGATCGCCCCCTCTGTAAAGATGACTATGAACGCAATGTAGTGGCCAAATACAACATGCAACATATACGGAGTATAAAATAGCAGCAATCACAACAAAAACATGATAACCTTTTTACAGATGAAAGACTTGTTAAATTTTCTATTTTTTGTTTTGTAGCAACGCACAACGTATCATTTATTACCTGTAATATCAAACTATGTATACATCTGTTTTGATGATTGATATAATGAATAGTTGCCTTTTGAATGGCGAATTGCCAAAATTTTATGCGGGACAAAATATACTATAAAGCATTTGCGGACATTTTGTACCAGGACATTTCGTCCGGCCGGACTATATTTGCTGTAAAGAGGGGACACAATTTTCAGCAGATAATGTCCGACCGGACTAACTTGATGTGCTCGCACAGAGTGTCCCCGTGGACACTTTGTACAGGGGACACTCTGTACTGTCACACCGGCGATGTAGTAGGCCTAAGCACGAAAATCGTGGTAACCCGTCCTAAGTCTTAAAACAGGCGAATGTGTTCAGTCAACTATATGTAACACTACTGGTTAGCCCACCTTCCAGCACATAACTGTTGTAGCCGCTTTGTTCTAGATAGTGAAATTCCTGAAAATGAAGTCTGACTGTTTACAGGAATTATATGGAATAGTTTTACTTTCATTTGCATAACGTGTAGTCTAAAGTGTTTTTGATGACAAGTGACTTGGAAGAGAAAACAATAAACATACATTCTCTTATACACACCATACACGTCTGGTACATACATTAATATCGCAATAAGGAAGGAAGTACTATGCTTTGAGTAGGTCATGTGCATGTTTACGCTCATATCCGTCACCCCCCCCCTTATTTTGTTTCTTTCTCTTCAGGCTGCCTGATATAATAAACAACCAGGTTAAGAACTGTTTGTACTGTCACTAAGAGTGCTTTGAAGCATGATGTCAGCGGACAGAATTATAGGTATTCTATACAATATCACTAGCACAAATACAACTGGCATATTAAAGCTTCGTGGACTCTTGAACTTATCGATCCTGTTTGAATTGCATTTTTCAACATTAGCTTTATAGATCCCGACCATGGCGAATACTCCACAGTTTGGTATGACAGGTATAACAGCGGTGACGTCACCTCCTGGTTTGGCCCTACCGACCCTTCAAGTCCCTGGTGCGGGGTTATCTTGGATGGATCGACCTCCCGTAAGTTATTTATAATTTCAACCAAAAAAGTATGCTTTCGCCCATGCGTTAAGTTCTGTACTGTATCATTCCTATCGATGGCTGAAAATCAGTCATGAATGAACCTCGTAATGTAATATTGTCTTCGCCTATATACAATATATAAACTTAGCCGGTTTTTTAAGGACTTTGTATAGATAAAGTTACGTTTTAAAATAGTGGTTACAAGTGGTTGAAGCTTCCAAGCACGGCTGTTAGAGCGTCTACTAGTTTAACAACACATGTGTGTAAACCATCACAGTAGAACGGAAGTTCGGGAGCGCGCGAATTAACCATACACCACCAACACATACAAACTTGTAGTATATGGGCTCCAATTAGATTCATATGAAATTGACATGTGCACTTAATTGATAGCCTTACCTCTAAATTACGGGATACAACAGAATGATACTGTCCTGGAACAAGAAGCTCGTGAACGAACTTCAATTTGGAACTTTTGAATTACATATTTCGAGATATATTTATTCCAATTATCTCCAACTGCGCTGCAACGCCAGAAGTTATAATTATCATCATAATAATTTTAATAATAATTGTAAAAATCAGTTAATATTAGTTGATGTAAATTAGACCGCAAATGAAACCAATTGCAATACACGGCTAAATGAGAAACATCTACGTTAGCAAGTTTTGACAAAATGAAAGGCGTTTCTAAGCCCCGGAAAATTCACTTTATTTTTCCGGGGCTGCTTTCGTTTAAAATAGTTCAAACTTTCAAAGCTCAAAGCAAATTTAAAAGCAAGTTTCTAAAAGAAATCATCAATGTTTGGCTCGGTGTTACTTGTCTTGCATACGAAAATATAATACTTCATTTGGATAATTAAAAAATTGTAAGGGTGACAGTAAACGTTGCCAAAACCGAAAAAAATCTTGTTTGGAAAAAAGAATTGCTTATTTAAGAAACGTGCTTTGATGGAAATTTGCCACCCTCAATACTGCTCCATATCTCGGCACATTTGACGTCGGTTTGCCAACTGTTGGCTGTAAATTTCGTTAGACTTTCAGCCATCGTTCTCTTGTTATGCAGTACGTTATGCAGACGAATTGTAATCACGTACAAACGCTACACACAGTCGGTGCATGTACACTCACGCCGAGCCGAGCAGTTACAGTATCAGCTGACATATCTTATGACACACAATAAGGATTTTGATTAGCTCTTTACTGAAAATCACTGCGTCGGAGAAGTCCTAACAACGCAAAGCGGATTAAATGAGTCCGTCTTAAGCTGCTGTTTACTCTTAAAAAAACACTGCCCGAACCATCCGACATCAAGAATATTAATTAGCCGATGAAACACACCAGAATATGTGGTCAAACCTTGGTACTAAATAAGTGCAACGACAGTGAACGATATCGAGCCTGCCCCGATGGACTAAATTGAGAGGCTGAATAAAACTGATTGGACCTTTCAAACAATTAAGAAGATGGATTTAAAAAGTTAACATTACAACAACCAGACCTCCTCCATTCAATTGGAATGGCATTAATTAAGCCCCAATAAGTTGTAAATGGGAAAGGACGCAGCTGGTATCTATTTTCAAAAGCCTTAAAAGACAGAGGAGCCCCGTTCTCGTCGAAGAGATCGCCCACAAATAAAATCCCTTTTTATACCAAATATTGTTCAAAAACCATATTACTATTAATGCGTAAGTGAGAGTTATTCCACAAATTTTCATCTCCGAAAGGGTCCGTGGGTAGCATATAAGTGATGTCACACCGTGCCTCATAAACATTGTTTTACCAAAAGACAATAAGTAGAGATCGAAGAAAATTTCCACTGTCCATCGATATCATTTGTATAACGGCGAATCCAGGTACACTTCAGACCTTTAACAAAACTTTCAATGTGAGGTACCTTATAAACCCCCCCTCACCGAAACAATTTATTATCGATGAACGTTTAACTTTGTCTGGATTGCCATGCTAGACAAAATCAAAGATGATGTGTTCAACTTTTGGAAGAATTAGAAACAAAATAGACTAGCTGAGAAAGCCCAAGGCTTTTAACAATTGTATTCCTTTCCACTGGGGTTAAATCTCTAGTAGACCAAACACGTAAACACTTTTTAAGTCTGGATAGTATAGGAATGAAATTCAAACGAAATTGATCGTCGCCGATATTAGTCAAAACAATGCCTAAGAAATTTACTGGACCTTGAGTAAGTTTAATACCCAACTCATTAATGAACACTGGACTACGGTGAATAAAAGGACCCAACGGAAACAAATAAGACTCGCTCAAATTCACGGCAAGATCAGACGAGAGCTTGATGTTATTAAGAACACGAAGAATTTTCTTAAGAGAATCTCTGTTATGATCGATGAAAAAGACAATATTAATACCACTTAGAATGTTATTACAATTAATTTTCAAGGGTACAATTTCTGCACACAGAATACAAATTTAAGGGCTTAAGAACACCTCTATTAATTGAAAAGAAGCCTGTAGTATAACCATTGTTACAAATACAAACAAATCTAGTATTTTCACCCATTAATTTTCTTTTAATGAAACCGCTTTGCCGAGGACCGAAGTCAGTCTCTTAGATTCATATTATAACGTTCATGATTATGAATTGTCAATTGTCAACAACTCTGTCACTGGACGACATACATTAATCTTTGGAGTGACTCGAACTGGGGACCTTATGATTAGAAGGCACTGGCGTTAACCACTGAGCTAACACTGCTTGAGTGTTTTATTCTTCTTAAAAGGAATAAGATAAAAAGATTCCGCCATTGTTCCTCATTTAAATTGAAAACATCTTGCCACTTTATGATAGCTTTTGGCGGCAATGAATGATAGTGGATTAACAGACTGTAAAATATGCCGAGAAATATAAGTTGTCCGCTGAATTCTTTGGAATAAAGAACCAGGAATAGCATGAATAATACCAAAGAACTGCAAAAAAGGAGCTGCGTATCTTGAATTTGTTTAGAAACCGAGGACAAAAAGTGCTCATCTTTATCCAGCAGATCCTTTTACATAAATAATACCTTTATCATACCAATTTTTGTATAAAACGTTATAATTGTTAACCTTAATACTTGAATTATTCCAAAGGATTTGATCCTTAAAATCGCAAGAAAAAGAGACGAAAAAACATGGGCTTGGGCGCGATAACACTCCATATTGATATAGTAGAGAAGAAATATGCATGCTATAACTATCTTCCAATACTCCAATACTGAGATACGCTAAAGTATCATGGAGTAACACAGTGCGCCGTGGTATTGTGCAAAATTGTATGGCTTTCCTGCTGCGCCTCTCCATTCACCATTGTAGAAGGCTGAGTTTGGTTCCATTTTGGTACAATTCTTGTACTTGCTGCCGCCATTTTCTTTTTCCTTTCTTGTCCTGTTTCGTCGGGTCGTCCACGATGTAATAAACCCTTCTCTGCGAGGGCTCTTCTAGCATTTTGCAAAATTTGAATCCTGTCTTGATAAAATGTTACCTTGACAAAGATGGTGCCTTTCTCTTCCTTCTACCAATCTCCATCTCCGTGGGCCCTTTTAATTCTGCAGGCGGGGATGCCAATCTCCGGAAAAAAACTGCAGTTGCAAGGTCTAAACAGTTCTCCTCTTCGTTCGATTTCAGATTAACAATCCTGACGTTATTAACGTTCCTGTTTTATTGATCATGGAGTCATGTAACCACATTCCTCTTCTAGTTTCGCAACCCGTTGCTCAATAGTGAGGTATCGCTCCTATAATAAATCGTTTTCCCTTTTCAGTTATTCAAAAGATTTTCTCAAATCTTCTTCTAGATGGGCAAATTCTGCCTTTATCTTCTTGAGTTCTTTCGAAATGTTGTTCGTAGCTGTATCCACAGTTTTAGTAAAGTTTACCGACATCGTTCTGTAACATTCGGATTCGGCTTCGCATTCGGAGTCATCGCCTAAGCTGCGTTTACTGACAGCATGTTGTGATGAGGCAGAGGATTGAGTGACTTGACCTACAAGTTGTCGTTCTTTTTCTCCCCAAACTGCCGACTGATCTCGCTCTTTGTGGCATATTCGCACACAATGTAATGAAGAGTTGAAAGTCGCTATCCACTTTCATTAATATAATATTAATTCACTCATTCTCTTCTGTGGATCGGATTTTGATGTCGATAGGTTGAACCATTCCCTCCACCTCTCCACTCCCCTAAAATAGATATTAAAGGAAATACAACTTGTTATTTACCTAAGTCCTTGCGAGTAGACCTAATTTATAGCCTAAACATTAGTCCATTTCACCTCTAAAATATTACTTGTCTCGCGGAAGGTGAGACACAAACCCCAACCCCTTCTCTCCCCCTCCATTCGAATGGAGTATTATATGTATCCTTTGCTAACTTTGTCGTGGAAGTCTAGATCATCAACTTCCTCGTTTCCTGTTTAGTATTGAAAGAGGTATATAAAAAAGGGGGAAATACCCATTGTTAATATGGCTGCCTTTTTTTTGTATTTGACTATTGTAACTATTTCCACCAGAGCCACTACTGACCATGTAATAACTTCGTTGTCGTTTCATAGGCAGCCATCGGTTGTCCACCAGGACTGGAGTATCTCAGCCAACTCGATCAAGTCCTCGTCCATCAACAAGTTGATATGGAAGAGGTTCTTACCAACTTGGAAACGGCAAACAAATATCATGTGAAAAATATTATCGGTCAACAGGTACGTATACGTTATACAGTACCGTATATACTTCATCTTAGGAGGTATTTAATACAGGTGCAGGGGTATGTGGGGTGCATACCCTCTCCACCCTACCCTACACAATACCCTCCCCGCCGACACCCCAGTCTTCAACCATACAACACAATCTAACGAAAGATCGTTATTAGCACAATTATGTGTAGACCAGTTTATTTAAACTTAATTTATTGGCTAATATTCCTCAGAAGATATAGATCCGACGTACATGTTTTTTGGGGGGGGGGGGGTGAGGGAGAGGTTGGGGCTCCTGAAAATATACCTACTTATCGACATCTTCCTATAAGATTTTGTTACCTAATAAGATTATTTTGTGTATTGGATGTTGAAAAAGTAGTAGTGGAACTACCTGTCTCGCGAAAATAATTTAACGTACTGTGTAACATTTATTTTATTTTTTAATATCATATGTTGATATATAAATATATTTATCTCCATACCATTTTTTCTTAATTTAAATTAGATTTTTTTCGCCGTCGAGGAGTTACACAGAGGCGTGATTCAAATCAGCGGTAAAAAAAGAGGTTTCGTGATGCACATTATGGATAATATGAATCAAGAAGTCATGAAGGTCTCCAGAGAATTCAAGTGCTGTGTGGGTCTTTGTTGTGCAAGCTGTGCTGGATGCTGTAATGGCGAAAAATGTGCCTCTAAAGCCTCTGTAGAGGCCCCGCCTGGCTGCCCTATCGGATATGTTGTTCAAAGGTATATATGTTTACTCTCAACATTACACAGAAAGGATAATTACGTTAAAAATAGTTAAAACGTTTCAAGGTTGATACTAGGGTGTAAGCTCAGTGGTTAACATCGGTGCCTTTCAATAAGGTCCCCGGTTCGAGTTACTCCCAGATTAATGTATGTCGTCCAGTTACAGAGTTGTTGACAATTAACAACTCCTAATCATGGACGTTAAATATGAACGTAAGAGACTGACTTCGGTCAGTTTGCGGCTTTGATAAGCCAATGAGGCTTCTTTGCGAGATCCTGCTTGCAGAAGGATCAAATATACATACCTATATACAAACATATTGTCTTGTATCAAGACAAGGCTGTTCTCAGAATATTTGTACAAGGTGATATATTATTGTACTGCTGCTTCTGCTAAAAAAAAGAAAAAACATTACGTACATTTGTATTCCCATATATACCAGCTTGGCTATTTATATATATATGATATATATATATAAATATATATATATATATATATATATATATGATATATATATATAAATATATATATATATATATATATATATATATATATATATGATATATATATATAAATATATATATATATATATATATATGATATATATATATATATATATATATACAGCCTACTACGTGTTCAAAGACTATTCCATGGTCCGCTAAAATATGATAAAATGTGTAAAATATTTGCAAGGAATTGCTCTAGCTTGCACCTGAGCATGCATGAATGTAAAATTAACAGCTATTGTAGCATTTCTGATAATTTTAACTCTTTTCATACTGACTATCCTTGTAGGATGTGGGAAATTGTGAACACCAGACTCAATGAATATATATATTAATTGTATTCAGTCCTAAATATATATATTTTTGTTCATGCAGGCCAAGCTTGTGCGGGGATCATTTAGCGATTCTGGACGAAAATCATGAAACTTTGCTTAAAATAAGAGGACCAGGCTGTAAATGTCGGTCAATTTACAGTGACATAGAATTCAACGTAAGTACCCCCCCCCCCCCCAAAAAAAAATAGTACTAATGTGGGGATGGATGGACTTTAAACTGGAAAAAAATCTTGATATTTCTTAGTCCAAGGATAAAGGTGGGTTGGGCGGAATATGAGTGCTACTTATGATTCTCAAACTATAAAGCTTTTATAATATTCGGGATCTCTTAAATAATCTTTGAAGGGTTAATGGCATCGTCTCCTATAGTGTAGGATAAATTGCATGCTATTGTTTATCCATGATCCCTTTTTTGGCAATGTTAATACTCCCTCCTCTACCCCCCCCCCCCCTCCTCCCCGCCCTCGCCGCTGCAACTTCAATCCACGTCTTCTCCCTCTCTAAATGTACAACTAGCCTCATTATGTAAGTAATTTACCCTCTATTTCTCTTTCTCTATCTCTCCAAAGGTACTCTCCTCAGATGAAACCGAACACATCGGTAAAATCACCAAACAATGGGCAGGAAACGTTCAGGAAGTGTATACTAAAGCTGACAACTTTGGTATCCAATTCCAGATGAACTTAGAAGTAAAATCGAAGGCGATATTAATAGGGGCGGTAATACTTATTGATTTTATGTTCTTCGAAGAACAGCAGACGATCCATCAGCAGCGGACCAATCAGCGGCGTTGAAGAATTGTTGAAACAAAGCCACAAAATAAATACCTTTCGTAAAAGACAGTTTTTCATGATTCTATATATAACAACTGCAAATATTAAGACATTGTAATCCACTGTTCTATCGCAAACCGCTTAGACTGATCACTGGCAAGTCGGGAAAACGCTACGCAATAGATTTTTATAGGAAAAAGGTGCGGCGGAGTTTGTGGCAGAGGGGGTCACGTGCCCTCCCAGTTTTGTAACTCAACACTTTCTTCATTTTTGTTACTGATATTTTAAAAATTACAAGACGTGCTCATTCCGGTACATTTTTCTGTAAATGAATTGTGTTATGTAGTTATTTCAATAGATTATGTGTTCCTTTACTGAAATAATATTAACTTATATTCCAAAAATAATAAAGGGTCCTTTTATTTTGCATGTTGGCGAATAAAACAAATGTATATTTATTATGTGCTCTTTCGTTAAAACATATTCAAATATTGGACATTTGGTAGGAATAGCACACATGATCTATTTTGTGTTGAGGTAAACTTTCTGATTTACACCCCCATGCATCACTCCCTACCCACCTCCCCTTTTCAAATCGAATCACATGACCTAATTCCCCCTGCATTATTTGTGCCCCTTCAGATTGAAACCCTCCCGTATCTTTAAAAGTAAATCTATATTTAATACCAGCTTTGTAGATTCCTACGTATGAATGAACCAACATTTCCCGCAAAAGAAATATAGGTTCAATATGCATTTTTTAAAGAGTGTCATGTCACCAACAATGTAACCCTACATATTGTAATTATACAAGGGACGAAAAGGGACCCTAGCCTGCTTTAGAACCCCGTTTAACCCTTCCACGGGGGGAAAGAGAATTGACTGTATGGGTTCTAGAATATGACGAATTTACCTGGGAGTGGTGTTACCAGGTCTAAGCAAGCCCCACGCTTTTATTCAATGCCCCCCTCGTTAGTAATCTAAGTATTTTTTTTTTAAATATTCAAATGTCAACAGTTGCTTACGGAGATTTTGTTACACCAAAGCATGTCTCTTTTACCATGGATACATACATTAACGTATTATAACCTAAGTATCTTACGTATGTGAGTACAAGGTCGATGATGACGTCACACCTCCGGTATATAGGGCAATTCATTTCATTTTGTTTTATTCTATTCTTTTATAACTTCATGTTGTTTCTTTCTACAAATATTGCTGAGACGACAATACCGCGTCGTGTTTCCATTGTAAAGTTTTGTAATGAATTTCACAGAAATCGTTAAAACTCATTTACCTCTCACGTGCTTTCTTTTGAGTCTTGCGATGTACGTTTTGAGAAGATACGAGGAGATAGGTTTCGAGCATGGACGTCAATCCAGGGGGGGGGGGGACGGGGGACACGTCCCCCCCCCACATTTCGATGGATGGGGGAAACAATATCAAATGTCCCCCCCCCCACACATTTGGAAAAAAAGTAGTGTCGTGGCTCTATTTGGTTACGGCTTACACATCTTAGGATTCATATCCTCGAATATCACTCAATGTTGCTGAATGGAGAATTCCACCCAGATCTCGTGAGTTGGTACCCTGAGCACTCCAACAATCTTAAGCTTAGTCTGCCTTTCTTTCGAAGCCAGTTCAATTCGTCGTCGGTTGAAGGGTATAGACAAATATTCAAGTCGATGAATCCAGCGGTACGGGCTATGTTTGGTGAAGTCGAAGCTCTCTTGCGGTTGCTCCTCGTCTCCTCCGCCAGTTCGACGGAAGCCGAGAGATGTTTTACTGCTCTGAGGCGTTTGAAGACAAGGCTACGGAGCACCATGACTCTACAGAGGCTGAACCACGTGATCGTGTTCCATATTCACCGCGCAGGGACGTCGTTAGAGGGGGTGTGGGGGTGTCTCATCCCCAAACTTGGTAAAACTGACGCTAGTTGGAAAATTGGAGTGCGACAGTCGGAATTTCCGACTGTCGCACTCTAGTTTATCTAGGCCTGTTCATTTATCCCTGTGATCGTGCGATTTTAAAAAAAAAAAATCGGTCAAAGTTGACCTTTAACCTGTCATATTGACCACGTTTTCCTTGCCACTTTGGGAAATTGTACCTCGCGATTCTTATACTCCACCGTATAAAACTTCGTATGATTTTGAATACTACAAAAAATGCCTAATAGAACTATATACCGAGATACGCGTAGGAGCCCAATTTGATTTTTTTTGGGGGGGGGGGGGGGGGTTGTAACGACTTGCCCGAAAAATATAACCAAACTTTTCGCGCGCTGCGCGCGCATTCCACACAATAATGTGCATATCATACAGGCATGCATCCGTTTTTACATCGCATGCAAATAGCATACAATCATTTCCGTCCCTGGTTTCGATGCTAACGGTACACTCAAGGTGTTTCGACAACAAGCTTGTTGACCTCTAACTTCACTTCCGCTTCAGATTCGCTGATGATATGAATTGTTTTAGTGGTAAATAGTTAAGCATTTGGATGCGTTGGGGATAGAGATGAGGATACCAGTTACATTTAGATCATTGCGAAACCAAATTCAAAATCAAGTCAAGAAATGATGGAAAACCAAACACTCCGTGAGCTGTACCAAGTGCTTGAATCACCAATGTGAGCGAAACACTCAGAATGCAATACCAAGTGTTTAAATCAATGTGCCTTCGGTACGAAAGTGAAACACTCAGAATGCAGTACAAAGTGTTTGAATCAATGTGCCATTGGTATGCAAGTGAAACACTCAGAATACAATACCAAGTGTTTGAATCACTGTGCCATTGGTATGTAAGTGAAACACTCATTATGCAATACCAAGTGTTTGGTTTGCGGTGGCACAGTCGAAGGGGGTAAAAGAAACAATCATAATGCAATTTGACTACCAAGTGTTTGAATGTGACACTCATAATGCAATACACTTCAAGTTCAATAAATGATGGCAGATAAAAATGATGAAGTCTTGGCTGATAATGGTGAAATCTTATCCATTTGTGTTAACTGGAGGACACAGACACACTCTGGTGGTTGCTTATCCATCTGTGCAACATATTTAGAGCATGTACTTCCTTCACGATTAGATATTGTGCAGCTCTTTAAGAAAAGCATGACATGTTTGTCCAAGGGTGTTGGGTCTGAATGGGGTATACCAGTGAGCAGGAAATAAGGGTGGTGCCTCATTTGTCCATAAGAGTAATTATGGTTTATTAAGCCCCTATATGTAATATGGTGAAGCTTTAGTAAGCTTATTTCCAAGTACTAATTGTGAGGCAAACCTGGGAGAAGGAAACAAGGGGGTGCCCCCCCCCCTTTTGAGAAATTTGGGTTTCTAGTTGTGTATTTAAATATTTGCTCAAGGTCTGGGAAAATGTTGGGGAGACATAATCTGCCCCTGCCCCCCCCCAACCCCATATTCCCGCAAGTGGGTTTGTTTGTGTTTGTACCAAAAGCATCTGGTAAAAAGCTTTAACAACATCAGCCCCTATTCTTTATTTACAACGAGGGGAGGGGGAGGGGGCACTGTCTTAAATTAAGTGTGAATGTATGTGTTGCTGAAACTTTTTGAAATGTTTACCAATTGTAAATGATCTTGTCGGACTGGCATTGTCTTTTCAAGAGTATAGTGAGCAGATTTTGACCACAAAATGTCTGCCGTGTTAAAGTATTTCATACCCCGAAATTGACACATTTGTCGATTACGTAATTTACTGTATCTTTTGTGTAATTATACATCCATTGACTGTGCATGCTCTTTGCTATGCTCTTTGCCTCTAAAACTCAGACAGACCAGGTCCCAGTGAGCAGTGGTATCATGTTGAGGTAATTTTAGTTGGTTTTAGGGTGTAAGATTTCTAAATGCCAAAAATACGTTCAAAACTTGGGAGAAAGAGTGTTACAAGATTAAGGAAATCAACAATTTGATCGGCCTATATCTGAAATGGATTCAAACTCATGAAATATGTAACTCTACTGCGCTGCAAGAGTTTATGTTGCCTGCTGTATCGTGGCTAGTCAAATTTGAGGCTGGTCAATTACGAAGGTGCGTCAATTATAGAGCCTTTACAATACTACACATTGATGCTTTGCTAATTACCATACACAAATTCTATAATAGGATTAGCCTTTTTCTATAGCAAGTGACATTCTTCTTGGAAATTTAGTGGCTTAATGTTATCTGTTGGTGGGCTTGAACTACCTGCTGAATAAATTATGCACAGATTTCTATGGCCAAACAATTTACCAAGAAGAAATTATTTACTTAGCCGACAGTTCGCTGGCACCTTGCATATTGAAATAACCTACTACAAGACTTCTAATCCTTGGGCCTCTAAACCAACTTTAAAGTGGCCATTACACAAAAATTTCAACGTCCAATCTGTTGGGGATCCATCTAAGCATGTTCTCTAGAACATATATCAACCATTCTGCCAGTTAAAAATTTGATTTTCCAACGTGGCAAGATTTATGTAACAAAGAAAAATATTTGAAAAAGCCAGTCCATTCTGTACATTTGACGTTGGAATTCGCGGAACTGCCTAAACCGTAATGTGCGTTGTGTTACGGTGACTTACAACCATAGAATCCTTACAACCAATATGTATTGTACTAGCCCGATGCTGCTAATGACAATACATCATACATGTGCAGTATGCTGCGAAGTACGTTGAACACGTTAGTAGGCTGGTACTTTGGCCTGGAGTTTTGGAAATCAATTGTCTGAAACTAAATCATATTAAATATTTCATGAAACATGGAAGGTGTAAATTCACAACAACTGTAACTATTACTGTACATTGCAGGGACTGCTTGTTATCGTGGACATCATGGGCTCACGTTAATTCCTTTGAACTTTCTTAAAAAAATAAAAACAATTAGACAGTGCAGATTCATATAGCCTACCGTCAACAACGTTCAATGGTGCTGGGGGCTCCTAGCAAGACACGGATGGTTGCGCTACCATCATGTGCAGTCCAAAGGATCAGAAGTGAGTTTCCAGCCAAAGGTCAGTTCACTGGATTTAAGTTGCCAGGAGAAAACTTGATTGTATTAGTCAGGTGGCTTAGCAACTTTAACGTTACAAATAGGTCACAAATGTTGTAAACCTTTCCCGGATAGGCCCCCAATTTTGTTACGTTGGAATGCGAGAGGTCTCGATAACTAATTTTTAACGAGACACAAGCCTGGGTTCGTTTCCGTAAGGAACACAGACAAATTGACGAGTCTAGAGAATTTGAATGAGAACGTAAACTATATTGAACAATGCAGTTTGAACCAACAACAACAAATGGTAATTACAAATATATAGAAAATTACTCACAAACTTAACAAGATAGGATACACTTTAAAACACGCTGGTCTCTTCCAACGGCGATATCCCTCCCCAGGAGAAAATTCCTGTTAATACCTGTTACAATTTCAACAGGTTTTAACCGGAACCAACAGGGACTAACATGTACCTGTTAACGACAACTGGTTTGAACATGTATTGTGACCAAAACCAGTTTATACCAATTAATTACCTGTTGCAACAGGTAAATTACCTGTAAGCTGTAACATGTACCAATTGGTTTTAACAGGTACCTGTTGAAAACAACTGGTTTAACAGGTACCTGTTGAAAACAACTAGTTAAACAGGTACCTGTTGAAAACAACTGGTTTAACAGGTACCTGTTGAAAACAACTGGTTTAACAGGTACCTGTTACACCAGTTGCATTCAACAGGTACCAGTTGGTTCAAATTTCTGTCTCCACTTTAAGGCACATAATGGTGGACCACAGTTGTCAGGGAAGGTTTATGAGGGGAGGGGGGCTTGAAAATTTTTGTTTCTCAAAAAGGGCTGATATGCAAAATGATGCAATTATTTCCTTTTTTTTGCTCCCTTCGTTTTTTTCACCGTCGGACATCACGTCCCCAAAAGTTTTTGTTGAGGTACTCTTTCCCCTGCCCCCCCCCCTTCCCCACCCTCGCTGGCTTTGCCACTGCAAAGATGTGGTATAACATATGTCTGATCATTGAATTGTTTATTCTATGAGGTACATTAAGGTAAAATGAAAAATTCACATATTAAATTTATGAGAGAGTTCTTCCAGATAGTATATGAATACGTAACATACACATACATCAAAAGATTGAGACGAGCTCGCATCTATATTTAGATCAGTGATTCATAGTCTAAGAAAGTAAGACGCATATTGCCAAGTCAAAATCAAGATAAAAATACTTAATGTTTAAATTGTGTTATGATTTAATCCTTTCTTATTTACTGTTGTTTTAAATTTTTGATATAAATTAGTGATATTTGTAATTTTCAGTGACATAAAACTCTCAAATTGGGAGGCCAAAGACACTTTTTCAATTTTTTTAAAAATCACATTTTGTACGAGGTTTAAGTTGAACTTTGACTTCAACACCATATTCAATTTCGAAACCGAAGAGCAACGGCAACTTGCATTGCACGGCGTAAGCATTGCTTGGCATGGTTGAATACGATCACTCTAAGCAACTTTCAACTGTTAATCACCCAAGAAGATCTATAGAAGAATGGAAGTATTAACCGCCACCATCGGCCTACCTGTTGTTCCTTAAACTTGGAGGTAAAACTAACGTTAATTGTTAGGCCACTGGCACAAAGTAGTATTATGGTTAGCGTTACGCTACGCAGTGACCGTTGTTAGGCTAGCGTTTCGCAATACACAAGTGCAATTACAGTGAGTAGCCTAGGATTTCTATTGAGTACTACAGTGCATTCTCAACACTAAACTGTGCATTCTAAACACCAATTAACAATGTGTTATGTGTGTATTGGGCTAGATTGAACAGTCGCACATAATCTTCTAATTTATTTCCAAACAAATGCTGAGACTGAGTTTCAATAGTTTACTTGAAGCTTAGGTCTACACTCACTTGGTAAAGATTTCTTGAATTTCCCATGTGAATCTAAATGGGTAGGCTATGTGATATTGAATAAAGCAAGGCTAGACCTTCAAACTTACTGTTACAGTATGCTGAACAAATTATGTTGGCTAGTCACCGGTATTATATACTTTAGTACTACTACTAGTAAGACTAACAAAAAGACTGAAAGACAAACTAACTTAGTGTGACAAAGAACTATTTGTTCTCTAGCCTAGGTCTAAATAGACTTGTTAAGTGAGCAAGCAAAATAACAACTTAAAACAATTAGGCCTATAAATAAGTTGGCTCAGTGCATTTGTGTTTCTAAAATTGTGTATTTTTAGATCTTAAAAACAAACAAAGATTTAGCCCATGTTTTATTATCTCTGTAGTCTGGGCATTTGATTCTGGTTGCAATAATGATGACACTCTGGTTCAAATTTTCAGCTTTATACAGTCTGCTTCAAACTTTGGGATTCTTTTATGAGACTATTGTGGAAGCAAATCTCACATCACTTTGTGGTGACAACTTTATTTCATTTTTCTTCAAATGATGACTACTGCTGTTTTGCTATTTCCTTTTTCCAGGAAGAATTAAAAAACCAAATATCCAGGTGAGGTTTCCTGTGATGTACGACACCAGTGTGGAGGCAACAACAGAAGAGGAGAACGTATATGGCTTAAAGACATAATGGTGTAAGATGATACTAAGAGTTTATCCGAGAGCCCAAAAAGCAAAGGAACAAGTGCAATAGAGAAAAAAGATGGAAGGGTGAGTTTAACCATTGTACCCAAATGTGTAATGATATTATTTAGATACTTTTCATAACCTGTTTATGTATAATATAATAAAAAACAGTCTGGTACATCATTTACGTACAAGCGTCATAAGTTTGGCCAATTTTTTACTGATTTGGGATAATTATAAACATGGTTATTAAGCTTTGAAAAATAACTTGGTGTTATAGTGCAAAGCTACTGTAGTTATTATTTGGTAAAGCTGCTATTCCTGGCTTATAATTTGAGGGACCTAGATTTAAATGTTTACCTCCCAATATGTTGATATAAAATTTTAATGTAAATGTATGTTTATGATAATGTGAGTTATCATGTGCTATAGCTGAATATATGCTTACAGGTATAACATATTTTCTGTTCACAGGTCAATATTGGTGCAGATTTTGGGCTTCCTGAAGACAAGTGGGAGGCCATTTGTAGTTAAGAGAAACACTTTATGTTCGTGAAGACTTTACTGGTGTCGATTTGGGGTACCAACACTTTGAAAACGAAAGCCGTTGGGAATGCTTGCACAAGATTCAACAGTGACAGAGATGCAAAACCGCTGTTGTCTCCCGTGAAGGTTAATGCTATGGAAGGTTAGTCATTATGAAAAGCTTTCAAACAAGTAACCATTTATATTACAAGCTCATGACTTAGTACACAAGTGTACAATATAATTTACTGAATAAGCTGTTTTTCAGGAGTAAGTAATTTTTTAACACTGACAGAACTATTTATCAGTAGGATTATGCATTCCAGTATCATGAGTTAACAACTGATATCATTTTGGTTGGTTCTTAATTGCCTTTGAGTTTTGACAGGAAGCCTACAATCAAACTACCATAGTGGTGTAGTTTTTCCAACCAAAAGATTGAGCAAACCCAAATTCTAAACCAAAAGAATGTTCTTGGTTAGACTGTGATTGCTAGTCCATTCAGGTTGGATACCAACAGAGATAAATATCGTGAGACATTCTAACCCATAGGAAAGTTTGACCTTAACTTTCCATGAAAGCACTCATCTAGCAATGCAAGAGAGTTTAAGTTTTAGGACCACACTGTTACTGTTAATCATGATAAGTCAATTCTTAAGTGTTCATACGCTTTGTTTCTTGCAGCACAATTCGTGGAACGTTTGAAAGAAAGCTGCAATTTACTGAGGAAGCTACAAGGTTCAGCAAATACATATCCGAGAAGCTGACATCAATCGTAAAACAAAGAAGGCCTTAAAACATTAGTATCATATTATTTTTTTCAATGGTTATTGCTTACCATTAAACAGTCTTTAGTTTTATTCAAACTGACAGCATATTGCTGTCACTGACAAGTTAACTTTTCAGAGGAAAAATTTCCAGACAGTTCTTTTTTCAAAGTAGGATTAAACCCATATTTATTATTATGTTTTTAACAGTTATTGTTTACCATTATATGGTATTTAGTTTTTTAATTAAATTCAGGAAATGGAAAGTATGTTGCTGTCAATTACAACTTAAGTCTTCAATGGAGATCTTCTGGACAGTTTTTTCTTGAAAGTGGTTTAACCAACACTATTATAGACTGATGTTGACTTTCACTTGGCAAAGTCATCTTTCCACTTTTGCCTTTTTTTTTTTAAAGAACTAACATTTCTAGTAATCAGTATGTACAAATGCCATTTAACAGTATTCAGATTTTTATTCAAACTCCAGAATAGACAGTATATTGTCGTCAAATATGTGTTCAGTATAAATATGCATTACAAATACATGCTTTGTAGGTAAATATTGTTTTTTAAGATCTGATTGGTAGCCAATTTAAGAATGAATTCCTTTCAAAAGGTTACTGTCTGACTAGCTATTATTATTGTCTGCCTAGCATGCAGAATTGCAGACTACATAATTTGGTAATGCTAACTCTTGAGTAACTTTTATCTATTCAGCTGTAACTTTTATTTTGATATAATGATTGATAAAAAATTAACCTTTATATTGTTTTAACAGATAGAGTTTCCTTTCTTAATTGCCACAGCAATACATGAAATCATTGTTTTAATGAACATATTTAGTTGGTATTTCATAATATATGTAAGTTTTTAATGTGTAATATGAAAGTGTTTACTTCAGAAGTTTGCTTTCTTGTTAGACTCCAAATTTATGTTTTCTTTTTCATTGCCCTCAACTTTGCATTATTGTGCAGTACTATACTTTTGCCATTCATGTTTGATCCATTAACTTGTCTTAACTTTGTTGGAATAAAATGATATTTTCAGATTTTTGTTAACAGTGATTTTTACTCCATCTGCTGGAAGTTCTCCCTCGCCTTAACTTGCTTGTTAAGTGTTAGACCTACATCGTGTGCAACTGTAAAGAGTGATTTTAACCTGTTGAAATTCATCGCCACCTGTTTTCACCAGATAACTTGTTGAAAACAATTGAACCTGTGGAAAATCCTACTGTTATAACCAGCGTAAAACCTTTCATACATGTTCTTACCTGTTGAAACGTTTTCAATACCAGTAAAGACATGTTGAAAACAGAACCAGTTAAAACCTGTTACCCCTGTTGAAACCAGTTGAAACCAGTTCATACAGTATGTTATTACCAGTTAATAGCTGTTGCGCCTGTTGAAAACAGTTGAAACCTGTTATTACCAGTTAATACCTGTTTATGCCAGTTAAAAGCTGTTGTGCCTGTTGAAACTTGTTGAAAACAGTTGAAACCTGTCAATACCAGTTAAAAACTGTTATGCCTGTTGAAAACAGTTGAAACCTGTTATTACCAGTTAATACCTGTTAATACCAGCTAAAGCTGTTGTGCCTGTTGAAAACAGTTGAAACCTGTTAATACCAGCTAATACCTGTTAATACCAGTTAAAAACTGTTATGCCTGTTGAAAACAGTTGAAACCTGTTAATACCAGTTAATACCTGTCAATACCAGTTAACACCTGTTAATACCATTTAATACCTGTTATTACCTGTCACCAAATACCAGTTGCAACAGGTACCTGTTAAAACCAGTTCAACAGGTATTAACTGGAATTTTCACCTGGGTGATCAGCGGCCACGACCTTGATGACGACGATTCTCGGTCCGTTGTACCGCGAAATTGACTGGTCCTCGACGAAGTTTCTCGCGATCCCATAAACAACAGTCACCTTCTTTCCGGCGATGCTCCAAAATAGAAAACGGACTTCCAGCCACAATCGAGTGAAGCACAAGCTGAACTCCTCGCCGACTAAATATTACCAGAGTCAGTCCAAAATCAGCTTTATAGCCACCAACTCCTGGCGTAACGAACTTCCTCAACGGAGACAGAAATTCTTCACCTTCTCCGAAATAACGACTGGAAAACTGTAGTTTCACAGCAAAGTCCTCTTCAAACTTCTGAATGGAAGTGTAGAATCAATCTTGGTATCGATATCTCAATCCCTCAGAAACTACTGGCAGTTGAGCACTGACGATATATAGTAGAATGGTATAATATGTGTCGTCGTTTGTATTCGTTCAGAAACTGAGAAACCTTCCGATCTGGGCGGCTTTTTATACGATTCGCCATGTCAAGAATCATCTAGATCTTTCTCGATACACCTGAGTAACAATTCGACCCAGTTTCTCCGTTCTTGGAAGTCCTTTGCATATCTCGCGAACATTCCAGATAATCCACGAAGATGCGTGCACAGCTTACACGCGATTTCACGTAAACCGACGTTAACCCGAGACCAGCGTGTCATCATAAGGAATATACCAGAACAATCGTGTATTTTAACATTCTGACACGGTAACCCGACCTAATTTCTCAAATATTGATTTATCACGTAGGCCAGTTCTTAACCTGGTTGTTTATTATATCAGGCAGAAGAGAAAGAAACAAAATAAGGGGGGGGGCGGATATGAGCGTAAACATGCACAGCCTACTCAAAGCATAGTACTTCCTTCCTTATTGCGATATTAATGTATGTACGTTATGTATGTATGTACGATATCCGTGCTTAGGCCTACTACATCGCCGGTGTGGCAGTACAGAGTGTCCCCTGTACAAAGTGTCCACGGAGACACTCTGTGCCAGCACATTTAGTCCGGTCGGACATTATCTGCTGAAAATTGTGTCCCTCTTCACAGCAAATATAGTCCAGCCGGACGAAATGTCCTGGAACAAAATGTCCGCAAATGCTTCATAGTATATTTTGTCCTGCATAAAATTTTGGCAATTCGCCATTCAAAAGGCAACTATTCATTTACATCAATCGTTAAAACAGATGCATACATAGTTTGATGTTACAGGTAATAAATAAAATGTGTGCGTTGCTACAAAACAAGAAATAGAAAATTTAACAAGTCTTTCATCTGTAAAAAAGGTTATCATGTTTTTGTTGTGATTGCTGCTATTTTATCCTCCGTATATGTTGCATGTTGTATTTGGCCACTACATTGCGTTCATAGTCATCTTTACAGAGGGAGCGATCGCATCAACCTAAATTCCTCCCCAACGGGGGCGGGTACGGGATAGGGTAGGCAACAGCTACCACGAAAAATAATTGCAGAGGTAAAATATTAGGAACTTTAAAGAATAGTCCAGGTCAGAATTTCGTTTTGATATGTTAAAGAGGAACATCATTTAAGTATTCTGGTGAAATTTCTATTCAATTCCTATGTATCGTTTTTGAGATAATGAGAGTTGAAGTTGCCACCTAACGTACCAAAAGTGAACTTGGAGCATACAGGTGCGACGTCATTGTTGCACACTGATAAATAATGTTTTGCTTTCCTTTAAAATTTACGTCTAAATTTATACTCCACAATTGGATGCATCCATAATGTGAATGTACCATATGTATTGGTATTTAATAAACTTCACATTCCCTTTAGACAAATTAGTAACCTATCCAATACAAGGTCAAATCAATAGACAGAGAAATAAAGAAAAAACAGACCATTATTTGTTAGTGTGCAACTATGACATCACACCTGTTTGCTTCAAGTTTACTTTTGGTAGAATATCAGATAAATTCTACTATCAATATCTCAAAAACAGTACATCGGAATTGAATGCACATCTCACTAGAATGCTTAGATTATGTTCCTCTTTAACATATTATAACAAAACCATTTTTGACCTCGACATTTTAAAGGAGTTCAAACTTCATTGTTGCCGTATTTCCTCAACACACTGTGGGTAAGATTGAGCAATTATGGTAACGGTACTTTAAAGGTCTGCATGAAATTTCATCTTTGCATAAAGCTCATTATGGGACAGGTACGAGGGTCTTTTTCAATTTACATCCTAATATACAACAAGTATACAACACTCAGGCCCATACTCATCATTTTAAGTGCAAGGAGGGGGGGGGGTGGGATGGTAAGTTATCGGTTTGTGTCCTGTGGAGGGGTCTTGTTAAGTCCGTAACCTATCTGTAATGAGCTCCAAAATATTTGTGATTGCTAATAACAACCCGGAGTTAGTTGGGAGACACTTCCCTAACCATGAAAATGTTCTAACTGCCCGTACGAGCCTAACACCAATAACTTGACTTTCATTACCACTTTATTGTTTACTTTTTACATTTCCTTATTTATCTCAGTCAATCGTCGAGTCAAGCTTTTCTCCTATCAAAAAGGTGGAGGGGCCATGCCCCCCCTGCACGCTAAACCCTTTTGTGATGGCCATGCGTGAAGCATATATTAATATGTATACACAAATGGCATTTGAACTCGGGCAATTCCAGTGATAAAGGCTCGTTGTTTATAAATATGACATTTTTTTAATGGGAAAAAAGTGGCTAAATTAGAACAGATATATTAATAAGGCTTCAGGCTCTACATCCCCATAAAGAAATGGCACGGTGTCTTGTCCTAACAATAGCAATGCTTTTTGAAAAGGGCAGCAGTATTTGTATTCTATCAACAATGTCAGCCACTACCTTCCTCCGTTATAAACACCACTTCCGATCCATTGATCATCAATTTACAGCCAATAAGTTCAGTTTGTTTGGAAACACGATATCCTCTTCAAAAGAGCTGCAAACTTCAAATAAACAAAACGAAACCAAAAAAGGTAAAGAATAAAACAAATAGGTCAGAGCAGGTTACAATATTGTGTATTTTTTCTTATTCATGTTTCTCACACTTTAAATACGTCATTCTTGTAGAGATAAGTTTCTTCAAAGAAAGTTAATGAAGTAAAGATCAAAACATGAAATTGGATGATAGTCACAAACATAATATTCTGAATCTATATCATCCTGCGAAAAAAATGATTATACATGGGATAATTCATGAGGAAATTTAACTGGAATGATGACTCTCCCATTGCTAGCTCTGAGGCGACTTAAGATAATCGATGCTTTCTAGTACACCCTTCAAGCAGGGAGGTTTGACTTAATTAAAATGATATACTACTGTCACTCTTCTTCAAACAATATGTACTTGTAAACTCTCATAATCCACAGGAAGAACAGCCTCTTTGGAGTTTGGTAAACCTCAATAAAACCATGCAGAAGTTTCCCTATAGAATTATCCCCCTGAACTGCTTACCACACCCGATAATATATAATCAGTAGGAATACCTACATAATGACTTAATGTGCAACTTGATACCGCCAAAAGTTTCATCTTTATTTTGTAAATTTTGTAAATTACAAATAAAATGGCTGATTCTAATGTTACAACGGGTTTGTCATTAAGATTTATACAGGACTCCATAACACGAATACAAAGTTACAACAGGAAGCAGACTATGTTCAGTAATATGGGGTTTTTTTTCTATGAGAAGTTATCTTGGACACAATTTCCAGAACCAAGAACCACGCCTTTTCATTTGTTCTTTAATGAAGTAATTGAGGTGATAAAGAATTTCAAATCGCGTCAAAATGCAAAATATATGGATTTCCACCGAACGACTGGCAGTATTAAGTACTATGGCCTGTCTTTGCTTAAATGTGTAGCAGCCGACGAAATTTTCTCTCATAATATGTTTAAGTGTAAGACAGGATTATTGTCTGCAACAAGTTAACTGCCAAGAAAATCGTCTACACATGTCTTCTGAGTCGTCTGTTAACTGCATACATACTCTCTCCATTGGTGGTAAGAGATGAGAATATCAGTGCAACCGAATCTGTGCACAATGCAAGTTGAAAGCAATATTATGAGTAGTGAATGCCACACTGTAAGTCATACATAAAATAAATTATCTTCTTGAAAGGTTTATGTTTTAGCTCCACTACAAAAATAATTAACATTCAACATGTTCTTTGAGTGTATACTGTTAGTATATAACTAAATTATACTCAGGCATTGAGTTAACTGGATGGTCTTTTATTGCTACACCTACATGTTTATGGGCTTACTGGCTCAACTATTCTTATTACTTATTAGAGATTGCATGTCATAATTTTGGCGTAATATCACAAACTGAAATGTTTTAATCATAAGAGCCAATACAACATTTGTGACATATTCATTTAATTAAATATCAGACATTTTTCAAACTAGAGTAATCTAGCATATACCATAAGTTTGATGCCTTTTTTGTGCTCAGTTGATTTATGTGTGCAATGTCTGACTGTTTAAGGCCAATCAAAGAGTTATTGTCCTGAATCAGGATCCATGGGAATTCAAAACACCCTCTGCCTGTATGACCCAAATCCAAAAACAAATAATGCTAGCTAACCATTACAGTAAAATGAATTATTTTACATCATTTTGCATCAGGAGACCTAAAAAAATGCCCCATTTTGCCAAAGACAAGGGAACCCTCCCCCAGGTTTCAGAAAATATCCCCACCAGTACACACACATAAACACATTTAGCAAATTCCCTCAAGGGACCTAACAGAGAATTGGTACCAAAACTTAGTTGATACATTATCACTCTTATCATGTTGAAGTTCCTGTCAAAACAGCCAAGTAGTAATAAGTTCACACATTCTAAACAGAAAGGTCCAAGTGGTTACAATATCAAACTGTCCAACATTTAAAAAAACAAAACATACAATAGGTGATGTCTAGCTTGTGAAATGTGGTCCTAATTATTTACTCATCATTTGTTTGAACAAATAAACTGTGTCTGCTTCAATGAAACAGGTCCAGGTAAAACCTCTTTTGGGGGATGTAGACCAAATAAAGACAATTATCTGGCTATATGCTAATTATTTCTTAAAAGCTGTGTATCAAATGTGGGTTAGAACCAGAGGTGGAACCATTGCAAGTATATGTAGGAATAGAAGCTACTTGCAGATAAACTTGTCAATTGGGACTACACCTGCAAAGATTTACAGTACACTTCTCAGCTCTCACATACTTTCATGACCTTGGCCTTTCTGTATGTTTTATACCTATGTGGAAGTAGTTATACTTAAACACTGCAGTGTTGACCATTCCGCCATGCACTATCATTTAAGGTATACATAACAGATATGATGCCATTCATTAGTGGCACTAACTAAAGAAAATCCTTAATGTTTCAGATAATTTTACCTCATCATCATATCAGTAATGACATGATAAGTTGATCATGTAGTCTTTTCAGGCATTGCCTTAGTCTCAGGCCACTTTGAATAGAAGTCACACAGTGTTATTATGTATAGTCTATTTGCAGCTATCACTGACAGAGGTCCAATAAGATCAAAACCAACCTGAAAAGAAAGAAGACAGCATTAAGGCCCTGTCTTGACTGTTGTTCTATTTTCATTGCTTCATTCTGTACACAGGTCTAGATAACAAAATAGTGGGATATCTGATCGAAACAGGGTCTTGGTGGATTAAAGCCAATTATTTTAACTGAGCATACATGAAAACGTAACATAAACCATACTGTACCATATTTGCAATCGCTTAAACCACTAAACTAGAAAAATGGTACGTCCACTTTTTCCAACTTACAATTATATGCCTACGATGTGTGGCTTAAAGGTATGCTGCATTGGCCCTAAATATGCCAAATTTTTACTTTGGTCAAAATTCTTAAAGTATGTTTATTACTACCCTGGGGGAAATTTACCTCACTGGGACATTCAATCAGCTAGTGTCATCATTTAGAATGTCTGGCACAATTTAAAGGGTTATTACTCCCAGGAAAGTACTTTTTTTCGAAAATTTAGAGCCTATACCTAAATTTAGGGCCTAAGGAGTGTTAGCTCAGTGGTTAACGCCGATGCCTTTCAATCATAAGGTCCCCGGTTCAAGTCACTCCCAGATCAATGTATATATATATATATATATATATCGTGCAGATACAGAGTTGTTGACAATTGACAATTCATAATCATGGTCGTTAAATATGAATGTAAGATACTGATTTCGGTCAGCTTGCGGCTTTGATAAGCCAATGAGGCTTCTTCGCGAGTTCCTGCTTGCAGGAAGATCTAAAATACATACAATACATACATACTACCTTTAAACTTGTAAATGTTTAATTTGTCCAGACAAAGTTACTTTAACTAATGTAAACCTTCACTGCATGCTGCGGACAACCTGTACAATTAGAACAGTTTGAGAATTTACCTATTTCATTTTTCCAGTTACAGGAATGCTATACTGACCAAATGTGACCATATTTGAACATCTAGCATATTTGGGTCTAATACAGGATACCTTTAAAGAAAATGAGCTACTGACACAGGGCTGAAGTTAGTCGTAATAAAGGTTATTGGGAGAGAAGCTTTGATCAAGTTTTTTAAGAGACAGGTAGTGAGAACTGTTCAAGTGATTTTCAAGTTGATTCCTTGTGCAAAAGTGATGATCAAGGGCTTGGTATCCCTGTTACATTTCACGATTGATGTCGAGCAATCAGTGCTCCAGCATATGACGATGGTTATGTTGTAAATATGTCGTCAAAATTTTGATTTCAGTACTGCATTTCTTATAGAAATTCATCGTATAAATAATTGAGGTATTAATTAAACTATACTGCGAAAGTTCACTTAGTACTCATTCTTCAAAAGTAATGGCGATGCAAATACAGTTAGCTATCAGTAGCATTAATTATGTTGTTTAATAATTTATGTTTAGCTTCTTCACAATTTGAATGCATTGCGACAATATTAATTTCTTTGCAGATTGTCCAGAAAATTACTGGTATGATATTGCAACTAAAGCCTGCAAGAAAAGTACCGTCGTATGCCAGAATGGTGGTGTCCTGCATAACAATGTTGATTTCAGCAATTGTCCTCCTTACTTTGTTGGTTTTCTTTGCCAATGTGGTGAGTTAAATCTTCATCTTACCAAAGTTTTCAAACATTCAATACAAAGTAAGAACTCGTTATTTATATCCTTCTTTATTTATAATCAGCAGAATTTAATTCTGGTATCATGGTTTGGGAAGATATACAAACGATATATAATAACAGAATATTAGAAAGAAGAACAATTCCCTGAGGTTACGGTCAGCTTCAACGCTAAAGAATATGACTTATATAACTTTCTTTTTGAAATAATATATTTTTTATCTATGTATGATATATATATGCAGTTAAATTGTCGTTGACAATTATCAAACACAACGGTTAATCTAGCTACTAATGAATGATCTTATATTAAGTATCTGTTTTTCAGACATTCTCATTTTTCGATATCGCATGACATTCGACCTCACTAAGCTAAGATTCATACTCGATATAAGGCGTCTACATACTGCAGTGTATGAGAAATAACCAGTTGACTCTTTCAGACATTGAGCTTCGATGTTGACCTTTGACCTCCAATACAAATAACTACAATATTTCTCTTAATGTGAAGCGTATATATGTAATTAATATGAGCTAATACATGAACTTGATTCATCCTCCTTACAAAATTCAGTCTTTGACTTTTGATGGCATCTAGTGACGTTTTACCTTGACCAAAACCAATACATGCCGTTTACTGGATACGAAAAATCCACAAATTAGCTGCGAGGTGTATTCCCCACCAAAGTGTCACACACCAACCACCAGATTCACAAACACACATACATTTACGACCGACTACGTTTTCTGTTGGCGTTGAAAACAAAGTCGATAAAACGAAAGTGCCGTTTCACAGAATAATTTGTTCTAATACGTTTACAGTATGTTCTTTATATTATGAGAATATATAATGAAAGCATATCCTTTGTAACTAAATTTTAGACACATTATGAGTGTTTAATATCAGCTACAGGACATTCGTCGGTGAAGTTTTGTTATATTTGAGTGGGACATTATGCTGTCTATATAACATTGAAGATTGGACCTTTCCTCCGTAACGGTGAAGTATATATCAGATATAAAATCTAAAAAAAAAATCACATTACGCATTTCTTTAACGTATGACTCTTTTTAGTTTTTATTTCTAATTTTCTAATACAAATTAATTTTTTGTCACCTTTCCAGCTGCGATTGAAATTATATATATAATTTATATATATATATATATATATATATATATATATATATATATATATATATATATATATATATATATATATATATATATATATATATATATATATATATATATATATATATATATATATATATATATATATATATATATATATATATATATATATATATATATATATATATATATATATATATATATTGGTGGTTGGTAGGGATAGCGCAAGGCTAAGGGAATTAACCCTGACAGAAAATTTGGAGTGGAGCCCCGTAGACGGTCTGAATTGACGTAGGCAACCTTTCCGGCAACTCCTGCAACCAGCTGAATGCCAGACGTACTGCTCTGCTTTCCTCTGGAGTACATTTGTGAGGTCGAGAGGGGGAACTTGAAGTATAAGATCTACCTTGGGCAACTCAGGATCCCCATATGAACTGCCCAGGCTTTGTGTCATGGAGAGGACACTTCATCCTTGTGCTAGCAACACAAGGGCACAACACGGAAGACAGCAGTTACGGGTTATAAGTCAATTCTCAATTGTCGTAGAGATGGACGCCACGGGTTGTCTTCGTCGGTGGGAGGAGTCATTGTAACTCAACTGATCAGCTACCGCCCGCCAAAACTGGGCAGCCTCCAGCCAGTAAGGTGCTGATCCGACACGGGCTACATGCTTCTTTGGGTGCAAGGGGCTTAGGGTGCTAAGCACCTGAACTGTGGACCGAAATACCTACGTTCCCAGCAACACAAGAAGAAATTTGAAGAAACTTCCAGCACTTCGTCTGGTAAGCTGGAATGTTAGAACTATGACGCCAGGCATTTCAGAAGATCTCCAGAACATCAACGACATCCGCAAAACAACCGCCGTTGATGCTGAGCTTTGCAGACTGAATATAGACATTGCTGCCCTACAAGAGACAAGACTTGCAGATGATGGTTCAGTGCAAGAGAAGGATTACACATTCTTCTGGAAAGGGAAAGCCAAGGAAGAGAGACGTAAACATGGAGTTGGATTTGCAGTAAAGTCATCCCTACTGCCTATGACAGAACCTCTCGTTGGTGGAACAGAGCGCTTGCTATCTCTCCGTATAAACACCAGTAAGGGCATAGTTAACCTGGTGGCTGCATATGCTCCAACTCTCGCTGCCAGTCCTGATGTGAAAAACAAATTCTACAGTGAACTCGATGAGCTCATTGTCAACTCCCAGAATCGGAAGACCTCTACCTGCTAGGTGACTTCAATGCAAGAGTCGGTGCTGAACATGATTCCTGGCCCACATGCGTCGGTCACCATGGAGTAGGAAAGATCAATGAAATCGTCAAAGACTTCTGGAACTCTGTTGCAACAGGAACTTGTTCATTACAAACACCTACTTTCAGCACAAAGAAAAACATAAAGTGTCCTGGATGCACCCACGCTCACACCAGTGGCATCAGCTTGACCTGATCATCACTAGAAGAAGTCGCATTGGAGATGTGCATACAACCCGCAGCTACCATGGCGCTGACTGTGATACCGACCACGCTCTAGTCATCAGCAAAGTTGTACTGCAGCCCAAAAGGATACATCATGCCAAACCAAGAGGTCTCCCAAATATCAACACTGCCTGTACTGCGGATACTGCAAAAACTCACAAAATCAACGCATCCATGAAGAACTTTTGCCTGCTCTTCCTGATGAAACTGCAGAATCAAGATGGTGTCAGCTTAGCTCCTTCATCCACCAGTCAGCCATTGATGCTTTTGGTAGGAAGAAAAGACAAAACACCGACTGGTATGATGCCAACTTGAAAGTTATTGAACCTGCAACAACAGCCAAGAGACAGGCTCTTATAAGATGGAAGCAAGATCCAAGTGCCAAGACCTTGAGTGCCCTTAGGAAATCTAGGGCTGAGAGTCAGATGATTGCCAGGAAATGTGCTAATGATTATTGAACTCAGCTGAGCACCTCCATCGAACAGGCCTCCACTAGTGGCAACATCGGGGCCATGTATGAAGGAATCAGGCAGCAGCTGGGCCAGCTGTAAAGAAGTCAGCACCCCTGAAGACAAAATCAGGTGAGATCATCACTGACCCAAACAAGCAGATGGACAGATGGGTGGAGCATTACCTTGAGTTTTACTCAACAGAGAACACGGTCTCCGAATATGCCATCAACTGCATCCCTGTCCTACCAGTACTAGAGAACCTAGACGAGGAGCCTACAATGATTGAGCTTGAAAAAGCTATTGATGCACTATCCAGCAGCAAAGCTCCAGGAAATGATGCCATTCCACTTGAGGTCATCAAAGAAGGAAAAGCTACACTTCTACCCCATCTCCATGAGCTTATCTGCCTCTGCTGGAGAGAAGGACAGGTACCACAAAGCATGCGTGATGCCAAGATAGTGACCCTCTTCAAGACCAAGGGTGACAGGAGCGATTGCAACAATTATCGTGGAATATCCCTCCTCAGTATTGTTGGCAAGGTGTTCGCACGTGTGGTCCTAGCTAGACTTCAGGTGCTAGCCGACAGGGTGTATCCAGAATCCCAGTGTGGCTTCAGATCAGAAAGGTCCACTATCGACATGATTTTCTCTGTGAGACAGCTCCTAGAAAAGTGCAGGGAACAGCAATAACCACTATTCCTAGCTTTCGTCGACCTTACCAAGGCTTTTGATCTTGTTAGCCGCAGTGCACTCTTCAAGCTGCTGCAGAGAATAGGATGTCCTTCGACACTCCTCAGCATCAGCATGTCCTTCCATACAAACATGAACAGCACAGTCATCTTCAATGGCAGCACATCTAAACCCTTTGATACCAAAAGTGGAGTTAAGCAGGGCTGCGTGCTTGCACCAACCCTGTTCGGAATATTCTTCTCTCTGCTTCTGTCGTATGCCTTCCAGACCTCTACTGATGGGATCTATATCCACACCAGGCGCGATGGCAAACTGTTAAACCTAGCCGGTCTGCGAGCCAAGACCAAGATCACTCGTGTTCTGATAAGGGAGTTGCTGTTTGCTGATGATGCAGCTTTTACCAGCCACAACGAAGAGGGACTCCAGCATCTTATGGACTGCTTCTCCCAGGCATGCAGAGAATTTGGCTTAAACATCAGCATCAAGAAAACAGAGGTCATGGTACAGAATACTTCATCTATTCCAGCAATCAGGATCCTTGACTCCACACTTGTAGTAGTAGACAACTTCAAATATATGGGCTCCCTGATGTCAAGCAACTTGTCCCTGGATGGTGAGATCAACGGGCGCATTGGAAAAGCAGCCACAGTGATGTCTAAACTCAACACCAGAGTCTGGACGAATAAGGACCTGACGCTGCACACCAAGCTCAAAGTCTACCAAGCATATGTTCTCAGTACGCTTCTCTATGGTAGCGAGACTTGGACAACATATACCAGGCAAGAACACCGACTAAATGCATTCCATCTCAGATGCCTCCGCAAGATCAGTGGCCACACATGGGAGGACAAGGTCACCAACAACGATGTTCTGTGCAAGGCTAGGTCAGCATCAATCTATGCAATGCTCAGTGAACGTCGGCTACGCTGGCTTGGACACGTCTCCCGAATGGACAAAGGACGCATCCCCAAGGACCTACTGTATGGTCAGTTGGAGTGTGGCACAAGATCCACAGGTCGCCCACAGCTCAGATTCAAGGACTCGTGCAAAAGGGATCTCCTGTCAGCCCACAAGGACATCAACACCTGGGAAGACTTAGTAGTAGATCGCCCCTCCTGGAGACATGAAGTGAAACAGGGAATAGATAGAGCAGAGCGAGACAGAAGAGAGCAACAAGACCTCAAGCGCCAAAGAAGGAAGGAATCTAGCTCTAGCTCAAAAGAAGATACCATCCATGTCTGCACTGACTGTGCTAAGGACTGCCACTCAAGGAGAGGCCTGTACAGCCACCGTAGACGCTGCTCGAAAGTAACGGAACGCAATCCATCGTATGCGCATATATATATATATATATATATATATATATATATTAATGCATGAATGCATCTACCATAATAAACGGAATTCTACACAGCTGTAATCAATACAATTTACAACACGTTATCGCGCTCCCGAGTAATTTTGAATCGTGTCAGTGCGTTTTCCCTCGAGATTTTTATCTGGGAAAAATAAATAAATCTTTGTTAGAATAGCCTTTCAGACAACTACGCAATTGTTGAAGTTAAATATATTTTGCGTCATCATTTAATCAATTGTTTTGTGAGTGAGCGGGGGAGGGAGGGAAATTCCTGTTTTCTATTGAGCACTTCATGTATCTTGTGTAATAATCTTCGGGTTAGCTGGGAAAATTTGAATCTATAAGTACGTGTTCTCTCGAGCGCGTCATTCGAAAGAAAGAAAGAAATCAAACCCTTCTTGGGGTAGCCTTTCAGACACCAACGCAAAAGTTGATGATTTATTTAAGCAAACAACTCCATCGGCGATTTACTTAGTTTGATTATTCAGAAGTTAGCAAGTTAGTTAGTTTGACCAATAACTCCCTGTAAGAAGCACTAAAAGCAAATATAATATAAACCAAAATACCAAGAAAATACAAAATACAGTAATGGTAAGAGAAGTAGGAGATATGTAGCCTTAGTCCATAACTTCTAAGATAACAGTTCCTTAATTTTCTAATTGAATGATCAAACAGTGCACTGTATATTATAATGTCCTGTGGCAACGACGAACATGACTAACACAGCATGTCCTGTCTTTAAAGATTGATTATGAAATGACACATCTTCGTTATGTACCACGTACTATATTGTATAGATATATAAACACACTTCCACATAATTATTAATACAACAGAGGATTTAGAATAAGAACATTTAATATTTTTCCATTTCATCCAAGAACACTGGTTTTCATTATGAATGTTTGTGTCGATCACAAAATACATTTTCAACAATCCCTGCGCGTGAAGAGCAAAAACACATTTGCTAAAATTGACCTTCTGAAGTTGTCGCATAAAATACGTTTTCATTGCAGAAATACTAGGCACATGTTGAATCTGCGACCATTTTCTTAACCTTAGTTTTTGTTCTAGATTTAATAGATTTTTACATTTATTGATATAGCATATGTGAAGCGAATTGAAAAAGCTGTCTTTTATAGGTAAACCCAGAGAACAACACTTATGCGATGCATGTATGTATGTATATTAGATCCTCCTGCAAGCAGGAACTCGCGAAGAAGCCTCATTGGCTTATCAAAGCCGCAAGCTGACCGAAGTCAGTCTCTCACATTCATATCTAACGTCCATGATTATGAATTGTTAATTGTCAACAACTCTGTGACTGGACGACATACATTAATCTGGGAGTGACTCGAACCGGGGACCTTATGATTGAAAGGCACCGGTGTTATCTACTGAGCTAACACTCCACATGTATGTATTTTAGATCCTCCTGCAAGCAGGAACTCGCGAAGAAGCCTCATTAGGCTTATCAAGGCCGCAAGCTGACCGAAGACAGTCTCTTAGATTCATATTTTAACGTCCATGATTATGAATTGTCAATTGCCAACAACTCTGTAACTGGACGACATATATACATTAAACTTGGAGTGACTCGAACCGGGGACCTTATGATTGAAAGACACCGGCGTAACCACTGAGCTAACACTCCAGCTATCCATCTTCTAAAACTTTAAGACATGACACATCCATTTACGACCAAATTAGCTGATGGCCCGTAAAAGCGGTTGCAGTTAGTTTCATAGCTGGGACAGTTTTGCAGACAGCTACCTCCCCATTTTCCTTTAGTACAAGCTGACAAAAAACAAGAAGTGAAGAGATTGATGGAACCATTACACGTAACACTTCTCCTTTCGAGAGGTTCTTTAAATATTCACTCTGTTTTAAGCAATGTAGTTCGAAACTTTCTAGTACTAGTAGTGGACTCTTCAAGCTGCTGCAGAGAATAGGATGTCCTTCGACACTCCTCAGCATCAGCATGTCCTTCCATACAAACATGAACAGCACAGTCATCTTCAATGGCAGCACATCCAAACCCTTTGATACTAAAAGTGGAGTTAAGCAGGGCTGCGTGCTTGCACCAACCCTGTTCGGAATATTCTTCTCTCTGCTTCTGTCGTATGCCTTCCAGACCTCTACTGATGGGATCTATATCCACACCAGGCGCGATGGCAAACTGTTAAACCTAGCCGGTCTGCGAGCCAAGACCAAGATCACTCGTGTTCTGATAAGGGAGTTGCTGTTTGCTGATGATGATGCAGCTTTTACCAGCCACACCAAAGAGGGACTCCAGCATCTTATGGACTGCTTCTCCCAGGCATGCAGAGAATTTGGCTTAAACATCAGCATCAAGAAAACAGAGGTCATGGTACAGAATACTTCATCTATTCCAGCAATCATGATCCTTGACTCCACACTTGTAGTAGTAGACAACTTCAGATATATGGGCTCCCTGATGTCAAGCAACTTGTCCCTGGATGGTGAGATCAACGGGCGCATTGGAAAAGCAGCCACGGTGATGTTTAAACTCAACACCAGAGTCTGGACGAATAAGGACCTGACGCTGCACACCAGCCTCAAAGTCTACCAAGCATGTGTTCTCAGTACGCTTCTCTATGGCAGCGAGGCTTGGACAACATATACCAGGCAAGAACACCGACTAAATGCTTTCCATCTCAGATGCCTCCGCAAGATCATGGGCCACACATGGGAGGACAAGGTCACCAACAACGATGTTCTGTGCAAGGCTAGGTCAGCATCAATCTATGCAATGCTCAGTGAACGTCGGCTACGCTGGCTTGGACACGTCTCCCGAATGGACAAAGGACGCATCCCCAAGGACCTACTGTATGGTCAGTTGGAGTGTGGCACAAGATCCACAGGTCGCCCACAGCTCAGATTCAAGGACTCGTGCAAAAGGGATCTCCTGTCAGCCCACAAGGACATCAACACCTGGGAAGACTTAATAGTAGATCGCCCCTCCTGGAGACATGAAGTGAAACAGGGAATAGATAGAGCAGAGCGAGACAGAAGAGAGCAACAAGACCTCAAGCGCCAAAGAAGGAAGGAATCTAGCTCTAGCTCAAAAGAAGATACCATCCATGTCTGCACTGACTGTGCTAAGGACTGCCACTCAAGGATAGGCCTGTACAGCCACCGCAGACGCTGCTCGAAAGTAACGGAACGCAATCCATCGTATGCATATATATATATATATATTATATAGGCTATATATATATATAGGCTATATATATATATATATATGCATGCATCTACCATAATGAACGGAATTCTACACAGCTGTAATCAATACAATTTACAACACGTTTTCGCGCTCCCGAGTAATTTTGAATCCTGTCGTGCGTTTTCCCTCGAGATTTTTATCTGGGAAAAATAAATAAATCTTTGTTAGAATAGCCTTTCAGACAACTACGCAATTGTTGAAGTTAAATATATTTTGCGTTATCATTTAATCAATTGTTTTGTGAGTGAGCGGGGGAGGGGAGGGAAATTCCTGTTTTCTATTGAGCACTTCATATATCTTGTGTAATAATCTTCGGGTTAGCTGGGAAAATTTGAATCTATAAGTACGTGTTCTCTCGAGCGCGTCATTCGAAAGAAAGAAATCAAACCCTTCTTGGGGTAGCCTTTCAGACACCAACGCAAAAGTTGATGATTTATTTAAACAAACAACTCCATCGGCGATTAACTTAGTTTGATTATTCAGAAGTTAGCAAGTTAGTTAGTTTGACCAATAACTCCCTGTAAGAAGCACTAAAAGCAAATATAATATAAACCAAAATACCAAGAAAATAAAAAATACAGTAATGGTAAGAGAAGTAGGAGATATGTAGCCTTAGTCCATAACTTCTAAGATAACAGTTCCTTAATTTTCTAATTGAATGATCAAACAGTGCACTATATATTGTAATGTCCTGTGGCAACGACGAACATGACTAACACAGCATGTCCTGTCTTTAAAGATTGTTTATGAAATGACACATCTTCGTTATGTACCACATACTATTTAGTATAGATATATAAACACACTTCCACATAATTATTAATACAACAGAGAATTTAGAATAAGAACATTTAATATTTTCCATTTCATCCAAGAACACTGGTTTTCACTGTGAATTTTTTGTGTCGATCACAAAATACATTTTCAACAATCCCTGCGCGTGAAGAGCAAAAACACATTTGCTGAAATTGACCTTCTGAAGTTGTCGCATAAAATACGTTTTCATTGCAGGAATACTAGGCACATGTTGAAAACTGCGACCACTTTCTTAACCTTAGTTTTTGTTCTAGATTTAATAGATTTTTACATTTATTGATATAGCATATGTGAATCGAATTGAAAACCTGTCTTTTATAGGTAAACCCAGAGAACAACACTTATGCGATGCATGTATGTATGTATGTATATTAGATCCTCCTGCAAGCAGGAACTCGCGAAGAAGCCTAAATGGCTTATCAAAGCCGCAAGCTGACCGAAGTCAGTCTCTCACATTCATATCTAACGTCCATGATTATGAATTGTTAATTGTCAACAACTCTGTGACTGGACGACATACATTAATCTGGGAGTGACTCGAACCGGGGACCTTATGATTGAAAGGCACCGGTGTTATCCACTGAGCTAACACTCCACATGTATGTATTTTAGATCCTCCTGCAAGCAGGAACTCGCGAAGAAGCCTCATTAGGCTTATCAACGCCGCAAGCTGACCGAAGACAGTCTCTTAGATTCATATTTTAACGTCCATGATTATGAATTGTCAATTGCCAACAACTCTGTAACTGGACGACATATATACATTAATCTTGGAGTGACTCGAACCGGGGACCTTATGATTGAAAGACACCGGCGTAACCACTGAGCTAACACTCCAGCTATCCATCCTCTAAAACTTTAAGACATGACACATCCATTTACGACCAAATTAGTTGATGGCCCGTAAAAGCGGTTGCAGTTAGTTTCATAGCTGGGACAGTTTTGCAGACAGCTACCTCCCCATTTTCCTTTAGTACAAGCTGAAAAAAAACAAGAAGTGAAGAGATTGATGGAACCATTACACGTAACACTTCTCCTCTCGAGAGGTTCTTTAAATATTCACTCTGTTTTAAGCAATGTAGTTCGAAACTTTCTAGTACTAAATCAAATTTAAACATTAGGCCTACTTCACAAATTCTTTCTTGCGAATATTGCCTCAAGGGATTTTAAAATATATAAAAATAAATATTATATATATATATATATATATATATATATATATATATATATATATATATATATATATATACATATACATATACATATATATATATATATATATATATATATATATATATATATATAATATATATAATATAATACATAAGCGGAAGGCCCGTGGTTCGAATCCCGGTGGAAACTGGAAGTTTTTTCACTGTTCTTGATTTTCCAACTCATTACGATTTTCATTTATATATATTCATTTGCCTTGTCGTTTACCTCCATTGCATTATATATATATATATATATATATATATATATATATATATATATATATATATATATATATATATGTATATATATGTTTATATTTACTTTTACATACCTCTGTCACATGCATTGCCCCACCAGCCAGGTGCACAACGGCAGCCATAGCTGTCCCCACCGCATATCAATTACCACCTGGTAGATCTTCACATGTCAAAACCGATCCGGGAGTAGATCCCAAGAGAACCTCATCATCAGCGAAAAAAGCTAGAGAGGTGACCAAAAATAATTTGTATTAGACAAACGAAAAAAAAACACATGTCATAAACTAAAGAAATTCGGTATGTATTTTTTTTTTTTTTAAGATTTCATATCTGATATATTATTCACCGTTACGGAGGAAAGGTCCAATCTTCCATGTTATGTAGACAGCATAATGTCCCACTCAAATATAACAAAACTACACCGAACGTCCTGCACATGATATTTAATACTCAAAATATGTCCCAAATTAAGTTACAAAGGATACCATTATATGAATAATCATAATATAAAGAGCACACACTAAACGTATCAGAACTTATTATTCGGTAAAACGTTACTTTCGTTTTTATCAACTTTGTTTTCAAAGCAAATAAAAAAAAAAGGGTCGGTCGTAAAACCATGTGGATGTTTGTGAATCTGGTGGTTTTTGTGTGACACCTTGATGGTAAACAAGAAGGAATAATATACCTTGCAAAAGTTTGCAGATGTTTAGTATGGAGTAAGCGACATGTTTTGGTTTGTTCAAGGTAAAACATCAACAGATGCCATCAAAAGTCAAAGACTGAATTTTTTGAGGACGATGAATCAAGTTCATGCATTAGCTCATATTAATTAATATATGTACGCTACATATTGAAAAGAACATTGTAGTTATTTATATTGGAGGTCAAAGGTCAACATCGAAGCTCAATGACTGAAAGAGTCAAGCCGAAAAGGTGTGAGCTTATATTTGTTCTTAACGTGTAGCATATTATGCATATATATGCCAGGGTGTTATTACACAGTAACACGTGTTATGTTTTGGGAGCATGCTAGAGCTAGATATGTTAAAGATACAATACAGTAAATTGTAGTGGTATTATTTATATATATATTTTTTTAATATTTTTTTTTAAATATTTTTTTTATATTTTTATATAATATAATATAAAATATTTTTATATTTTATATTTTTTATATTTTTTTATTTTTTTTTAACACAGGCCGCAATAAAATGTGCCTCTAGCATAACACGTGTTATCATGTTATAACACAGATGCATATAAATGCGCAATATATTCAAGTCGAAAACGCTATTATAAGCAACTGTACAATTCGGTTCGGGTTGTTATTTCTACAGTATACAGTATATGTAGACGCCCTATATCAAGTACGAATCTTAGTTTAGTGAGGTCGAATGTCATGCGAGATCGAAAAATGAGAATTTTTGAAAACAGATACTCAATATAAGATCATTCATTAGTAGATAGATTAACCGTTGTGTTTGATAATTGTCAGCGATAATGTAACTGAACATATAAAACATAGATAAAAATATGTATTATTTCAAAAAGAAAGTTATATATGTCATATTCTTTAACGTTGAAGCTGACCGTAACCTCAGTGAAGTGTTCTTCTTTCTAATATTATATATATATATATATAATATGTATCGTGTTTATATATATATATTTATTTCTAAACCATGGTACCGGAATTTAATTCTGTTTGATCATAAAGAAGAATATAAATAACAAGTTCTTACTAGTTTGTATTGAATGTTTTCAAAATTTGTTAAGATGAAGATTTAACTCACCACATTCGCAGGCATTTCCAGAAAATAAAAGAGGACAATTGCAGCGTTCAAAAGTGCTATGCAGGACACCACCGTTCTGGCATACGACGGTACTTTTCTTGCAGGCTTCAGTTGCAAAATCATACCAGTAATTTTCTGGACAATCTGCAAAGAAATTAATATCATTTTCCGCAATTTTTCTTCAACCTATAGTTCACCTGAGACCCTACTCCGGAGGCAATAAGAAGTTCGGGCGGTTTGACAAATGAATTGCCCATGTAACGTCTTTTATATTTACAGATTGTTTTCAGAGTAGGGGAATATTTGATGTGGTATTTGGTGTACAATCAATTTGGTTAGCAATGCAAACTCATGATATATATTTGAAGTGTTTATGAGATAATTATATATTTCATATTCCAGATTACGTACTTCGTACTTCGTTACAATGATGGCATTACTTACCTCGTAGGGGTTGCATAATTTTACAATTTTTAATTTCAAAAATTCCATTATCGGCGATTGGAATAAGGCACTTTATGACAAATGAGCTACATATATATATATAAATATATATATATATATAAATATATATATATATATATATATATATATATATATATATATGTTGATACTAGATGAGACTACCGGGATTACCGGGGATTATGCGGTTGTTGGTGTATTGTTCTGCCGGTGTATTCTACAATACACCAACAACCGCATAATCCCCGGTAATCCCGACGAGGATCCTATATATGGAGCATAACTTGAAGCTATCAGTTGTCTGAAGATCGCTATAACGCGTGAAACTCCGAGTTACAACTACTAGTGTTCCACTAGCCTCATCTAGTATCAACATATATTCCGCTCTGTCCAATGGACATAGAGCACTCTGCGCCAAGATAGACGCCAACCTACTCTATATATATATATATATATATATATATATATATATATATATATATATATATATAAATATATATATATATATGTATATATATATAAATATATATATATATATATATTATATATATATATCATATTTATATCATATAGTTAAATCAAATGGAATCAAATCAAGTGCTATTTTTTAACCGGTATCAATCCTTATCTTTCTGTCATCCTACAATTCTGACACACCAAATCCACAGACGGTCATTTTGTAAAGAATCTTTCATTTTCACCTGGCCTTAGATGCAATTTGGTGCTCCAAATGAGATTTTTTTCTCATTTGGAAATGAAAAAGGGGTTATCTGACTTGCGAAGCGGGGGGCGGAATGATACTTCCGCCCCACCATATTTTTCACTGGGGGGGGGGGGGGGCTGGCTCCCCAAGCCCCCCCCCGGTTCCTACGCCCTTGTGATGTTGTGAAGCGTAAATGAACTTACTTGAAGCAGTTACCAGGATTTGGACAAACCATCCTCTTTTCACCCTTTTTGGTCTCCCTATGGTATAGAGACCAGCATCCTGGACAGATTTCAGGGTAAGTTTAGGTCCGGTGTTAATATTTCGCTTCTTTCCTTTCCACCAAATAATCTTACTACAACCTGGAGACCATCCAACGCCAATCTGTGTTTCCTCCTTTAATTTGTCAGAAGTCAGTGATTCAGGATAAATATGGACTGTATATACACCCCTTGTGTTCAAAATATATGTTTTGTTAAAAAAAGAAAAAAAAAGAATACTAGTTGTGCTAATTCTCTCTGTATAAACGACAATAAGTAGTTTGGTTCAATTCTTATAAGAGTTAAACAATTATATGCTCACAATGGGTACGTAAAGGGTTAACCCTTTATATACCCATTGTGATCATATAATCATTGTGATCATATAATCATTGTGATCATATAATCATTGTGATCATATAATTGTACCCCTGGGGGAAAATATTTACACATTGTAATTACTTAAAATCTGTTCATTTTGTCAATAGGGACCCAAGTATTGACAGATAGGTATTGAAATGAAGTTTTAATTTTTATAATTTTTTTTATAATTGAGCTAATTAGATATGTAAATATGCAAATGAGGTTATGATACAAACAATGTACTTTTTTTGCCCATTTGAAATTATTTTGATGAAATCTGCTGGACTTTTGATAGTTTGATGAGTTCAAGACATGTTATTTCATAAGTAAAATATAATTTGATGCTTGAATGTGAGGAATATGACTGATTTTCCCCCCTCCAAACAAACAAATGTATTCTGTAATACATTGGTAGCCACGCGTAACGTTAAATCATTAACAGTAAAATAAGGAAGATTAATCGATCATCGAAATACATTTCCTTACGAGTTATAAATTGAAGTACTAACATACCTTTCCTTACGAGTAATAAATTTAAGTACTAACATACCTCATGGAAGATTAATATTTCGTATCCAATCATTATACCTTTTAAATTCTGGATATTCACTATTGAAACGGTATGGGTTTGTTTTAACTAACCTGATTATGGTTTCAAAAATGTGTGAGCGATGAAAACAAAATCACGAAAAGTATGTGTTCCTTTGAATACACCATATCGCTCTTGTGCAAGTAAACGGAAATATACTCCAAAGTTATCTCCACTAGCAATTATTTGACCAGTCTCATCGGCAACACTGGACAGATCTTTGTCTTCTTTTGTGACTTTTATTTCACCACCGAGGCGGAGCCTATCGATGGCGTAAATGTAACCGGTCGAACAACGATCGCCTTCAGGGTAATGGGAGATGGTGTAAAATGGTGGAAAACTCCTAATTTGAGATTTTGCTGAAAGGAAAAGTAGGTATTGCTGTTGTTGATTTAAATATATATGAAGTGTTTTTTTTTTCTTTAGTAAAGAAAGAATTGACTTACTGAATGATTAGCAAACTTCAGGGCTATCTTACGAAGAGGGAATGCCGCATGTAGATGAATGTGCAGGGCACTACAGGGCGTTTGTAATATAATAACCAGAGGGGGCCGCGGCTCCTCCAGTCCCCTACACGGCCTACCCACTCAGCTTGTTTCCGTCTCAGCCATCCCAGTTGGTCCCAGTAAATAATGATAACACAAACCTAACACTTAACTTGCACCTAACTTTCCCAAATGGCTACCCATCAGCATAATTAGGGTACGGCTACCATCAGAATGCCCTAACGTCCTTTTATATCTCCAATTACACGTGTAAAACAATTAATACTACTATTTTTCCTCTACTAAGTAATTTTACCGAATAGATTTTTAAAAATTTACCGTTCTCTTTTTGGGGAAGTGTAAGTTTCTAAAACATGAGATCTCAAAATAAAGAAATGTTTAGATTCAACTTACAAGGCCTGTGAAGTGATATTTCCGGCTATCTTGGAAGAATTTTTGGCAACTGTTGGTGGTGCTTCGCTTAAATAGAGTTATGATGGTCCCTTTTGGGAAATGGGCAACCCACTTTACATTTCTTTAAAAAAGTCCTGCGGCAAAAAAAATTCTGTTTTACATTTCTCAACACTATCCGAACAGGTTAATTTTAATCTAGCGAGACCTAATGAACCAAAAGTGTGTGCTTATACTGTGTCCAGCTGCTTTGTACTCTTATTTATAAATCACTTCACAGGCCTTGTAAGTTGAATCTAAACATATTATCAGGAAAACGTTGCTGTATAATGGTTACTCTAAACTATATTATTTATCATTATGAAGTACTTTTGAAACAGTAAAATAAGCTACTCTGTTTTACTTCATATTGATTTCGACGAAAGAAAATGTTTCAGCTAAACGGTTTGGCGAATTGAAGCTCATTTCTCACTATTTCAGACCACCATCTACGTCAGCAACATGCATTTGGAAAGAAATCTTAGTCCATGCATTGATTCATTTTAAAATTAGAAACAAATTTATATATGAAAAGAACTCGTCCTTACTAACCACGGAACTAATTGAACTACTCTTGTAAAATTGGATCCGAAGCAAATGTTAATGCGACTGATGCTTGCCGTCTTTGTTGTTATATAGTAAAAGAAAACAATGGCAAGTGCTATGGTATTTTACTAATTATAACATTAATTTAACTATATAAGTCATATTTACCACCACAAAAGATGACAGCAAATACTCCGCAAAAGGCTAGTTTATGTGCGACATCCATTCTGATTGGTTCTCTCTGTAGTAGTGAGATACCAGAGATCGAATTACGATATTGAAATATAAATTGAAGGCAATCATTCATGCAAAGTCGTCCTTTCATATCGACGCATACGTAAACTGGGATATTTGCATAAAGGTTGATTATTGTACTTTACAAGTTCAAGATATCATAGGCTTGATTGCACCAACTATTCTACAAATATAAAAGATAATGCTATAAATGGATTTAGACGAATTTAACAACAATGTCATTATCTGACTTCTAGTTCTAGCTTGGTGAATTCATATATATATATATATATATATATATATATATATATATATATATATATATATATATATATATTTATATATATATATATATATATGTATATGATCGCTCAATTGGGTTGGAACAATACTTGGTGTTAGTTCCTTACTTCCAGATGACAGGATGTGCATCCACACTTCACAGCTCGTTTAACTTTCACGGAGGGGAAAAATTCTATGAACTGAATATTTAATATTTTGATAATTTCAAAAGGTTATAGATAGTGATATTTAGAAAGACTTTTGTGAACTTTCCGACATTTTGAGGACAAATATTGTTGTTACATGATATTGACATTTATGGACAGTTGTTTTATAGCAACAACTCTTTGTATATGTCGTGAATGTTGCGTAGTCTCAGAGGAAGAAATAACTTTTGGTTTGGACCCCTGTAATTGAATGTTAAAGAAGTTTCCACTGCATGTACCATGATATAAACGCAACAAACCACAGTCAGTGACCTTTGCTAACAACACATTTACTTTGCTATCGTTGTCGCTCGAAATCACCATTTTTTTTCATTTTGTTTCCAAACAACCATTTTGAACTTGTTGACAAAACAATTCGATCACAGTTGCTAAACAGCTGTAATCAATACAATTTTTCAACAACTAATTCTCACTCTCCTGAGTAAATCTGAATCGTGCCAGTGCGTGTTCCCACCAGGGTTATATCTGAGAGAAAGAAACCAACAACCGCTTGTTAGAATAGCTTTTCACACACCAACGCAATCTTTTTATATTAACTATATGATGCTTTACAATTTACTTAATTGTAGGAGTCAGACCCCGTGATTTTTATTGAGCACTTAAAATTTGTTGTATAATAATAATAATAATAATGGCGTGAAAAGATTACATTTGAATGGTGTTCTCTCGAGCCTACATGTTCCCTCGAGCGCTTTATCCGAAAGAAAGAAATCTACCAACCCTTTCTCTTAAAAGAGCCTTTCATACACCAAAGCAAGTTTTTTTCTTAAATTAAATATATTATGCTGTATTTTGTATCCTTAATTGTAGAGTGCAGACCCCGTGTTTTGTAATTTATTGTTGAAAAGAAAACTGTCACTCGATCCACCGACAAAATAAAAGATTCAAGATTTTGACTACAATCTTACCCATATTTTGCTCTACTCTATACAGACGACGCTTGAAACATCTTTTATACGTTCAATCTGCCGTTATACAAAATCTGCCAATTACTATTCAAGATGATTTAAGTCAAACTAATACATGCTAAGACGGTCTTTGAGAACGGAAGACAATGAGCAGTGTTGAACGGACTTGTTATCTATTCAACAAATGCTTTATAAATGATAAATGATATTCATAAATCAGCGGACTACTAACCATGGATGCACTGAGCATAAAATCATTTCGATTCAGAGATATCTATTAGGGTGTGATTCTTTAGAACACAAAGTTACACTTTGGCGATTGATATTCATACTGGTCTGAACATGTTTGCTCGTTTGGACTATATTTCTCGCGAAATTAAACTAATCTCTTCCATCCTATGTTCTTTATTGTCTAAGAACTGTCATTGATTATCATGACTGTTCTGATTGATTCACATGAATCATTTTGTTGATTTATTGGACTAAAACAGACCTATAGGAATAACGAGCGCAGTGGCGTAGGAAGGTACTTTTGAGTGGGGGGGGGGGGGGCTGAAGACTGATGGCCGGCCTGGGGGAGGGGTCTAAGGGGAGGGGGTGTTTTTTTTGCATTTCCAGGTGGCCTCAGATGCAATTTGGAGCAATATAGCACACTTTAACACCCACTCCATTTTGTAAAGAATTTTGCATTTTCACCTGGCCTTAGATGCAATTTGGTGCTTCAAATGAGCTTTTTTTCTCATATGGAAATGAAAAAGGGGTTTTCTGACTTGCGGAGCGGGGGGGGGGGCGGAACGATACTTCCGCTCCCTTATTTTTTCACTGGGGAGGGGGTGGCGCCCCCAGCCCCCCGGTTCCTACGCCCTTGAACGAGCGTATGTACAATACAAGATATATTTGTTGTTATAGAGGATGTAGGAAAACAATGGAAATTAAAGTGATCTAAAAACCATGTGTTAGTTTGACTAATAACTCACTGTATAAACAAATACTTTATCAACCAAAATATCAGCACATACAAAATACATTAATGTTAAGATATTCTTCTCCTCCCCTTCTGTAATTCGCTGCGTCCCCCTCTTCTCCCTCGGTCTTCTCCGCGTCTCCTCTCCTTCAAGCGGAGGGCGTCCGTTACTTTTAAACGACTGCATGGTTCCCTGGGTCGTTCCCGTCACGTGACAATATTCCCACGACAGACTCCTGAGGAGACCCGACAGAACTAGCAATGTTTACACGGTTTATGACGGCTGTTAGCCTGTATCGTCTCAGTCCTTTTATCTCGGGTCCTGCGCGCGCCGCCACCTGCTTCCCAAGCCTTTCAACAACAAAAAAACCGCTCCCGTCCGTCGTAACGTTCGATGAAGTGGACCGACCCGCTAGTCTATGAGACCCTTCGGCGGCAGAACCAGAAATGTTTACAACCCAAGCCTTTGAACAAGCCGTTTCCGCTTGCCGGAACGATCGATGAGAGAGGACTAGAGTCGCTGGTTCCCACCAAAGAGCAATATAAATCTTATATGAAAGGCTGCCAGCTACTACAGGGTGGTATTGAAGGGGTTACAAACTGTAGGTCGTGCCGGCGTGTTATCGATATCAGCACGGAGACAAGTTAATGGTGTTTGCCCGGCAGGCGCGTAGCAGAACGCCTTCGAGCGTGGTGTGAGGTGACAAGTTAAGGCAACATTTTGTTGTCCCAAAATTTAAAAGCCCATTGACCAATCTTCGTGTCGACCGGTGAGGCGGCCATAAGTGCAAAATCAGTGCCGTCAGTTTTGGGGTTAGGGTTAGGGTATACACATGACCCGTGATACACAGTGAATACAAAGAACTATGTTTTGCTTAGGAATACACAGGGACCTTGACGCATTGTGTATAGTAACAATAATGACATACTAGGGTATACACAAGGGTGTGCTAACCCTAACCATATCCATGACCCTAACCCTAACCTAAAGAGTATGTTATGCTAAGGTATACACAGGGTGAATGATACATAGTGAATACTTTCAAGTATATTATGCTAGCTTATTTTATAGCTTACATAAGTTACATGATAAATAGTATACCCTAAACTGTATGTTATGCGAGGGTATACACAAGGTACATGATACATAGTGAATACAAACAACTATGTTATGCTTAGGAATACACAGGGTACTTGACACATAGTGTATACTAACAATTATGACATGCTTGGGTATACACAAGGGTATGTTAACCCTAACCCTAACCCTAACCCTAACCCTAACCCTAACCCTAACCCTAACCCTAACCCTAACCCTAACCCTAACCCTAACCCTAACCCTAACCCTAACCCTAACCCTAACCCTAACCCTAACCCTAACCCTAACCCTAACCCTAACCCTAACCCTAACCCTAACCCTAACCCTAACCCTAACCCTAACCCTAACCCTAACCCTAACCCTAACCCTAACCCTAACCCTAACCCTAACCCTAACCCTAACCCTAACCCTAACCCTAACCCTAACCCTAACCCTAACCCTAACCCTAACCCTAACCCTAACCCTAACCCTAACCCTAACCCTAACCCTAACCCTAACCCTAACCCTAACCCTAACCCTAACCCTAACCCTAACCCTAACCCTAACCCTAACCCTAACCCTAACCCTAACCCTAACCCTAACCCTAACCCTAACCCTAACCCTAACCCTAACCCTAACCCTAACCCTAACCCTAACCCTAACCCTAACCCTAACCCTAACCCTAACCCTAACCCTAACCCTAACCCTAACCCTAACCCTAACCCTAACCCTAACCCTAACCCTAACCCTAACCCTAACCCTAACCCTAACCCTAACCCTAACCCTAACCCTAACCCTAACCCTAACCCTAACCCTAACCCTAACCCTAACCCTAACCCTAACCCTAACCCTAACCCTAACCCTAACCCTAACCCTAACCCTAACCCTAACCCTAACCCTAACCCTAACCCTAACCCTAACCCTAACCCTAACCCTAACCCTAACCCTAACCCTAACCCTAACCCTAACCCTAACCCTAACCCTAACCCTAACCCTAACCCTAACCCTAACCCTAACCCTAACCCTAACCCTAACCCTAACCCTAACCCTAACCCTAACCCTAACCCTAACCCTAACCCTAACCCTAACCCTAACCCTAACCCTAACCCTAACCCTAACCCTAACCCTAACCCTAACCCTAACCCTAACCCTAACCCTAACCCTAACCCTAACCCTAACCCTAACCCTAACCCTAACCCTAACCCTAACCCTAACCCTAACCCTAACCCTAACCCTAACCCTAACCCTAACCCTAACCCTAACCCTAACCCTAACCCTAACCCTAACCCTAACCCTAACCCTAACCCTAACCCTAACCCTAACCCTAACCCTAACCCTAACCCTAACCCTAACCCTAACCCTAACCCTAACCCTAACCCTAACCCTAACCCTAACCCTAACCCTAACCCTAACCCTAACCCTAACCCTAACCCTAACCCTAACCCTAACCCTAACCCTAACCCTAACCCTAACCCTAACCCTAACCCTAACCCTAACCCTAACCCTAACCCTAACCCTAACCCTAACTAAAGAGTATGTTATGCTAAGGTTTATGCATGGTGAATGATACATAGTGATTTTTTTCAAGTATGTTATGCTAGCTTTAGGCTATAGCTTTCACAAGGTACATAGTATACACTAAACTGTATGTTATGCTAGGGTATACACAAGGTACATGATACATAGTGAATACAAACAACTATGTTATGCTTAGGAATACACAGGGTACTTGACACATAGAGTATACTAACAATTATGACATACTAGGGTCTACACAACGATATGCTACCCCTAACCCTAATATAAACTAAAGAGTGTGTTATGCTAAGGTATACACAGGGTGATTGATACATATAGTGAATACATTGAAGTATATTATTCTAGCTTAGGTTATAGCTTACACAAGGTACATGATACATAGTATATATTAAACAGTATGTTATGCTAGGTTATACACATGGTACATGAAACATAGTGAATACAAACAACAATGCTATGCTTAGGAATACACAGAGACCTTGACACATTGTGTATAGTAACAATTATGACATACTAGGGTATACACAAGGGTGTGCTAACCCTAACCCTAACCTTAAACCTTACCCTAACCCTAACCTCAACCCTAACCCTAACCCTAAAACTTACCCTCACCCTAACCTTAACCCTTAACCTAACCCTAACCCTAAACTAAAGAGTATGTTATGTTAACATAGTGAACACAAACAACTATGTTATGTTTAGGAATACACAGAGACCTTGACACATTGTGTAGAGTAACAATTATGACATACTAGGGTATACACAAGGGTGTGCTAACCCTAACCCTAGCCTTAAACCTTACCCTAACCCTAACCCTATCCTCAACCCTAACCCTAACCCTAAAACTTACCCTAACCCTAACCTTAACCCTAACCCTTAACCTACCCCTAACCCTAAACTAAAGAGTATGTTATGTTAACATAGTGAACCAAACAACTATGTTATGCTTAGGAATACACAGAGACCTTGACACATTGTGTATAGTAACAATAATGACATTCTAGAGTATACACAAGGGTATGCTAACCCTAACCCTAACCATATCCATGGCCCTAACCCTAACCTAAAGAGTATGTTATGCTAAGGTATACACAGGGTGAATGATACATAGTGAATAATTTCAAGTATGTTATGCTAGCTTATGTTATAGCTTACATAAGTTACATGATACAAAGTATATACTAAACCAGGTGCGTATCCAGGGGGGGGCGTTGGGGGCGCGCGCCCCCCCCCCCCCCGGGTAAGAAAAAGAGGAGAGAAAAAAAAGAGAAGAAAAAAGGAAAAAAGAGGGGAAAAAAGAAGAGGAGGAGAGGAAGGAAGAGAAAAGAAAAAGAAGAAAGAGAGAAAAAGGAGAAAAGGAGGGAGTAAAAGAAAAACGCGAAGACACCGGGAAGAGAAAGAGGAACAGTGACATCATTACAGCGCTGAAGGGTAGCCAGTGACGGATCAATGATTTCGTAAAAGTGTGACTCACCCTACCCCTTACACCGACAACTCCATTTTTTGACGTTTCCATTTTCCTCTCTCACTAATGATCTACAGTATATATATACTATATATGGTCTATCATAACGCGTGTGTAGAATTGTGCTATGAAACCAACTGTGGCTGGTCTCAAACTCGACCGTGTCGTCGGGGAACATGACGATTTTTGGGATGGGGGCGACCGCCCGCCCCCCCCCCCCCCATTCAGCATTGTTTTAAATGATATCGCTAAGTAATTTCAAAATAGAAAGTGCTTAGATGCAACTTACAAGGCCTGGGAAGTGTCATTTCCAGCGATCTGAGAGACATTTTCGGCCAAAATTTGCTTGTACGCTTCGCGCTAACAAATGGTCCTGGGTAGTGCCATTTCCAGCGATCTGGGAGGCATTTTCGGCCAAAATTTTCTTGTACGCTTCGCGCCAACCTATGGTGGCGCTTCGCTGAGATAATTTGCCTACAGGCTTCGCCCCTCCCTTGGCAAATTCCTCGCTACGCGCCTGTTCGAATTTGTAACGCAAATAGCAGATATCACATCATATCAGTGAGCATGAAAATGGCGTTCCAGGATGAAAAGCCTCAAAACTGTCCGACTTGCCTGAAAAAATAACCAAAAATTTTCTCGCGCTTCGCGCGCGTTCAACGTGTTAATGTCGATATCATATAAGCAAGCATCGGTTATTACATCGCATGCCATCATGTACCGTACGGTCCGTTAAAATTGCGCAGTATACCGCGGGATGCTAATGTAAACAACGACATGTCTCATGTAGATGTATAAAAAGCAGGTCCAATTATGTCAAAACTCTCTTTTACATTAGTAATGGCGAATTAGGGGCTGCACCCCCGCCGCGCAGTGGCGGAGCGTCCATACGGCCAGGGGGCGCATGCCCCCCCCCCCCCCCGACGGACTCAAATGGACTGCTGGCGCGTTTTTCAGCTCTTTACCACTTTTTACTTATTCTAGATTATTGACTTTTTTATTGCGCTCTCATCTACTTATTGACATTTGTCACATTTTGTTGGTGTAATTTGGAGATGACACCTATTTATTCTTTGTTTATCTGCAAATTAGCCAGGCCCGGAAAGGGTCATTTCCTGCGATCTAGGGAGTATCTTTACTCAAAAAATTTCTGTACGCTACGCGCCAACCAGTGGTGGCGCTCCGCTTAGATAGTGTTGAAAGTGCCCCTACAGACCATTCTCGCGCCTCCTGACCAATACCCCTAGCTCCGCCACTTCCGCCGCGCCTCCTACGCCTATGTGTATAGTGTTCGGTTTCGGAAATATCTGCTATTTTTTCATTTCCTTCAACCAAGTTTCATAATAGCCGTTATAAGAGGTTGCAATATTTCTACACCAATAAATTAACTGTGTCTGAATTTTCGAAAATTTCTGACCTACATTCTGCATCACACTTCCCTCTACTCGTGCAATTTTGACGGTCTGTTAGGGGTTCAAGGAAGTTTTTCTATATTGGTTGTCCATAGATGAAATTTTGTACAACATTATCGGTATGTTTTGAAGTGAGTTTATTCACGAGAAAATGTGAATTTTCAAATTCTGAACAAATATGGGGCTTAAAACCTTGAAAAGTGGGGCTGACGGGTATTGTGGGCCGCGACGTAGAATCACCTACAAAAGCAAAGACCCACAGGAGATGCGATCAGGTCGAACATGATGTGTGCCGGGTTGACAATCTTCAAAAAGGTTATGGATGGAAAAAAAAAAACTATTAGGAAATACTTGGTTCTCAGGCAAAAAGTGTACATCTGGTTGGTCATTTCAAGCCCGAGAAGTGCCGTTTCCGGTGATCTGGGGGGTTTCAAAATAAGAAATTTTCTTGTACGCTGCGCGCCAACCGATGGTGGCGCTCCGCTTAGATAGTAATTCGCGCCCCCCGGGTTTGAAAATCCTGGATACGCGCCTGTAAACAGTATGTTATGTTAGGGTATACACATGGTACATGATGCAAAGTGAATACAAACAACTATGTTATGCTACGGAATACACAGGGACCTTGACACATTTTGTATAGTAACAATTTATGACACACTAGGGTCTACACAAGGGTATGCTAACCCTAACTCTAACCCTAACCGGATTTTGCAGTGTCACGGTGTTTGTGCCATGTGGAGGAAAGTCTGATTAGCTTTAATGGGCTGAGGGGTTGGATGTAGAGTTGCCTACGTTCCCCATTATCACCCATAGACCCTGTAGTATATCAACGATATCGGTAGTATTTACAAATAGATAATATTACCTAGATAGGTATACATGCACGTGAGTATCTCATATCTCACGTGTAATGAAGCGTACTTCTTTGCATTAAAGATCGTCGATAAATCAAGTCCCACACGACACACGGAACTGTTCTAGCTATCTGGTATATGACTATAATGAGGAAAATGGCTTCTAAGAAACAGATGCACCGTGCTATGATAAAAGCAAGTAGGAAAGCCTATCAAGTATTATCTATAATCATACATGGCTTTCTTATTTTTCAGTCTCGTCATTTTGTTAACTTCATTCCCAGTTTCGTTCCTGAAAAAAAAAAAATGTTTGATCCTAGAAGAGGGGGCCAGCTGGCCCCCTCTCCGGCCTTCTGGCTGCGCAGCTGTTGTTCGGTTAATACACGAAAGTAACGTATCCGAAATTGGAAGATAAGTAGTAATGAGGCTGAGCATAACATGTACGGTGGTGTAATGATGCCACGATAACTTTGATGAACCAAGAGTATTTGAAATTCAACTATTGTAGATGTACGCAGTGGCGTAGCCAGGACTTTTCAAGCAGGGGGGCACTGGGGGGTCACAAACTTTCCCTGGGGGTCACAAATTTCCTTAGCAAAAAGTTCCGCGAAGAGTGGTCATCCCTCTTCGGCAGTTAGAAAAATGCTTTTCTCAGAAAACATTTTTCACAGTTCATATTTCGAGAACATGAGATCACAATATATAATCAGTTTCAGTGTACATCAAACGGCCCATTTCCTGCAATCGGGGGCCTGTAGGGCAGTGGCGCCACCAGACTTTTCAGTCTGGGGGGGGCACATGGGGGCACCAGCATTTGATGGGGGCACTTAGGTGGATACGGATCGCTGTCCTGGGGGAGGGGTCTAAGGAGGGTCTTTGGAAAATTTTCGCATACGGAGGATGGGCTAGATGCAAAATATTGCCACATTTGATGCTAAATTCGATCTGAAGATATCTCCGGAAATTGCTATTTTTGAGGTAATGATTTTAACAACGCGCAGAATTTTGCAGAGGATATGAACCACATGCTGTCGATATTATGCCTAACCCTATCAATAGAACCTACATTTGTTGAATTACTGTGTGCATGACCCCCGACTCCTTTCTTGTCCTTCTTGTCCTTCTCGTTTTCTCCCATTATGTATTAAGATGTAACAGGTTCCAGCATCGTTATTGGCTCCTATCAGGGATCTCACCATATGCAATCCAAAGTTGGATCACACATCGAGTATGGCTCAGTATGCAGGTGTGAACATTTGCCATTTGTTCCTACAAGCATCTGACCTCAAATGACCTCTGCACCCCCTACACAACAGGGTTAATATATGGGTCCACAAATATAGGCAAGTATGGTGCCTGCGGACCCTCACATTCTCACATTTCGTCAGCTCCTAACCTGTCAACCTCAGACCAAGGCAACATATTGCAGTAACCCTCCCTTCTCACAGCAGGTCCGGATTTTCGGCATTTCACAGGCATCCAATTCACGAGAGGTAAAAGACACACACAGACAGCAGACAAACACTCTCACCCATATGACAAATGCACACAAAGGCTCACACAAAGGCCCTCAAGGTTAGGGTTCAGAGCAACGATATTACTCATCGGTCCAGAAAAAATAAAGCGCGTTCTTTCATATTCTGAGGTCAGAATCATGAGAAAGGTCCAGAAATAGTGTTCTCTGGAGAGTAGGGGTGGCCTACTTTTCAGGAATTTGATTGGACTGCACCTAGTGATTTTCTGAATATTCGTCCTACTTCCTAGGAAATAAAAACACGGCTGCAGCACAGCCAGAACAGGGAAATTCATTGTTTTGAACGATGAGTCATGTAGCTCGCGAAGCGGACGTGTATAGCCGCTGGTATGGTTTGAGCACTGACAAATTCAATGTAAATATCGACACCTGTTGTGATGGCGCGGGTTACGACTTCGATACCCGACGGTCAAGGATATACTTTTTCATTTTTTCGCAGCTCATTTGAAGAAAATACGAATTACTGTGCTTCTTTGTCCTTATGAAAAACCAACTCAGATGATGGGAGTTGAATATAACAAACTATATATATTTTTTTTACCAACCCAAACCTCAGATGGGGGGCACTCGGGGGGGAACTAGGTTTTCCAGGGGGGCACGTGCCCCCTGCCCCCCCCCCCTTGGCGACGCCACTGCTGTAGGGGCCATAGAGTTTTTGTACTCTATGTGCCGTGACCGCAATGACGTCACCCCCCCCCTCCCCACTTCTTCGAGAATCGAACCTGCTGACGTTCATGTGCATAGGCGTAGGAGCCTGATTTGATTTGGGGGGGCTGTAACGACTTGCCCGAAAAATATTACCAAAATTTTTCGCGCGCTACGCGCGCGTTCAACATCGTAATGTGCTATCATATAGCCATTCATCGGTTATTACATCACATGCCGATAACCGATGAACGCATATATGACATGCACAATAAGATGTTAAACGCGCGCGGAACGCGCGAAAAATTTGGGTTGTATTTTCCCTCTTATTACCATTCCATATTGGTTATAACTATTGGGGAAGTCGTTACAATAATAACGATAATAATAATTTCAGTTTAACCATTGAAAAACACATTGCAAATTATTATTCTTTCCGTAGGTGCCCGAAAAATTCTCAGCATATTGCCCGAATTTTCACCCCCCCCCCCAAAAAAAAATTGGAAAACACATTGCAAGTTATTCATCTTTCAGTAGGTGCCCGAAAAATTCTCAGCATATTGCCCGAATTTTCACCAAAAATTTTGTTTGGGGGGGCTGCAGCCCCCCCAGCCCCCCCGCCTCCTACGCCTATGTTCATGTGCAAAATTCGTCGTTAGCACTTCAATTCCCTCTGGAGAGACAATACCTTTTAAAAAATTACCAATGGTCTTAATGTTTTGTTCATTCACTTTCACATGAGAGTAGTAATTTCCTAATCAGACAGGATGAATATTTGGTACATATCTCCGAAAGTCTGAACATCCTTTTTATTTCTTTGTTTGGATTCTCCTGTTTTACATGTGTTAACAAACTACGCATGAAGCTAAGTGTTAAAACTGTTTAAAAGCAAACATAACTGCTTTATATTTGTACTAGTTACCACACCCTGGAGGACTTGTCGATGTGAGTGATAAATCTACCAAGCTGAACACTGTTCAGATCAGATGAGAGCTATTCTCCTGTTATTGTGCCCGTTCGCAAATTTGTCCACGAACAAGTCCAGATCTAACTTCTCAACACGGTGACTCTCTATTGAAAGTACTGCCAAATTGCTCAACCGGCTGTTTGCCATGGAATTCCTGACGAGAGTTTTGATGAGTTTTAACTCCTTTCGCATGCGGCGGATGTTTTACTGGTAGAACCGATGCAATTTTGGCAAGTCTGTAGAGCTCCCGGAAGGCCTCCTCAAATGGTTTTAAGGACTTGGCGAACTCTTAACAATGAATGAGGTGGTTCTCGCCCTTCCTTTTCACGGCTTTGTAATAGACGTTTCACTGAGTGCAGTTCATGCACTAGGTCTTCTCTGTTGGCATTGTAAGCTGTGGCGAATCCTGGTTTCCATGGTTTCATATTCCAAAAAATTCGGGCTCTTAGGAAGGGCTGCGGCGCTGGACTTGCCTGGAAAGGGCGATGTTTGGTGATCAAAATGTCAAAAGTTGGGCCAATTTCCCTCTGGGGGGCACCTGGGGGGTCACGGCTTTGTCGTGGGGGGGGGGGGCGTGCCCCCCCCCCCCCCCCCGTAGCTACGCCACTGGATCAGTATACGTATCAGCTATGACAACATTAAAAGCCAAGGCATGTCGTATCTGTTCTATTTCGTTATTCAAACTGCAATCGAAACGAAGTCAGCATAAATATACATTTCTTCATGAAAATGTTAACTTCTCTGTGAGACACATAAAGAGTCAGATTTGCTAAGTTCGAGCTCATGAGTTCAGTTTACACTTCAGATTTTATTCGAAAAAAAAAAACTCATTTGCATTAGAATTTTCACCCAAACATATCATGTATGCGATTTATATACTAACCTATACTGTGTACCTCATGATTTTAATTAAGCTTCCGACTAGACCGAATGACAAGATTGCCTAAAATATCCAAGGCGGATCATTTTTTGTGGGGGATAGAATTTACTGTGACGTGGAAATAAAATTAGTATATTTTGTCCGTCCGAACATTTACTGTGCAGTGGCACCGACCTGTCCTCACAGTGAAACTTATTTTATTGTAATTCTACCACAACATTAGTTCCGCGAAAACTTAAATCTAAACCAGGCAGAGTGTAAAGAAACTCGCGCTAGATGTAATTGATGTCCGTGAGATAAACCTAACAGATGCCGGAAATTAAAGTTGTGCCATTAGGTAACCGTTAATTTCAGTGTTAACTTTCACGATCTTACTTCTGTATGTAACGTAGCGTTAGGCCTAAATTACGCTGAGCACTTACACTTAGTACTTACCCTCGACCCTAACTTCCTATAAGTTGAACTTAGCGTTAACCTCGGAGGTAAAGGCTAGCCTTTGTAAGTAAGGCCTCGCGTGCAAACGTTAGTAGCCCTAGGCCTACTTTTACTACGTAGACAAAGGCTAAGCGTAGTTATGCTAATTTCAATTTCGTCTTGGTGCAAAATCTCTCTGTTATTCACTGAGAAAAAAAAATACAGACTAAGCCTAGGCCAATCCCGAAACACTGCCAACGAGAAAAGATATGGGCTTCTGTAAAACAAGGCAAAATACTGTCTAGGCCTAGCAAAACTACTAGTAGTAAAAGTATGACAAGAGAAAGGTTAAGACTAAAGTAAGGACAGGGACAGTCTCAAGGTGTCATGTACCATTCCTCGGATTAAAAATTGTCTCCAGGCATGAACCTGGATTTTATGTAGTGTCTTAGGAATACCCCCAAATTTGAAGGGAAAAAAAGCTTCCTGCTCTTACCTGAGGGGTAGCTTGAACCAAGTTATTAAGATGTCATTGTCCACAACCACAAATGTAAAGTTCATGGCTCACAGAAAAAGGCAACCCAGATCATTGTAAAGTTTCATAGCCTGAAATTCACATAAAAAGCATCATGCTGGACTAAGTGATGAATAATAATTCAAGGTTATAGTTTACAGTGCCTTCACCCTATTTTGCAATGGTTTATACTCTGGAACGAAATTCTTGTCAATAAATTCTGGCTGAGGTGTTTTAAAAGTTGAACTTTGGCATATCCTTGTAACATAATGTACACCCACCAATACAAACTGTGCCATATAAGAAGGAGCCTTTAAAAACAGATCTGTACCTGGCCAACGTGTTTAGATTATGTTGTTTTCCTTTTAATGGGAAGACAAACTAATATCTTGTGTTCTTTGTTTCTTCCCCAGGTGCCGGCCAAGGTGAGTTGGTGATTTTTCAGCGTCATTTTGTTTCAAAGAGAAGTTGAAGGATGGTATGAATCTATTTGCTATTTTTAAGCAGCTCGGCTTAGTAGCAAATTTCCTCGAGGAAATTCGAAGGACAGGCATGGTGGTGGCCTAGGTCACCCATTGTGATGCTATCCTAGATTTCTGAGGGTAACATGATCATATCTTTGGATTATATGTCATTGTTAAAGTTGCATCAGTTTTTAACATCAGTTTTAATATCGACATCTGAGTACACATGTTTCAACCTTATACAGCATACTCAATAAGCAGGTCAAGGGTCAAGACTTGACTGGCATACTGTACCTCTCGGGCTTGAGATGGTCAAAGGGATACGTAGAGGGCTATATATCACAATGGCATGGTGGACATTAGTTTGCCTAAATGTAGGACACCTTTTCATTACCTTGTCCTGGAGACCCCCCCCCCCTCCCCCATCTCCCTACAGTATTTGGACTCCATATATCGGCATGCATACATGATGCTCCTACTATGTGGAAATAAGAAAAACATGTACCACTATCCTGCAGTTTGGTCATATGATCTCATGTTTTAACTTTTATTCCATATTTGGTCATGTTAACAAATATCCTGAGCCAGTCATATCAAATCCTGTAATTATTTACTTTTACTTTTACTTTTACTTTTTTTCTTTTTGTAGATGTGGGCCGGAGCTGTATCCTACTCAGTATTGGAGGGAAGAACATCATGTTAGACTGTGGAATGCACATGGGCTTCAATGACAGTGTAAAGCTTTTCTTCTTAAAAATTCCTTTCTGAAAAAACTCATCCCCACTTTACACACCCCATCAGAAACCATAAAACTGATGGGGCAATGAGTAAAGGCCTTGTTTTTGTAACAGTTTTCTGAAAATTATTCTGGTTGAGTTTACTTAATCAGAGCAAAAAGCAGGAATTTTTGTTGCAATTTTTCTGGTAGTTTTTCACCAAGAAATGAACCTTTTTCAATGTGTCACTCCCAGTAATGATTATGACAGCTGTCAAGGTTTTCTTTGTTCCGCGAGAAGAGCAGCTGTTCTATTGATTGTGAAATTTTTGAATATTTTACATATACACGATGGGTACAGATGGAAGTAGTTATTTGGATTTTAAAACTGCATTCTTACACTTCTTATTTGTCGGTTACTTGACAGCGACGGTTCCCAGATTTTTCGTACATCACAAGGACAGGCAAACTCACAGAGCACCTGGACTGTGTTATAATCAGGTATGTAAAATTATTCAATCTCCAATCACCACTCTCCCGAAGAAGCAAAGCCTACTATTCGTCATTCAAATTTGCAAATTGCCTGACACCAGAGAAAGAGACAATTTTTACCACACATTCGTTTTTGTTTTTTTTCACCCTCAGTACACAGCACATACAGCACACACAGTACTTGTACACACAAAACACTCAGTAAACAACCAGCCTTGTAAGCTTTTACATTGCCATTAAACTCAGTTCTGGATTCAGCTGTGTGTTGAGGGGGGGGGTGGAGGGGGTGATGAAGCAGTATGGAAAGATTATCGACTGAAAACTGGCCATTCACTTTATTGTTATAATGTCATTGGACAGTCAGTGTGACCATACACCCTGAACACTTTTGAAAACTAACCCCCCAAAAAATCCTTTGCAGCAGATTCCTGTCCTTGGAAACTTTGTTTACTTGTGTTTTTCTTTGTTTTCTAGGAGTACTGTACCTATATTCCACAAACCCATCACAGTTCCCCGTTTTACATTAGGGTGAACAGTCACAGGGCCAAAAATACTGTATGTACTAGTCTAATAGCCTATGTGTTTTCATTAGTTCATTTGTATAATCTTTAATATGGTAACAGCAGTGTGTTTGTCACTTTGTAACCTATGAATCAGCCTTTGTCCAGTTCCAGGTGTTACACCCTGTATGACATAGTTGTAATTGTTGCGAGGAGGGTGCATCGTCGCGAATGTAGTTCTATGGTAGGTTTAACTTGTCAGCACTTTTCAAGTAGATGAGTTTATAGGCTGTTGGGATACAAAATCAGTATCGCATTGGTCCATGTTTATAACGCAGGGCAGAATGGGGCCCTTTTGAGTGTCATGAATTTTACAGTTTTGTTGCCATTTGTTTTACAGCCACTTCCACTTGGACCATTGTGGAGCCCTCCCTTACATGTCAGAGATGGTCGGGTTTGATGGACCCATCTACATGACCCACCCAACCAAAGCTATTTGTCCAATATTGCTGGTGAGTACTAACCTGTTTGTCAAGGACCCATCTACATGACCCACCCAACCAAAGCTATTTGTCCAATACTGCTGGTGAGTACTAACCTTACCCATTAGTCAAGGACTCATGTGCATGACACATCCAACCAAAACTATTTGCTTGCTGTTACTGGTGGGTAACCCTTTAGTCAAGGACTCATTTTCATGACCATCCAACCAAAACTATTTGTCCAATATATACTAGTGAGATAAAACCAATAGTTTTTTTTTCATGATCCTTGTGATATTACTCGTGAGTAACCCAGTAGTCAAGGACTCACTTTCCTGGCCCATCCAACCAAAGCTATATGCCTGATATTACTTGTGAGTAATCCAGTAGTCAAGGACTCACTTTCCTGGCCCATCCAACCAAAGCTATATGTACCATATTACTTGTGAGTAACCCAGTAGTCAAGGACTCACTTTCCTGGCCCATCCAACCAAAGCAATTTGCCCGATATTACTCGTGAGTAACTCAGTAGTCAAGGACTCACTTTCCTGGCCCATCCAACCAAAGCTATTAGCCCAATATTACTCGTGAGTAACTCAGTAGTCAAGGACTCACTTTCCTGGCCCATCCAACCAAAGCTATATGCCCGATATTACTCATTAGTAACCCAGTAGTCAAGGACTCACTTTCCTGGCCCATCCAAACAAAGCTATCAGTCCATTATATCTGATCAAGTTGCTCAGGAAAGGAAGATAAGTTAAAATGGCATTTAGTAATGATAGCTATCTGCCCTATATTAAGATGTGTGTAAACCATGCAACGAGGATCTTTTCAAGGAATATTAACGACAAAACTATTCTGTGGATTTGATGTTTTTTAAATGTCTCGTTTTGTCCAGGAGGATTACAGGAAGATCACCGTCGACAGGAAAGGTGAAACCAACTTCTTTACTTCCGGTGTAAGTATATTTATGTTAACCTTTTCAGTATCCCCCACTCACTGTCGAAAGGATATTTTTGGCTCTTTTTTTTAATATATCTATCGGCTGCTCGTATGATTTCTTGTCATATTAAACATTCCTTTGAGTCAGTTTAATAAAGCAAGCAACGTTAATAAATTATGCCTGCCTTTCACTGCTCGACCGAACACGACCCGATTTGACTCGGTTATAAAGAAACAGTCATAAAGAAATCATATTCCATTTGGGAGGTTTATCACAGAGTTGATGGGGTTTTTTCACGAACAACAGTGTGAGGACTTGATCAAGTCTAAAGACCTTTGTAACACTGAAAATCATGGATAGTCTGGTAGTGTCCAGTATGTGTGCTCGAGGATAATTAATATCTCGACTGATCAATCACAATTTTGCCAGTTTAGTTTAGTAGAAAAAAAAAGGATCAGGAGGGACACTCAAGTCCCCATCAAGGACCCTATAGGAGACAAAAAAATACTGAAGATGCAAACACTCAGACTCGATTACAATGCTTAAAGTGCTTGTCCAAAGCATTCTTAAACCCATTGACACTACTTGCAAGTACAACTTTCTCAGACAAACCATTTCCACTCATTCACGACCCTATTACAAAGAAAATTATGCTGAATATTAATCCTACTTTAAGACTTTTGGAGTTTAAGGCAATGACCTCTGGTACAACTACTATCAGCAAACATGAAAAAGCCAGTGAAGGATAAATTGTAAAACCATACACAATCTTGAAAACCTGAATCAATTCCCCTCGTAACCTCCTAAGCTCCAGTGTGGTGAGAATCAACAGTTGTAACCTCCTATAATAAGGAACACCCTTTAAGGAACTAATCATCCTAGTAGCCCTCCTCTGCACCTTTTCAAGTACTTCCTTATCCTTAGCAAAATATGGGTTCCAAGCCTGCACAGCATACTCCAGATGAGGCCCAACCAACTGCTTTATACAGCCTAACAACTATGTCCTCTGTTCATGCACCATGATGAATAGGGAAAACATAAAACCATTTTTTTTAAAATCCTTTTGAAGGTGGCACAAACTGAACCATCATTTATTGATGGATACAGATATAACTGTCATGAAAAACTTCCCAAAACAGTTGTAAAGAAATCATATTCCATTTGGGAAATATATCACAGAGTTGATGGGGGTTTTTCACGTACAACAGTGTGAGGACTTGATCAAGTCTAAAGATGACATCATCAAGCCACCTGTGCTTCAAGATTTTATGTTTTTCTATTCATCACAGTGTATGAACATTTCGAATAGACCTTGCAAGCATCTACATGAACAGAACCTGGCGGCTTGATTGCTTACATGAGAGCTCTGTATTAGAAATCAATATTTTATATATCATATGATATCATAATTTAGGTGTTATTCCGTATATTATCGTGTTCTACCATATCACATTATGGTTACATTACATTATATTAGATTATGCTATATTACGTTATGCTATGGTATATTTTGCTATAATATGATGTGGTTTGCTACTTTTGCTATGCCACGTTATGTTTCACTTTGCTACAGTATGCTATGATTTGCTGTGTTATATAATATTATGCTATATTATATTTTGTTATATTTGGCTATGGTATGATGTTTTTTGCTATTTTTGCTATGCCACGTAATATGTTATACTTTGCTATGCTATGTTTTGTCGTGTTATATAATATTATGCTATACTATGTCATGTTATATTTTGCTATGATATGATAATGTTTTGCTATTTTTGCTATGCCAAGTTATATGTTTTACTTTGCTATGCTATGTTTCGCTGTGTTATTTCATATTATGCTATATTATGTTATGTTATATTATATTTGGTTAAGATATGATTTTTTTGCCATTTTTGGTATGCCAGGTTATGTTATAATTTGCTATGCTATGTTTTGCTGTGTTATATAATATGATGTTATGTTATATTTTGCTATCTTATATTATGTTATGTCATGTTATGTTATTATGTTGTATTATGTTATATAATATGATGTTATGTTATATTTTGCTATCTTATATTATGTTATGTCATGTTATGTTATTATGTTGTATTATGTTATATAATATGATGTTATGTTATATTTTGTTATCTTATATTATGTTATGTCATGTTATGTTATTATGTTGTGTTATGTTATATAATATAATATGTCCTCTCTTGCAGATGATTAAAGACTGTATGAAGAAGGTCATCACCGCTAACCTCCACCAAACTATTCAGGTGAGATTGATGGCGACTGTCAAACACTGACTAATTCAGTGGTGGATAACAAATACATCACATTATTTAGCAACCTGGCAAAAAGTGCACTGGTGTATACAAGTTAATAATAGTAATAACTGAGATTTATAATGCGCTAATTATAAACAAAATAGTTGTCAAAAGCGCCGTACAAATATAGTTTGAATAGAAAGAAAGCAAAAACAATAATGCAACAATGAAAAATAATAACAAATCAAAATTGAAAAATGTTTAGCATACAGGTAGGCTTTTAGTTTAGTGAAAAGTGATTTAATAAAATAAAATGGGCAAATGTCCAGGGAAGTAAGTTCCCAATGGCTGTGTTGCTATAGGGGTGCCAACTACTTGCAAAGTCCATCCAATCATATACACCTTCCCTCATTAAATGTCCCATTTTGTGAAGGATGTATGCAAAGGAAAGTCACTTGCCATCTGCGAATATCCCGTCAAAGTTTATGCCTAAATTATGCGATAGTTAAGTGGACATGCCAGAGATTGCTATGAATATTCATGGATCCATGGTACGACTTGACTCTCGAAGTCGGACGGTTGTTCAAACATCACAAGGAAAGCTTGAAATGAAAACACCAGTACAGTGTTAGTTTTTAAGAGGTTTCGCTGTGTGCATGCTAATGTCACAGCATGGCTTTGTTGACATTTACTATCTGTAGTTGATAGAAGTATGCATGCCCTATGTTGATCTGTACAAATCTACATTACATGGACACTTCACACCAACTAGCGTGTGTCGGAAACTATCGGAAAGTGCTCTAGAAATATTGTGACTTATTAAAGCTATGTCTGATATTTTATCTGAATATTCAGTGATTCTGTGATATGATTATTCATCAGGTAGATATATCAGATGTCAGAACATGGCATTGTTGACATTTACTATCTGAATTCGATAGAAGTACGCCATATGTTCGATCAGTAAAAATCTACATTACAAGTACACTTCATGCCAACTAGCATGTGTCAGAAACCACAGCAAAGTGCTCTGGAAATTCTATGACTTGTAAAATCTATGTCTGATATTTTATCTGAATATTCAGTGATTCTCTGATATGATTATTCATCAGGTAGACGACGAGCTGGAGATCAAAGCTTACTACGCAGGGCACGTCCTCGGAGCCGCCATGTTTCACATCAAAGTTGGCTGCGACTCGATCGTATACACGGTAAGATGTCTACTTCTTTATTTTAGCTGATCACCTATCGGCTTGTTTGGTGGAACTAGTAGAGCCATCTACTGCGAGTGTGTTGAATGAGACAGAATACACTCTTCTTTCTAATTTCATTCGTATATGTAGCCTCAATCGTCGACTATAAGTCGAGAGAAATTTTCAGTTTAACATGGAACCTGACATTAAAAAGAAATTGTTTACAAACATATAAAAATAAACACTTTAGGAACGATCGAAGGACTCGCGGAGAAAATGCTGTCCGAACGAGATTCATTGATATTCATGGTATTTGATATGTTTTGTATATAAGCAATAAAATGTAAAAGATAAAATTAGCTCTTCCAGACTACCCATTGCTCACGCCAAAAAAAGAATTAAACACTGATACTACAGTGCACAGTCTGCATATATATATATATATATATATATATATATATATATTAAATATATATATATATATATTAACAGTGGTAGCACGAGGGGTCAGGGGTAATGGGGGGGCATCTCCCATTGTGATGATTGCCCCACTGTGACGTGTATCTGATACAAGTGCGCTTTTGCAATTCTAAACTATTGGCCCCCATTGTTGCCCCCTTCTAAAACATTTGCTTGCCCCCTGCCCTTACCCCATCCTGGAAAATTCTGGTGCTGCCACATTTGCCCAAATTCGTCATCCGTTTGAATGTCTCTTGATTACAGTTCTTCTCTCTATCTTTTCTGCTTCTTTTGTCTACAGGGTGACTTTAATATGACACCAGACAGACATTTGGGGTGAGCTTTGATTTTCAAATTTGCATATTAAATAGAATTGAATGTTAGATTAAATCTCTACGGCACATTTACAGGTAGTCTGTGCAACAGAATTGGCTGCAGTGGAAACAAGTCTTTGTGTGTGCGTTACAAAACAACTCATTTTCTGTGTACCCCCTGGTATTCAGACTTTTTGTTTTTACCTTGGTGACCCCAATTTTTCCAAATAGTGTGGCCTGGGGGAAGGGTATACTGGGGAGGGGATAGCCCACTCCACTTTGAGAATTTTTTTCTTGTACGATTTAGGGTAGAAGGTTGCAAAATGGTGTTATACTTTTCAGCATTTGAAGTAATTTACGTTCGAGATGTTGCCACTCTTCCGAATACTTCCAAAAGAGTTTTTCTCAATCCTTAGAAAAGGTGGTCGCAGCCAATACTTTGAATACCAGGAGGTTGTAAACGATAAGTTCTCATTGATTAGGTAACATGTAACTCATAACCCGAAAGTGAACAGTTGACTGCAGTTGTGCAACCGCTGCACGACGGTCGCAGGCCGCAAGTACGAACGACACTCAGTGCTGAGTCAATCTGACTGAATCTGATGCAACTTAACACTGGCAAAAAGTCTTGATAAGTTGTGTGGTTAAAAACAAAATAAAATAAAACTGTTAGCAAACTGCTTATCCACTAGAGAGCCTGTGTAGGAGAATGTGTAAAAGTAAGTTGGCCTGACATTTCGATCCTAGCAGGATCTTCTTCAGAGGCTAAATGACAAGTAACAGTAACAGAAGGGACAAAAACAGGCACAGCATACAGACAGGTTAAATGAGCATGGTGAACACAAAGATATAGATGTAAGGGGATTAGTAGACAAGGGATGGAGAGAAGAATGAAAGAAACCAACAGGGGAAGAGGAGAGGTAGTAGAAAAAAGTTGTGTGGTTGTAAGGGCACAGATGGCGCTTGACTATATCCACACTGTTCTACATTATCATGGCTATAATAAATTTCAAAATGGTCTATTCCAGTCCGGCAGGGTGCAGCCTACTTTGAGGATGTCTTTGGAGAGCAGTTAGCTAGCTTTCAAGAAAAGTATTTCCATAAATAAATGTATATTTTCAAAGCTTGATGATTTTTGTTTGTTTTTTCTCAACTTGCAACATTTCAGAGCTGCCTGGATCGACAAATGCAGACCGGATATCTTGATCACGGAATCGACCTACGCTACCACCATCAGAGATTCTAAGAGGTAAAAGTGACATATTTATGTAGTCTTTTTCTTAATTTAATTTTTTTTTATTTTTAAATTTATTTTAAATGAATTTTTATTATTTTTTTATTATTTTTTAAATTTATTTATTTTATTATTATTATTTATTTTATTTTTATATTTTTTTATTTATTATTTTTTATTTATTTATTTTATTATTATTATTTTAATTTTTTTTATTATCGTTTAGAACGGGTGTATTTTATATTGTTGCATTTGGCTTTTACATTTTATGCCTTGTTGGTTTTTGGGTTTTGTTACTATTTGCTTTTAGGTTTTACATTTGTAAAGCCCTTTGAGCAGCTTTGCTGATTATGCGCTATATAAATATTACTTACCATTACTTATTATTATGAGTACTGTCATCATGTCATGAAGCCTCGCCACCCCCCTCCCCCTCCCTCTTGTACCTCTGGGAATCTGTTCTGTGATTTCAAGTTCTAAGTTAAGTTAAATGATACCAAAAGGGGAAGTGATAAAATTGAATGTTAAAAAAGCAGTGATGGGTAGAGGTGCCTGCCCAGGAGTTAGCAAATTTTGTTCGAGGCTCGGTCCCTTGAGCAGAAACAACATCAATGGAATATTATGATTGCCAGGTGCCTGATTCATGTCTTTAGGAACACTACAAGAAGATTAAAGTAACATGCTGTGTAAGGTTATATTCTCTTGCGATACCATGCTACGATATTAAAATATATTAAAAATATTAAACATCACTCCTACTCTGTTTGTTAGAGGAATTTTTTGTGATATTTACAAGTATTTAAAAGGGGACTCATACCCAACCATCATGGTTAGCTTATATGATATAAGATATAAGAATCTTTATTGACCATAAAAGGAATTGGCATTCACTCCATCTCAGTAAAACAGACAATAAAACAATCATAAATACATCGAAAAAAAAACATAAAAATCTGATTCCTAAAACGAAAAATTAAGGCTACTACGTCCAAAGAGCAAATAAAATCTTGCTTTGTTTGGGAGATAAATGTTGTCCCTGGGAGGTGTCAGTTAATAAATCTGTTCAGATTGCGATAAGTTCCGATTGGTTGAAAGAATAGAAAGAAAGAACACTTTTAGTCGACACAGGTAGTGACCTTAAAAGAAGCAGAAGAGTTTTCTGTTACACACCTATTTTGGTAACATGGAAGGGAATGTGGCGTAGAATATATTTTGTTGTAATACTGTAAGGATTTAATAATAATAATAATAATAATAAACAGTTCTTATATAGCGCAACTTACAATAAAGTCTCGCCACTCTGTACAAAAGAAAGTGAAAGATATGTACACAATATACAATAAGAGTAAACATAACAATTATAACAATGAAAACAGGTGTGTCTTCAAAACAGTTTGAACATCCCCACAGACACGACATTCTTTATGTTGAGTGGGAGTTTATTCCAAAGGAGGGTTGAGGAGTACTGGAAAGATCGCTCGCCATGAGATTTAGTGGACTAGTTTAACTACCCGACTAGGAAAACTTAATCTAGGAGAAAAACAAAAACAAACGATGGAAACTACTTGTTATGTAACAGGGAATTATTTACCCAATATCGCATCACAAAATACTATGGAAAAATGGACGACAAACTGCTATGTATACAAGTGCAAACATGTACAGCAGTTTTAGTTACACAGGAAACATATAGTAATTTTTATTATGGGACAGAGGACAGAGGGCCTGCCTTCAAAACTGCTTCGCAAAATTTTGAGCACTAAAGTATTCCCTTTGCAAACCCTCATAAAGTGTTCAAATTGTTTCATACGTACCATAAATAGTTAAAAAACTTATAAATGGAAGGTTTTGATTTCTTCATTCGGTGTTCCGTGTGCAGATGTCGAGAGCGAGATTTCCTCCAGAAAGTTCACGAGTGTGTCGAGAAAGGAGGTAAAGTCCTGATACCGGTCTTTGCCCTCGGACGAGCCCAGGAGCTCTGTATCCTCTTGGAGACATTCTGGTGAGAGATTTAAACTGTCAGATATTAGATTTCTCTTTCTACCCCCCCCCCCCTTTCAAATAGTTTTCTTTTTCTTTCCACCAATTGGTTAAAGGCATTGAAGACTTGCCCCCAAAAAGTTTACTTTCTGTTGCTTGCAAGTGACGTTTTGTTCGTGTCGCTACAAAATGCAGACAGTAATGAAACGTGATACCTTGTTATCTTTAGCTGGACATGAGATGTCCATCCCTGTATCGTTTATGCACTGTGCTGTGGGTATTGACCGCAGCTGTATGTACTGACTGTACACTAGTGTCCTAATTACTGACAGTAGCAAGCTGTGTGTGTATTTTCTGGGATCGAAGGTGGTGTCTAACACTTCTGTTACACCTCATTCGAAACTAGGTCAGATTACCAGCATTAGACGTTTCTTTTTGTGCGATTCTTCACACCCTTTAAGGCAGATTTGATGAAATTAAATTGTAGTGTATTATTTATATATTTACTCACAAAGCAAAATAAATTTTGCCAGTTTCCTGGTTTAGTGTACTAAACAACTGTAAAGTTTGGTTTTGTCAATGTTTGGGTTAATTTCAAGGTTTCAATCTCTTTTATCATAAAAATAATAATAATACATCATTTTTATATAGCGCCAAACAAACTATGAAATAATTCACGTAGCGCTTAACATAATAATAACAATTATAACATGTATGCTTTGGTGAAAAGATACGTTTCGAGAGCTGATTTGAAACCGTTCACAGTATTTGCACATTTTTACATGTTCTGGAAGTGAGTTCCACATGCACGGTGCACTGGATGCGAACGTTCTCAAGCCGTTAGTCTGTGTTTTTACTCTAGGGATGAGTAACATCAGCAATGAATTAGAGCGAAGTGAGCGTGTGAATGATGATCATGACTTAAAGAGACGCTTCCACTCCTGTTCAATTCTGATTGGAAGAAGATCAATAAGAAGTATACAAATGTATTACTCTAGTCATAAAATTTTAAAATCGTTGAGACAGTTGTGAAGTTTGAATCTAAGAAATAAAATAATGTAGATGTGGGTACAAATAAAATAGTCAAATAGGTTTCCTGCTTCCAATAACCTGTTGGTCATTATATTTTATTTATTAATTTTTTTGTATGAGGGGAGGGGGGTATCATAGTTTCAGTGATTTACAGTTTTTGAAATAAAGTATGATTAAAAGTATCTAAATTTTGAGATTCTTCTCTTTGCAGGGAAAGAATGAACCTAAAAATTCCAATTTACTTCTCACTTGGCTTAACAGAAAAGGTTAGTATATCTTTATTGCCAGTTTTGTATATATGTTTGGTTATCTTTTCAAAGAACACTTAGACAGTTTTCAAACCCTAGGGACACCTTTTGCCACCATGGACCCCCCCCCCCCCACACTCTGCACAGCTCCAAGGTACACATTCTACTTATCTCTGACTACTTTACTGATGTTGATTTGATTTTGATCACATTTCTCATTTTATATTTTATTTTTTTCATCAGGCTAACCATTATTACAAGCTCTTCATAACATGGACCAATCAAAAGATTCGAGAGACATTCGTCAAGAGAAACATGTTTGATTTCCAACATATCAAGGTCAGTGATTGGTCAATATCAGTGTTTGCTTGAATCACAAAAGTAGTCCGATTATTTGTAAGCTTAGAGCTTGATTGTAAATAAGAGAAGCTCAGATATCATTTTTTTGATGTTGACAATATTTACAAAGAAATAAATGAGTGTTGTTTCAGAATATGTATCAACAACTAGCCTATATTTCTTCACTTTCTTAGTTGGTTGACCTAGTCTAGCCTACATTTCATTTTTACATATTAAATGTGTGGTAGGCTATCATTTTTTTTTCTTTCTTTCATATTTTTTCTCTGTTTCCTCTTTGCAGCCCTTTGATCGTAACTAGTCTAGCCTACATTACATTATTACATATTAAATGTGTGGTAGGCTATCATTATTTTTTCTTTTCAAATTTTTCCCTCCGTTTCCTCTCTTCAGCCCTTTGATCGTAACTACATCAACAATCCTGGAGCCATGGTCGTTTTCGCCACCCCGGGAATGCTCCACGCAGGTCTCTCGCTTCAGATCTTCAAACATTGGGCGTCCAACGAGAAGAACATGGTGATCATGCCGGGATACTGTGTGGCGGGGACGGTAGGGTCAAAGGTCCTGGCAGGTCAGAAAAGAATCGAAATGGAGAACAGACAAGTGGTGAGCGAGTCTGTAGCTATTAAAAGTATATATATGAAGAATAATGATAATATTGTCTCTTCGACGGACTGCAGCATTTTTTTTATAACAAATATAGAAGAATATAGAGTAGCGTTGAAATTAAGATGTTTGGTTGATCCAACTAGAACACTGTCCAGACTTGGATTAGTATTAATTTCAATGGATTAAAGGATTAAAAGGATAATTCTGGTGACAGACAATTTGACAATTATTTAGAAGAAAAAGTTGTTAGTTGGAAAAAAAAAAGATCTTTCTTCTAACTCGAAATATGCTTTTCTGCAAGACACCTATATTTTTGACCAGAATAACACTTCTTTACTCCTAAACTTCAAGTAGTGGATCACAGTAGGTGAGCTGTGATAGCATTGTGGTAAATGTACCTCGACAGCTTTACATTCCTATGGTAACACTGTCGTTGATTTGTCCCTGACATGTGTTACATTTGGAGTGATCGCCTTACAGTTGCCATGCAGTGTTCTCTTCCTTTAAAGAGATTTTTCTTAACCCAACACTGTTTGTAATAACGTTATTTTCCTCATGTACAAATGGTGGTTCTTAACCCAACACTGTTGTGATAACAGTATTTTCCTCATGTACAAATGGTGGTTCATAATCCAACACTGTTTGTAATAACAGTATTTTCCTCATGTACAAAATAGTGGTTCGTAACCCAACACTGTTTGTGATAACAGTATTTTCCTCATATTTAAATCATGTTAATGACATGAAGTTGTATGTGAGAAATGTGTTTGGTATGGACTAGTAATTGCCTTCTTGTTTTAACATAACTTGATCAAATGAAAGATTTAAAACTGTTCCCTGAGAAGGAGACTACGAAATTGGACTAATTAAGAATTAATGATCTCATTCATTATTGATCTAAATACATCTGTTATTTCAGATAATATTTTGAATGACAAAAAATATTTGCAAATTTTTTTATGAAATCTTAACAAAAATTTGTGGGAGTCTAATAACTACACTGTTTATCATATGGATAATTTTTACTTGGCCCACCAAAAGTTCAAAGATGTTGTTCGCTTTTCTCGAGTCTCGTCACGAGAAAGATCTCAGAAAGTGACAGGCACTATATTATATTAGATCTTGCCGACAGTGCGGATGAAATGTTAATCGGTCCCTGAAACTGGCATGGACGTTGCTTTTCTTTATTCCTTTATTTGTTTTTTTGCTCTCTTCTTCACAGGTTGATGTCAAGCTCTCGGTACAATACATGTCTTTTAGGTAAGTATCATGACTTGCCCTGGACTGATTATCTTAGGTCATTGTCAAGTCTTCAGTATCTCAGGGAGTACTCCAGGTATATGTGAAATGTCTTAATACTGAACATGTTCAAAACCAAGGTAGACATGGAAAGATTCCTTGTACTAAACTTTGCTATCTTCATTACTTATCTTCACATGAAAATGCAAAAGTATTTGCTATCCTGTAAGGAAAAAGTGTTAGTCTCTCAAAGATGGCTAAAAAATTTGATTTGTAATATGCTATTATTAATCAATGATTAAACCAGCCTGGATTGGATTAGTAGTATTAAGAAAAACCAGAATATAACCTGAGTAGATTTTTTTTTTTTTGGTCTTGGTCATAAGCTCTCCAGCCGCAAACTGAATAGACTAGGTCCAAGTAGCTAGTACAAGTTGTCTCTGGCAGCCATCATCAAGTGTGACAGCCATTCTAATGTTTCGAATGTTTATTGAAACCAGTATAAATATTAACAAAAATATTTATAAAAAGGTGTACAAAATACATTTAAAATATAAAATAATATTCAAAATATTCAAAATATAAGAAATTACTATTTGATTACTAAAAGGTTAGTACAGACATAAAATTATATAAGAGGTTGTAAATGATCAGAATAAATAGTGCAACACGATAAATTAAAGAATTTCTGTAAAGCTGAATTTTTTTTGGGGGGGGGGGGCAAGATATGGGGATTTCTAAGATTTCTGCTGGATGTAGTTAAATGACTCATAAGTGAAGCATGCAATGCATGGGTTTGGTTGTTTTTAATAGTATTTGTCAGTCTGATGAATTCGGTCTTAGCAGAGGTAGTAACGATTTCTCTTAATGATTGGTAATCTACTTTCCATACATCGTTACTGACAGCCATGTTGTAGCTGCTGTCCTCAAAATGTCCCCCATCCTTCAAGTTTGGTTTTCATACCGATTCCAAATTGTTAAACATGCTGTCGATTCCATCAGTGTGACCATTCTCAGCGCGGCTGTCTCAGTCGTTATTAAGCCGATGAAAGGCGTGATCATACTTTTCCTTTTAATAGCTGTTCCTCTCACAGTGTGCTCTATCTCCTTACAATTTTCTTTCTGTCAGTTTGAACAGTTTCAACACAAGCGCCTCAGTTTTGTTGCTGGCTGTTGCAGGCCAGTTTTTCACCGTCATTGTAAGGCCTTTGATATCGCAGCGTGTCTACCGTATTCACATTTCTAGTGCCCTGTGCAGAAGCCAAAATGTAAGATGCCGTTGAACTGCTAAATATGACAATCTCAAAACAAGAGTCCTCAGTTGTTGTAAGCTGTTGACAGCCATTATGACTGTCATGTTATAGCTATTGGTGATCTCATGTTTTCTGTACCTCTTTCCCAGTGTCAATTGAGTCGACCAATCAGAGTGAGCTTTCTCAATACAGGTGCCTCAGTTGTTACAAGCTGTTAACAGCCTTTGTTGCACTCTCAGCCCTTCTAACACCTTCCTCTTTTCATTCTGTCAAACTGTCAGTACGGGTGTTCTCAAAATAAAGTGCCCTACAGTATGGGTGTTCTCAAAATAAAGTGCCTAACATGTTGTAAGCTGTTGACAGCCATGTAATACGTAGCTGTTGCACTCTCAGCCCTTCTAACACCTTTCCTCTTTTCATTCCGTCAAACTGTCAGTACAGGTATTCTAAAAACACATACCTCATTCTAAGCTATTGACAGCCATTGTGACTGTCGTGTTTATAGCTGTTAATGATCTAACGGTTATCTCTACCTCGTTCCCCAATTTTCAGTGTCCTCCTACCACCTTCCTTTTTCCATGTGGTCAAACTGTCAATATATGGGTATTCTCAAAATAAAGTGCCTAACATATTCTCAGCTGTTGACAGCCATTGTGACTGTCATGTTTTCTAGCTGTTGATGATCTCACAGGTGTCTCCGCCTCGTTCCCCATTTTCAGTGCCCATGCGGACGCCAAGGGTATCATGCAACTGATCCGCCAGTGTGAGCCGAAGAACGTGGTCTTGGTTCACGGCGAGGCCACCAAAATGGAATTTCTCAAACAGAAGATCACTCAAGAATTTGGTAGGTGAAGTTTCACGACTTCTAGACATTTTATTTTAGAATGATTAGTTACGTCTCTTTTCGTCCTCTGTTCCCCTGACAATAATTTCAGGAATTCGGATGAAGTGAAAACAAGAATAATTTTGTCGGTAAAGATTAATAGGTCATGTGTGTGTGAAATTTGTTCAAAGTATTCATCTTGAGCAACTTCTCCAACTAAACCCAACCTTTTCCATGGCACTGGGTTTGACTTTAAAATGTATTCAAATTGCTCCAGTGTGAAATTGAACTGTGAGGTATTTGAAAGTTTTATCGACATCCCAAACGTCAAAAGACTTGCTAATATTGCGAATCAGCAATATTTATTTGTACTCGCCGATAATTGGTGTTTTCTAACAGATATCGGCTGCTTCATGCCAGCCAATGGACAGAGCATCGCCGTGGCAACTAAACCTACCATATCGGTCGACATGCCCTTGAGCCTGCTAAAGAGAACAATGAACCAGCCAGGTAATTAATTGTTTTTATCGATTTCTTAAATTATGTAGTTTTGCCATACTTGAAAGCATCAATCAATGTGTTATTTTGGTCCATGATGATACATTTGGACATCACCATTCCCCTGTAAGGGGTTGATGGATGTAGTTTCTACAGACTTTCCATCTAATCCATAAAAAAACCACTAGCTCCGTGAGCGCTAGCCTAACTACACCTCAATCAAAGAACAGGTTGGCTAGGCCAAGCGCAACTACGATATCCCGGTGCCGTAACTTCCTTCTAAGAAAGTGTTGCTTTTTTTTGCAAAATGTACTTTTAACTGTCTCCCATTGCTTACTGTCAGCAATTTTAGCTGTTTTATCAATTTCTCAACCAGTAATTTGGATAGTTCATTTACTGGGAAATTACACATTCCCTTTTCTTCCCTTTGAAATAAAAAGCACCCAGTTGGGACTATATTTTTCTATACTGTAGTGTCATGTCCCGCTTCAGAGCACTCGTATTGTCAGTGAGCAGTATGAATATCATGTTTCTATCAGATCAAGGTTAGGAACTGTTTGTACTGACAATACCAGTGCTTTGAGAGCATGATATTGGAGTACAGTTTAGAGTGGTATTAGCATTAGGAAATTGTCCCAACTGGCTGTTAAATAACATCTGACTTGTGAATAATCATTAATAAAGCATTTCATTTGCATATACAGCCTCGGTATGTCACATGTCATATATATGCTGCTTTAATTGCTCGATGGGTTTTGTACTATGTGAAGGTCACGCTTGCATTGCTCTTGGAGACTGTCACACATCCTGTGTCACGCATTCTGTCACACTTTTTGTGTCACGAAACGATCTTGCTCCGTCAAGCTCTGCCTCCTCCGTTAGGAATCTAAATTAATATGTTGAGAGAATTCCAGAGATTGTCACACACTCTTTCATGCCTTCTCTCAGTTTGTCATGTTTTTTGTCAGTTCTGGTGGGATATTTTCTTGTAAATGTTTTTGATTCCAGATCATGATCTATCCTTAAATGATCTTGTGTAAAAGTAAGTCTACTTACTTTAACACATTCTCCTAAACAGGCTCTCTAGTGGATAAGTAGTTTGCTAACAGTTTTATTTTATTTTACTTAAATGATCTTGACACATTTGGGAATCAAAGTTTGTGTTTAAAATGTCAGAGTAAATGTCAGTGCCACAGTCACAACAGTTAATTTATGGTTGGTTGTGTAAAATGTTCTCAACTTGATCAAGACAAAAATTGTGAGTGTAAGATCGAAAATTTATGACAGTTTAAATGTCCTCAATCTCCCATCCCCCATTCCTACCCCTCCCACCTCCCACCCCCCCCCTCATTTCATCATTTTTTTTCAGTCCTCTAGGATATTATCTAACTGTTTTTTAATCCAAACTCATTGTTGTTATCCTAACAGGTGATTTGATGGACCTACGGTCAGAGAAGAGATCCAAGACCTTCCATGGTGTTCTGGTGATTTCAGAAGATGTAAGTATACCAACCGGCAGGGAACCGTCTACCCGATACACCTAAACCCATCAAAGGAAATGGGCACAGATATACCCTTCAGAAACAATTTCACAGCTATTTGTTATCATACTATATATATATATATATCTTTGTGTATTAGGAAGCTGTGTCAAAGGGAGCGCCAATCAAGAGTGGAGACGTTGAAAACATAAATGCAGACATCCTGTTATTCACAGAAGGCATATAGAGAAATATAAATTTACCCACACACTCACACACACCGCTTTGAGATATTAAAGTAACCATTTATCAGTTAAAAATCAAATTTGTATCAGTGACATGTTAACATATGTAAAGCGGTTAACAGTTTACATTGACAACTATCGTTAACATATTACATTACATTAAAACATATCATTAACCACTACCATTCACAACTATCACCATCCTTTGGGGAAGACCTGAATTAAAGGATAGATCCCCTGTACAGAGATGGCAGCCACCCCTACTCACCTCTCCTAGCCCCCCCCCATCCTTCCCACCCTACTCTCTAAGGGCAGTACCAGAACTGACATAGTTAGAAGACTCACATCATCATATGCGGCAACGCATTTTCAGATTTATAACAAATTAGCAGTTTTAATTTATAAACACTTAGATTTACACTGTAGTTATTTAGTTGCTCTGTTCATGTTAATCTAGTGAGCTGTCTCACTGTAAAGCAAAACTGTAAGGCCAGGAGGGCTCGGAGGAAGTGGGGAGGTTTTGATGAGGGGGGAGGGTGACAGGTAAATTAGTGAGAAAGGCAGTAAATTTGCTTAAATCTCAAGCCAAATTCATGACATCCTTCAATAAAATTTTAGTGGCCATCATGTTTCTGCTAAAAATTAGATCACTCCTTTTTGCCTTCCAGAAATTGAAGGTCGAGGAACCTTCCAAGATCCTGAACGATTTAGATCTAAAAGAACACGAAATAAGGTTCACATCTACGGTCTCCGTGCCTCCCGTTACCATGGAAACACTTCATTCCAAGCTGGAAAAGTGAGTATCAGCCTGTGTCCATATCCATAATTTATTGGTCTACACAATTTTTTTTTCCCATTTGATTCTGAGACACCGATTTAGAACATCATTTTCAAAGTTGACAGTGTAGGGTTCTATTTTCATCATACCTCAAAACCAGTCAATATTCTTTTTCGAACAGTATGAAAAGTATATTTTGTTCAATTTTTGCGGGATGGAATTTGAAATTTTTCATTTCTAATTGTTGTACCAGATTACTTCCAGACCATTCAGTCTTGTTATCACCCGACGGATCAATTCTCATCGGGTCGGTCTTGTTGAAGGTAAGAACGATTTATTACAAAGGATTCAGATGGTGGGGGTGGGGATCGGGGTGAGAGGGGTGGTTGAAGCAAAGGGGATCAACAAACTTGAACAAAGGGGATTGCATGGTTCGGTGTTGATATCATTGAAAGAACATTCAGAGAAACATAAATTAATCCACACTGTTGGAAAAACCATCTCAATATCAAGATATGGTTTATTGCATATACCTATTTTAACTGGCTAAAACTAAGTTCTTTGCTCCTAAAAGTAGATCTCAGCAGGTGATCTGGGATGTCATCAGGGGTAAAACATCTTCAAAAGCTTTGCTGTACAGGTCTAAATTGTTTATTAAAAAACCTTCAAAAGACCACAGGAAACTTGCTTGGTGGGCCCATGCTCTGCCCACTTGTATTGCTAGAATATTGAATATATATATTGTGAAAGGAAGGGAAGAAAATGCCGAACCACTCCACTTCTGAAGGAACTTCATTGGCTCCCTATCAGCTACAGAATTCAGTATAAACTACTTCTTCTCACCTTTTGTGCTCATCATCTGGAACGGCCTGTGTACCTGTCACAACTTCTCTTGCCATATATTTCAACTCGCACACTTCGTTCCTCCAACAAACTGTATTTAACTGTTCCTAAACCACGCTTGAAAGACCTATGGTTACAGAAGCTTCGAATACTCTGGCTCTTAGCTCTGGAACAAGTTACCAGATCACATTCGAACATGCTATAAACTTTCTACATTCAAAAGTCTACTTAAGACCCATCTTTTCACTTGTTCTTTTGTAAATTAATTTGCTTTCTTTGTAAAGCGCCTTGAGCAGTGGCATTTGTCTACTGATTTGGCGCTATATAAGTCTCATTTATTATTATACTTTTGTGTTTAGTGCTCCGCAGAGGATGAAGATGATGAAGACCTGAAAATGCTCGTCTCGTGGTCTTATCAGGTGAGCAACGTTCCAACATTCAATGTTGTTTCGAGAGGCTGGTATTGAGTAGGATTGCTGATCTAAATCTACACAGACCTGCTATCCTGCCTTTCATAAATAATTATGGAAATTTCTGACGTGCGTTATCTTGTTTCATCACGTTGTCGTAAAATTCTTAGTACCCAAAATATTAAATGTTATACTTCCTTTTCTTATGAAAAAAAGTAGCGAAATAGATTTGAATCATTTTTTGATACCTTGAATGTCTTTAATGAAACTGATTCTGTGTGTTGGTATCTTTACCGGCGCTGTAGCCGATTGGATAAAGGCGGTGACATTTTGAAGCAATGAGGCTTAGCGATCGGGAGGTTCTGGGTTCGATACCCGGCCGGTTCATAGCAAGTTGGGTTTTTTCATCCAAGAGCAATCTACGGTTTTCCCATCTGAAAGGACTTTCGAAATTGAAAAAGGTTCCAAATTTGAGTTAATATGTTGAATTGGAAGCCACCCGACGTGTAAGTTGTACTTCATAAGCCCTTGCGGGCTTCTCCATCATTTGTGGTCGCTTAAAGGGTGTGAAGACTCGCGCAAAAAGAAATGCTCATGTCGGTAATCTGACCTAGTTTCGAGTGAGGTGTAACAGAAGTGTTAGACACCACCTTCGATCCCAAAAAATACACACACAGCTTGCTACCGTCGGTAATTAGACACTAGTGTACAGTCAGTACATACAGCTGCGGTCAATACCCACAGCACAGTGTATAAACGATACAGCGATGGACATCTCAGGTCCAGCTAAAGATAACAAGGTATCACGTTCATTACTGTCTGCATTTTGTAGCGACGAGCAGAAAAACTGCACTTAGCAAGCAGTTAGCAAGCAACGAAAACTTAACTTCTTAAAGATGGCGGCACGCTGTTTGGGGTGAGTCTTCAATGCCTTTAAGCGATTATAACTGCTGATTATTATTAATATTATTATTATTATGATTATTTTTATCTTTAACAGGAGGAAGAACTTGGCAGCACCCTCTTCCACACGCTGAAAAATGACTTTGAGTATCTGATGCAATTGTGACAGCATTTTTCGTGGCATGTCAAAGGTCGCATCGCTGCTAGCGGTTGCTTCACGACGGCTTCGGAATGCGGGCGGTACTGCTAGGACAGCCAAGGATATGACATAGTAGTTAACATCACATGTGGTGTAGCTGATTGGCGTGTTTAACATCTTTTCATGGCGCTAGATGGTGGATACCTCCCCCTTCACAAATGCACTGTGTCACACACCCTTTTATAAAGGTGGGAGGGTGGTGCTGCGTGGACTGCTCGATGAACTAACCAAGTCGATATCACATTTAATGTACAAGATGTAAGATATGTCCATAGCTATTGCTGTATAGGTTTTTCAGTTTCTGGATGACACTACACTGCTTTGCATAAGCTGGAATAAATCAAGTGCTGTGTGGGTTAGGCCCGGAACTGTTGTTAAGTTCACATCTCAGTTGGTATCTAAAGCTGATGGCTGAACCTATCCATGGCTGGTTCTGTAAACATGGTTAAACCTTTCAATCACAGAACACTGCATTGCATAGCTTGGAATACACTGTACAGATGCTGCTGCATCATGCATGGACAGTCATGGAACTGATTAATTTAACTTCACATTTGATGTTGGTGATTGCCGAACTCAACGTCTTCGTATAGCTATTGCTGTGTAGATGGTTAAACCTCCCCCCCCCCACCCCCATCACATCTTTGCCTGGAGTGAAGATGCTGGTGTGTGGAACAGTCATGGAACTGAATAAGTTAATATCACATTTGATGTGGCTGAATGCCAAGGTCCACATCTTTTTTATAGCCAATCCTGTGTAGATGGTTAAACCTCCCTCTCCCCTCACACTACACTGTGTTAAGGTAGCATTGGACTACAAGCTTCAGTGTACAATATCGTTTTGGGAGAAAAGGATACGTTAGATGCTCCTTTACAGAGCTGCTACCATGGTATAATATTAATTGACGGGCATCGATGGCAAATTGCTCTCGATTCCCGTACCACTTGCGCATTTTGCCCCCCAAAAAATCGCCCTTAGAGAACGGCAACGACTGCCGTGCTACCTCTAACCAACTCGGCGTGGGTGCCCCTCATACTAATCTAGATCATAATTATCAAAATTTTATCGATGGCTCAAAAATTGGCTGAAATTCCAGCAACAGTTGCAACCAGAAAAGCAGCCCTTGTTAAAGCAGCTACCGGAAGCGCAAAGTTCTCGATGTAAAGTTTTACAAATGGTGTCTTGAATTGGTCCCGTCTAATGTCATCTCTGGAAGTATGTTTTGTGACATTTGGAAGAAAATTCCTTGATGCTTTGCCATGTCAGTACCAAATCCAAAGAAATGTCTTACTATCCTTAGATAAAGCAAAAGGTTCCTTCGCCCTCTCCCAACCCTGGTAGTGAAGAGGGTTAGAAGTTTTTTTGGGTCAATGGGTCAATGCAACTTTTAGTGAGCATTCCCCCAAAACAAATTTAACCATTCCATGCGATTAGAAAAGACGAAACGTTGGGAAACATTGAAATGCGAGCTGGTTTATTGAGAACAGCAAATAATGATGGAATCACATATAACATGGAAATAAAGCATTGAATGAATTTGGTGAAGATAACAAAGGTTGTTTTTTTGTTCTTTTCTATTACTTTTGGTCATTTTTTCTATCCTTTTTCTTTTTTAAATTATATGAGCAAAAAAAAAAAAAAAGCATTGAATAAGCTACTTTCTACATTAATCACCATAACCTTTGGAGAGAATTAAGGTCGTAATCCCACAGATATCACCTGTGGTCAGACACATTGTTGTTGTTTTACGATAGGAAGAATATTAAGGACTATCCACTGCGGGCTGACCAAAAGGCCTTGACCAATCACAAAGCTCTTTACAAGAGACATGAAGTACATAGATCAACCAATTCTATTGGCTAAAAAAATTCACAGCTCTGTATAAAAAACATCTGAAGTTCCTTTTCCTCCACTTTTTTCTCTCTTTTTTTTTTTTTTTAGTAGCAAAAATATCTTCTTTCCTGAGACAGGTAAAATGTTTTGAATTCTGGTCCAGACTCAGTTTTGACAAGACAATGGCCATCAACCAATTTATTGTCCAGTGGTGGCACCAGCATACTATTACCGATCAAGAGGGTCTAGCGACGTGACTCATTATTGAGTTAACCTTAGAATTGAATAATTACTATGAAATATGCACTATGGCTTTGAGGAGGGAGTGAAATTTGCCCATGGTACCACCCAGAGCTGCAGCCCTGGGAGGGGAAGGGGTTGGGGGGTACTCTGCCAAAATTCTTCTTTGAAATGTCTTACAGTTTATAACACACAAGCAAAGTTGTACACACTGGCAACAGTAAATTCTGCATCTAAGCACCCCTTACCCAACCAAGCTCCCTTGGATTCTCCCCCTGCCCTCCCCTCTAATAAAAATTAAACTCTGGCTACAGGCCTGGTACCACCACCGTTAATTGACACAAGTCATACTGTGCCCAACTGGGCAAGCCACAGACATAATGCTACAAAAAAACACTAAAACAAACAGACTAGCCTTAAACCATGTGGGCTATAAGCTGGTATCTGTTTTTGCATTTTTTTTCCCTTTAATAATGTTTAAAAATAATAAAAAATATAAAAGGAACAAAAATGGCCCCCCTTTTTAAATGAAATTTTCTTAAAACATTTGTAGTAATAAAAGTTTCTTACAAAAAAAAATAATAATAATGAAAATATGACAATCATTGTAATATGTTCTTGAAATTGTTCATGTCACCGTGTTAATAATGAACGGAAACACTGCTAATTGTCATCACGTAGTTTACAAAGATTTATCTGTCTTATTCCCTGATTTACTTTAACATAGCAAACTTTTCTGCCTGCTCGACTTTAAGACAGACGACATACGACTTGGCGATTATGACTTTGAATTTTTCTCTTTTTAATAAATCATAGCTATAAACACAGAAACATTTTATTATCATGCATTCTGATTGGGGACATACAGTTCTCTTCTTAAATTGTTTTTTAACAACACAAAAAAAATACAATGGGATCATCTGCATTTGTTAACAATGGGAACAAACCAGTGTATTGTTGAAACCAATAAGATGAAATTGCTGGTGATTTTTAGTATCCTCCTTTAGGGTTAGGAGTATATAGGGGGCCATGTAAAAACCCATACACCCCCTCCCTCCCCTCCCCCTGCTCCTCAAATTTCGTGACCCTCCATTCCCCATTCCACCAGATTCAATCAAATTTTTCCCTCCCTGATGCCCCTGGTTGTCGTGCAACATTGAAAGTTGCCTCAATTTTTCATTTCCAAGCATGTTACTTTCTTGACGTTTGTGAGGGGGCTATTCAGGAATATGTCTTCATATGACATATTCTCAGATTATGTGTCCCCCTTTAAATTAAAAAAAAAAATTTCAAAGGAAACCATTCTTGCACTTTTGAAGCTCTGAGGGCCTTCAAAAGGGAGTTATACTCACGGTTGAAGCTTTTCTACTTCCGAAGAACGTGACCAGAGATATGTTTTGTTATTCAATTATTGGAAGGTGAGGGGTGGGGGTGGGGTGGGGTGGTTTATATACTTAGTGATATACACTGGCTTGTTCCCTGTGATTGTTTTATTCACTTTCATTCATCTCTCAAACTACTTCTTCTGATTTCATTACTCAGAAACGAAACACTACTTTTTGTTGCTCTTTGAGACGCCAAACAAAAGCGACTTCTCAACACATGAATAAAACAAGCATTATTAACAGTACTGTAGAAATGTTTTGCATAAAGTTTGTATAATATATATTTATGTGCACATATATATATATATATATATAGCTATGTAAAGGTCTTTTACTTCTGGAATTGGGTCTCACGGCAAAATATATCTCTCTTTAAAAAAAACCAGTGTAAGACCAAAAAAAAACAAAATATAATACTTTTTTTTTTTTTCCAAATCCCATTTTTTGGGGGGAAATTTGAAAAGGGCCCTCTTTTTTTCTTTAACATTAATATCTTCTTCCGTTACCCCCCTTTTTTCTTTTCTTATTTGATATTTCAGCAACATAAGTAGGGTCATGGCAGAATTGTCTAAGAAATATGTTTGCGTTTTACAGGGATGTATAAAAGCCAAGAAATATAGGCATAGCTTAGAATGGGAATGTTTACTTTGCAAGAGTGAAAAAGAAAAAAAAAAAAAAAACTTGAAACTAGATGAGGTGAGGATACTTAGATTATACCCTTGTCATAGGACATTGAGATATAAAATAAAAATAATAAAATAAAAATATGGTAAGCAGAGCAAGTCAGCAGGAGAAAGTCCAGGTTGCAAGTTAAGAATGAGTTATCAAGAAACCTGAGTTCCTCTTACAACCTCACAGCATGAAAAATATAAAACAGTAAGGTACACTTTTGAGGGATCCTCTTTCATCACCGAACCTCACCCCACCCCCCACCCCCCTCTTCCCATTAACCCAAACAACAATCCCCCTCCCCAGCAAGTAAACAAGAGACTGGTAAAAATTCACTATGAACAGGGTTTAATATCCTAACAGCCAGCCCCATTTGTTATACGAAAAACGGGAGGTTGTGTCAGACAATGCAAATGCTATTTTTCTCCCTCCAGGGCAAGAAAAGAGACACTTCCGGAAAAGAAAAAAAAAAAAATGTGTAAAAGTGGTAAAAAAAACTTTTAAGAAAAAATACTTTTACATTCTTTGTTTTGTCGAGGGGATCAGGTCTAAGAAGATTGCTAGATATATTTTTTTTTTATTTTCCCAATTCCTTTATTGCTAGATAATTCCACTTACATTTCATCTATTCGTTACTGCCGAGCTTGAAAGTACTGACGTAATGACAATGGTTTTTGAAACTAGGTTGATAAAGACAAATTGCTTGCAATGACAAAAGTTCAGAAGATGTTTGAAACAAAAGTTCAATTGTTTTTTTTGGCTTATTTCTTCCTGCTTTTCTATGACTTTAGCAGTTTTGGCAAGAAAAACATGGGGGATAGGGGTGAAGTAAGAAATAATTCATCTGTGCTACTGCAACTTTGGGAAAAAAAGTTGCAAAAAACGGTGAAAAGGTAAAAAACAAAATAAGACCAAAAATCAAACCAGTGTTTTTTTTAATGTTGATGTACCTATGTGGAATGCCTAATAGACATGTTGTTTATACACTACAAACAAAGGAAAATTCGATTTCTTAGCACTCTGCAAAAACTGTTAAAAATAGCAAAATACTGTTCAAGATTTGGCACTGTAAATGTGTTTGCTCACAAAGGAATGTTTAGAAAAAAAATGGCTGCTAGCAAATATGAAAAAAAAAACTCCAAAAAATAGTTGGAAAATAGCAACTGGAGAGAGGGAGGTAGGCTAACTGTTGAACAGATGGTTTTCTTACTTGTTTTTTTTTAGAGGGGAGGGAGGAGGAGGGGTGTGGGGGTAATGGATTGTGTATATATAACCCCTCCCTTCCCCCATCCCACCTCTGTACCAATATATTTTGCATAATGGTTTACTGTTAGTCTTTTCTTGCTCTGCAAACAGGTCTGAACAATATTAGCACCTCAAAAGTGATAACAGCAACTAGCTACACATGCAAGAATTCAGAATATTCCAAATTTGTTATATATACATATATATATATCTCAAATTTGAAGCGGCTCAAACATGTACAACTTTGTATAAGCTTTCAATAAAATGTGGTCTTTATTTTTTATCTATAAAAAGCTTGGTTGATATGAGCAGGTAAGATTCATAATCCACAAATCAGAAATTTTTAGCAAAAAAGTTTGCATTGTCTCCACCATTTTGAAATGTAACTGAACCAGATTTCAATACAAACTATATATTGCAAAACTGGGGGTACTATTTCAGTATTCAAAGTCTTTCTCTGACCAAACTCGGTGTAATAGTATGGGGTACTAAGTATACCACAATCATGTTGGTAAAAAGGGTAAATATTCTCCTTTTTTCTCATTATGGATCAAACTTTCTGACATAGTTCACTGTCAGACTTTTTCCAAATAACACTTTCAACTCCAGATTCCTTCTGTGAAGTTAGTAGTATTTCCCAACACACCACCACCAGCAAGGGTAAAAAAAAATTGGGCATACCTCGTTAACATATTCAAAATCTTTGAATTGTATATCTGTGAAGGTTGTTTTTGAAGAAGAGGGAAAAAAAAAAAAAAAAAAACGGTAACCAATTACTTTATGGTTATACACCTTATTTGCATATGGATCAAAGTCTGGCTTTAAAAGAACTGTTACAACCTATCACCATCATCTCAAAAGATAAGCCAACTTTTTTATCAGTCTGGTGAGGAATTTATACCCCTACCCAATTGTTTGCAGTCGAGGGATACAAAGGAGCATCTTTATCTGGCACTGTGTCAACGTTGGGAGAATTGAGTCAACACGAGTGCTGGGAACAGATATACATCTGCTGTTGATCTAAAACAAATCTCCTTACCAATTTTCTTTAATACCCAATCCACAGATCTGCGACCTTTCGATTTGATTTGTTTGCATGGAGGTTTCAAATATTTAAACAAGTTTACCACCCCTGTGTACAGATGGGGTTCCCAGTCCTTTACCTTTTAGGCTTTAGGACTTTAATACCAGACTTTGGAGCCCTTTACTTTTTTTAATACCCACTAAAGTTACACATCTTGTTTCAAGGTTTTCCAAAAATAAAACCAAATACATATACATTAAACTGATAGTTGCAAAACACTCCAGATTTTTATCGGGCTGGTAACTGAAGATAGGGCTAACGAGACGATAGCCATAAAATGTGATGTCACCAGATGAATCCAGCCAGATTTAGATTCTTGCGTCTGATTAAAATCTCGGCATGGCAAATAAAGTTTGCTTTATGGTGGTTACTTTGTAAACCAAGTTAATAGGTACTATTCTTAATCTCCTCATCACGAGAGCAGACAAAAAAAAGAAGAGATTTGGCACAATCGATACCACCCTATACCTATTAAGTCTTCCTATTATCTCTCTGGGTTCAGTTTACAACACCTGGCATGAAGTAGCGTTAGGCATTTAAATATTTTTTTCTTTACGCAGCTAGGTGATCAAGGCTGTTACCGTACGTACAATTTACACTAAGACTACTGTACTCAAACCCATAACGTGACTGTCTGTAAAAGAATTCCCTACAGAAATCCTCCTAAATTTGACTGCAATATTTTTCACAGTGTCTAAGAACTTGCCCTCCTTCACAAGAGAAAGAAAAGATGAGGTGTAAATATTTTTTATAGTTCATAGGACTACTCTTTCTTTTTTTTCTTTCATTACACCATTTGGGATCTATGACTTTGTCTGCATATGTAATAAATCCTGCCATGATGTTGACTTCTGAATTCTATCGCCCCCCCTACCCAACCCCCCCCAATCACCCCACAATCTATTACAAACTTTCTGAAAATAAGTTTCCTTTCAAAACTTGGCTTTTCAAATGTGTCACAAAATATGAAATATTCTTTAAAATGTTCAGCCTGGCACACTGTTCTGTTTCCACGCATGCACACGCGACGATTCCTGACCTTCGACCTTCCATTAAGGATTCGAGGAAAAGGAGTCACCATCAGCACTGACTGTTCAAAGCAAAAATTTGGCTGATAGACCTGTGAAAATCCATGATTGTATTCTTATGAAGGTTATTCCTTAATGTCCCCCCGCCCCTCACCCCTCTCTCTTAACATCACCATCATTGGTTTGGTACCTCTACCCTTCATAACCCTATCCAAATCATTAATGGTACCAACATTCCTATTCGTTTCCCCAGTCAACTAACTACCCTAGAACCCATCCTCATTGTCTTTGGGCAAACTCCAAAAATAATTCTCTACCAAGAGAGAGGTAGTGAATGCCATGAAAACTTTTCAAGTATTAAGGTACCTATCATAAATATTCAATGTTATGAATATTCAACCTTATGAATATTCAACCTTATGAATACTCAACTGTGAATATTCAAACCATTCATCAATTAAAAAATGGCTTATCCTGATGAAGGACATTTTTTTTTTTTTATCAAGCAGAAATTTACAGATAAAATGGAAAACTGAAATAATTTTTTTTTTTTTTGGACTTGAATCTTAAGTATTAATAAAAGAATTAGAAGCAAAATCTGAAAATGTAATGAAATGAGGCTGGCGATACCAAAATTAAGTCATGCTTCCAGGGTTTTTAAGCTGTTAAGGGAAACAGTATTGACCTTGGAAAGATGCTATGGTTTGTTCTTTCTTGTTTTCTTCTTATAGAAGAGTTATGGAAGTCCATCACAAATACCTTGGCCTGCTACTGTCTCACTTCCCTTAGCAGAACGATAAAAATTACAATTTTTTTTACGTATAGAAATTTGACTCCCGACCAAAGAATTCTGACTCTGACTTTACTTGCGAACTCGATTCCGGCTTGATTTAAATTTTTTCATTTTGTGATAACTGGGCGAGAATTAAATACCGTCTCCCTCGATTAAAAACGAAATTGAGAAAAAGTTTAAAATTGAAAGAATTGACTGATGAAAGCGGGAAGGAGGGAAAAAAAATTGCAATAATAATAATAATAATAGATGATGATAATAATAATAATAGCAATAATAATAATAGTAATGAATTGATGATAAAAATGGTCAAGAAATAGAACAGGGAAAGAATTTTGCCAAATACTTATATCTTTGATAAAACTAAGAAAATGAGGAAATTATTAAAAACTTGACGATGAATGATGAAGAGTGATTCCGTTGTTGTTGTTTCATTATTGCTGGTAGACTGCTGCTGCCGCGGTGGCGCCTGGGTACATGTCCGGCGCTACTTGGTATGCGTAGTGGTTTTGATAGGCAGCGTGACTATCGGATGCATCACCACCTGCAGAAGAGGAGAAGGAACAATCGAGGTTAGAGAGAGAGGTGGAGATACCGGACCGGAAAATCTACATTTGAAAAATCCGCCCTTTTAGTAAGACTGCCGTCCATTTTTTTGCCACTGCCCACTTCTTCACCTTGAAAGGTTATTAGTCTGGAAAAAGCCTGTGCCCTGTTTGTTACGTAATCGATTCGCCAAGCCCAGCGGAGGAAACAAGCGTGGGAAGGTTATTTGCAGGGCTCGGAATTTTGCACAGTCTACCGCGAGAGCCTATTAAAATGCACAAGGCAGGCAGGTATAATACTGTTATGGCAGTGGTATTAAATGGCGCATTTTCAAATGAACTAAAATCTAATCTGAGCCAATTATCTCGCCCAACACTTAAAAATTGATTTTATTCATTTAACTTTTTTGGAAAATACAACTAAGAAATTTTATGGCTATAACAGAATTCGTACAGTGCAGTGACCCCTGGGTTACAATCAAGTCCGGGGTACTACCAACTGAGGTATCCAGTCCTTAGTTTGTGGCGAATCCAAACTATAAGGGCTTGTCAGTAATCCCAGAGCTCCCTGGTTCGAATCACGTTCAATATATATGTCATAAATTTCTTTGTTCTTTTCCATTGTCTAAAACGTCCGTCAATTTTCCATTATTCCTTTACTTATATAATTTGTTTCTAATGCGTTGTTTTCTTTTACTATTGTTCTTTAAGTCATTGTTTTGCTTGTCTTTTTCTTCTTTTTGTTGGCTTAGAATCCACCATCAATACAACATAAGTGTTTTATATAATACCTACTAGTGAGTGATGGAATGGAAGTGGTGGTGTAGGGTGGGGGGGGGGGGAGGGGGTTGGAAAGGAATTAATGGCGGGCAAGTAAATAAGAAAAAGAATTTATCTTGTACCTTTCGTCTTCACACAGTTTTTGGTGCCACATTTTGTTCATTGAGTTAGGGTTTTGAAACTACTTAATTTTTTTGTAAAGTCTAATATTTTACATTATTATCATAATTTTTACTTTTCAGTGGCCCCTTTTTTAAAAGTGAGACTGTTTTCACTAGCCATAATGAAGGAATTAGTTTCACTAGAACATTTATGGTGACTTTCGGAGTAAGGCCAGTACTGATTTCCTAGTTATTGCAATGAGTGATGATTTGGACATAGTGGCCTTAGGTACTGTAACTATAGTGGCCAAAATTGATTGTGTTTGGATAAGATTGAATGGAATTTGGTGGCCACTAATAATTTTGGTACAGTGGCCATTTGTAATTGTTATTTACATGTTTATTAGTGATTGGAAGTGACCCATCAAATTGGTAATTTAGTTACAGTGGCCCATTGTAGATTTTGACACAGCGGCCATGGGTGAGTTTGGTTGTATCTAATCATTTACTGGTTGAGACAGCCTGGGGTCTATTATTAATTTTGTCACAGCGGCCATTTGTGAATCGGAATGTATGTATGGTAGCCACCAATGATTGGGACAGAATGTCAACTGTTACTTTTGTCATAGTGGTCTTTTGTGATTTTCTAGTTGCATAACTTTTGGTAGATACAACTTAAAGAGTTTTTTTGAAGTACAGCTTTTCAGATAAATCATCTGATTTTCAGACCCCCCTCCCCCTCCCAACCCCTCTAACCACCACCTCCCACAATCGAAACCTGCTGATTATAATAACCAGCCCATGCATAATTACTTGTAACATATTTCATTGAAAAACTCTCAAAGTAATTGCAAAGAAATCTAAAAGTAAAAATGAAATGAAGTGCCTTCTTTTTTTTTAAATTAAAATGTGGTTGCTTACGACTACAGCTTTTTTCTTCTATATTCAATATATATGTGACCAAATAATAGTTGCTTTGATAAAAAATAGACTAAATATCAATTTTGCTCATATAATGTGGATTTATGGATGTGATTGCTGACTTCAGTTTTTTTTTGAGGGGGGGGGTTCCATTTTCATACATACATATTTTTTTTTATAAACAGAATCTTCATAAATATATATTTATCATTGTGAAATTACTGCAAGAAATACATTTTATTGTGAGCAAGCATGAATGAGCTTTTAAGGGTAAAATGCGGGCAAAGAACTTGAAACTTTAACAAGAGAAAGCAATGAATGAAGCTGAGCAGCTGGTTGCATTAGCAGTGGAAATGCTTTCTCTTTAAAAGACAATTGATCTTGGTCTAGTGATTAAATTAACAGGGTTCAGTAATGGGGGGGGGAAGGAGGGGGCAGGAGCAAAGGGGAATGGATGATCAAGACAGGGTGGGCAGAAGCGGGGGGGGGGGGGTTGGGTGATCTAGAGACTTCCTCATATTAATCACATAATAATCACATTGTAAACACACCCAAATTTAAAAACAAATTCAAAAATGTTGGGGGATGGATGGGGGGAAGGGGTGGAAGGGGGGTCGAGTGACATCAAAGGAGAGATTTTTTAACAGGATTTGGTTGTTTGTGAGCAAATTTATTCATTCATCTAGCAGGCTGAACAGCTACACTATTTCAATTAAGAAGTGGCCTCTCACCGATGAGAAGACATAGCACCTATGCCCCATCCCCACCGCCACCCAAGATAAATGTTAGCCTCCTCAATGACTCAACCACCCCCCTCCCTTCCCCCCCACCGTCCTTCATAAACTCCTAGATCTGAAAGAAATACTAAGCATCAGCTGTTTGTGACATTAACAGTACAGGTACTTTAAAATACAGTGTAACACTGCCTTCCAATAGGTTACCATCCCCAACCCCCCTCCACCGCATTCCAACCCCTTACATCCCTAGCATATGAAGTAATAAACATGGGAATACCGCCAAGGTATTATGAATTCATAAAAATTGCAGAAGAGAAAGCAAAAAAATCAATAAAAATTTCAAGGAAAATAGAGGCTTTTTCTTTTTGTGCATGTTCTTTCCTTGCTTTTTGTAATTTACCAAATAAAATAGAAAAAAAAAACAGATAAATGCAGAAACTGTCAGTTAAGAGAGAAAATTCTCCCCCTTCCTGCATTTTATATTTTCAATGTGCACCTTTTCCTCACACATATCTATCATTTCAGAAATGATTTAATTCTAATGTCAATTGAACACTGTAGATCATCACAATGAAAGCTTTTGTTCTAACGATGAGATGGTACTATATATCTAGAACAGTGTCCCCTGTAGGGGCGTAAGCTGGACTTCTTTTTATGGGGTGGTCCAATGCTTTTCTAGGTGGGGGGTGGGGTGGCCCAGGTAGAACATTATTTCTAGAAAAAAATTTTTTTTTTAGATCTGACAATTTTTTTTTTTTTTTGGGTGGGGGGGGAATAGTTGAGGGGCCTAATCCCCTGCCCCCTCCACCCCCAATTGCTGTCTCACTGGTTCCCCTTGAAAATGAACGAAATCTATTTTAATCACACAAAAACTACTTTGTCATCAGATCCAAACATAAGTGCGACTGCAGCAAAGCAATCAAAGATTTGCTATTATTGCGTACTACTCTCGGCATCACCACACCTACTTTTAGCAAGCAACTGCATAATAAAATGTACAAAATGAAGAAAAAACAAAAAAAATGACAAAACGTTATAAAACACATACATGATTTCCACGGAAAGCTACAAGCCTTTGAAAACAAACAGAAGCCAAAACACAACAAAAATGAGAATAAGAATAAAAACACAAAAATAACCATAAAAACCAAAAAAAGGTGGGAAAAAGAGATATATTAAAGCAAGCGTAGGAATGAGATAATATAAATGATTCGCATGGCCAATCCTTAAGCGGACTTTCGACACACGATATTAAAAGTATCAAGTTTTGTGGGAAGGCAGTGGCCTTTTTTTAAGATTAATTTCTAATTTTGACAGATCTTCACTCTACTGTATCTTAAACCATACATACCACTAACATTAACAACTCCCAATGTGCTTTTTCGATGATAACCCATATTCTTTCACACATTTTCTCCACTTTTCGCCAATTTTCGTTCCGAGAGTCAGAGCTCCCTCCAGACGGAATAATTTTTTTATTTATTTAATACAGTCTAATTTTACATTATTTTGATAATTTAGGTTTTAATCTCCCATTGTGATTCCAAATTGGTATACTTTTGCCAAATTGGCGAGTTGGTCTCAGACACTTTCTATTATTTGAGGCTATCTCCCCCCCCCCTCCCCCCTCCTACCCTTTTCCCAGTTCTGTGCTGCAATCGTAAATGTCACCTTTACGACTGTAACCACAGAGCAATAACCTCTCAAACTTATTTCGGACTGACTTTGACATAACGGTCGATATCTGCACCACCTAAGTACACATCCTAACCCTTCCACCCTCCCTCCACATTTGCCAATTCCTACACCTCCCCCTCCCCCTCCCCCACCCCTTCCCTTTCCATTCCTAATACACGTGGATTGGCCATGCGATGTATGACTGCTGACCTGCAGTTGGCATGACGGCGGCAGAGTTTGAATTGGCGAAGCTGTGTGGCTGCGGGATGACTTGTTGAGGAGTAGGATGGTATGATTGCTGCTGCAGCGTTGGCCTGTGATGATGATGGTGGGTGGTGTTGGGGGGGCTCCCCCCGTTGTTGGTGAGGTGAGGCGAGCTAGCCATGGAGGAGGTGGTGGGAGTGGTGGAGGCCATGGGTGTTTGCATGGTAGAGGTTACCTCATCCCCTACAGAGAGAAAGAGACAAGCAAAAAAAAGGAAAAAAAAAACGACTTGGCAGATGGAGATATTTATGAGCAAGATTTGAAAGCAATGATTCCATCGTAAGACCGAACAGAAAACTCTTATTTACATCTTCAAAACACCTAACTGAAAATATCTGAGTAGCATATCGTTCCTTTCTTCATGGTTCCCTCCCCCCCCCCAAAACAAAATAGAACACACTTTTTGTTTCTTTTCTCCGGGCCCCTCTGCACCCGATACCTCTGAACATTAATTACCAGAATATTACAATTTGAATAACAAACTAAGTTCTGCTAAAATAAGGTTTGAATCAATGAATTTGTTATTTAATATAAAACCCCTGTGCTCAAGCAACTAATCACTACACAGTGCCCAGACATACAGAAGTATCACAGGTTTTCAGGGCATGATTTAGAGATCAAATTTTTTTGGCTTAGCAATTTTTGAAGCATTCTGAATTTGTTCTTTTATAAAATGTTATGCATCATGCATAACAAAAAACTTTTTATAACATCGTTGGACATGTGTATAGCAATTTCACCATTTATTTGCATAGCGCTTTGCGTTGTAGTACTAGATAATTTTATACCCTGGGCGGACAAAGATGTGTCGTGGGTGTGCGCCACTGACGATGTCATTAATATGCGAGGAGGATCGATGGGCTATATATGGTTGGATTTTCCAAGACTGATCGACGATAAATTTCTTCTTCGTTGGTGAAGGATGCGAAATAATTAAGAACATGCATGTTTGAATTTCTGAGATGGCTATGACAACATGAAGTGGATATGCATGGAGGGGTGGGGGAGAGGGATGGGGAGGAGGAAAGAACATTGAGGGTAGTGAAACATTTTTTGGGGGGGTGTCCCTGCAATTTGTTTTTTTATTTAAATATTTTTACAAATCTGTAGGGACTAATTTTTCTGGTGGGAAGACCTACTGTTTGGTAGGCAAGCTCCTGTGATTGTGCAAAACTTGGGCAATTTGATATTTATTTATAAAACACAGTGTCTGTGACCGGCAACTCTTAAGCATTTTTTTTTTTTCAACGTGACAAAATGAAAAAGGTAATTTCCTCCGTACATCTTTTGCAAGTTTCCAAGATACTCATATATAATCATGTGTATAATTAATAAAATTATTATAAATGATAAATTATGACTATAGGAGAGCTAATTCGCCGAAGAGCTTTTAAGGCTAATACGACCACAAGGTTAAACGGCGACCGTTACATGGATGGGAGCATGTATGTGTGTGTGCGGCTACTAAGAACTACAAGCACGTGACTGAAGAATAAAGGAAATTCTTACAGTTACCTCTTACCATCAACGGGGTAGCCCAGATGGACGAGCACGTGTTCGGCAGCGAAGACCTTAGCCTCCTCCGGCGTGGCGCAGAGTTTGGTCGGTTGAAATCCGTTGGGGTAGTTTGGGGCGAGAGCCGGTATCTGGATCTGTGGAAAGAGGGAAAAAACCGAAGGAGTTTTATGAGCCCACCAAAGAAAATAATATAACCGGGATAATTTTTTACATGGAATCAAAATACGTCGGATAATAGACATGGGTACATTTTTGTTTTTGCCAAAGTGAGGATAGAAGCCTGGGCAGGAAAACTTCTAACATCTTTGATCCACTCTCAACCCCTGCCCCCCCTCCCCACCCCAATCCTCTTTGCATCAAGGCTGTGACCCATTTCATCGTGACCGTGTCCAAGTCATGTGATGAATCTCAGGTCCCTCGGTAAGGGGATAGATACCACAACACATTAATTAACCGGTTAATTATCAAACTTTAATTCACGAGCGTGAGGGGAGGAGGGGGAAGGGGAGGGGTAAGACAGATAACAGTTTAAAGGAAAATGCAATCCCAACCATCATTCTTCATTTGTCTACCTGATAAGGAGTGTTAGCTCAGTGATTAACGCCGGTGCCTTTCAATCATAAGGTCCCCGGTTTTAGCCACTCCAAGATTAATGTATTTCGTCCAGTTACAGAGTTGTTGACAATTGACAATTCATAATCATGGACGTTAAATATGAATGTAAGGGACTGACTTCGGTCAGCTTGCGGCTTTGATAAGCCAATGATGGCTTCTTCGCGAGTTCCTGCTTGCAGGCGGATCTAAAACACATACATACATACATATATACATATCTGAGTTAACTGTGATGTATGACTTCCCCAATAGCAGCTAAGAAAAAAAAACCGGCTTAGCTCATATACAATTTTTTTTTTAATCGATAGAATAATGAACAAGATTTTTCTCAGCTGTTTGAGTGAATTGTTCGGCACAAAGATAACTAATAGATGCAAATTTAGCTGACATTCAAGATTATAACGAGGGTTTTTGTTTCCCTCGTACGTTTTGAATAAGTATATATATCCTTACCTTGAAGACAAACAACTGTAATTCCCCTTGCATACTGGACAACAGTGTGTACTGTGGGGTTCCCCACTTGTTCTTGTTACAAAGATCCTCCAATACCTAAGAAAATAGAACCAAAACGGTTACAACAAAGCCTGGGATTGAAAATCAGGATTAAAGAATTCCAAAAATGTTCTCCTCCATTTCGATGGCCACTCTGACTTTCGGACTTTGATCGAGCCTCCCCACCACCGTTCCTGTAAAGACTTACTGTAGAGTTTACAAAGTTTGAGGATAATACAGGAAATGAAAAAACTTTACAATGTATAAACCCGTCCCAAATATTTTTTATTTTTAATGAAAGACCATGGCAGATTTATATTCCGTGTAAAATGATGAGAAATTTGAACCTGGCTTTAAATTTTCCAAGGTATGCCATGTTGGCATATATTTTTCATCAGGGAGTTTTAACTGGTACTGCTCAACTTGGAAAAATCAGAGTTTAGGGTCAGGATGGTGAGGGTGGGGTTAAGTTGAGGGCCAATGGAGGGGGGGCGGGTAGAATTATCTGACCTGCTAACCTTTTAAAGTATTGCTCAACGTTATTACTCATGGTTCCAATTTCCCACGCATATCAACAAATCAAAATGCCAGACATAAATTTTTGTCTCTCTTTCACATACTTTTTCATGACCAAACCGTGTAATTTTAGGCTACTTATGGTCAGCCTAAACAATTGGAAATCGTGCAAATTATACGCTGACTAAATTATGATCCATCCCCACCCACCCCCCCCCCTTTCACCCTCTATCCGAGAAACTGTCCCTCTTTTACGGAAATGGTTGTAAATTATACCTGGCCGCTGTTTTTCTCTGGCTTGAGAGTGAGGGGGTTGGTCGGTGTCAACTCCATGCCTGGTACTATATCATAGAGTCTAGGCTGTTAGTGGCAGCAGCAAAGTTAAAAGGAAGCAAACACCAGCAAATAAAAGCAAAGAAAAATGAAACAAAAAGAGGGAAAAGTTAGTAAACCTCGCCGCACATAGCACTACGATGCGCGGTATAAATAAAGAAGAAAATAAAATTCAAAAAAAATAAAATAAATAACAAGAGCTATAAACCAACGAGAATCATGTTTCAAAATCATTTTGCTTGACCTTAAAAACAAAGGTGTTGGGGATCCTATACTGTAAGAAGTGACATCGAAAAATATCCAGTTATGATAAAAGAGAAAATTATTGGCTAACAATTTGGAACGACAAAAACGAATATGCAGAAGACACCAAAAACAAAGTAGAGGGTAAACTGAAAAAATTTAACAAACAGCTCAAAATGTTCAAATCAATCAAATAAAAGAATTGCTACAAATCAGAAATTTGAACTCCATAATGACATTTACTCATTAAATGTTGACTTATTCAAAGAGATAACCAAACTTAGTGCCAGGGGTACTTCTCCTACATGACCCTCCACCCCCCTCACCCTACATCAGTGGGAAGGTGGGGATTGTGCCTCCCCATCATCCCCAAACTATTTCCAAATCAATAATCTCCACATTTTAACACTACTGTAAATTGTATCTGACTCTTGCCTAGATGTATCAACGACTGGATCACGTACTATACAAATTAGGGAAAAGGCCATTTTTCCAAAGGGCTCATTAATGCTTGTGGAAGGCATGAGGGTGGGAGGAGGGGGAGGGAAGGACCAGTCCCTCCCATATAATCTAGCCTCAATATATTGTTTTCATGTGGACATTGTACCACCACCACCTCTGGCAGTAATTTCAACACTGCTGAAAAACGTTGTAACTATGGGGACTTACTGACCAACCAATCACAAACTTATCCATAAACCACAAAAAAAATACAAAAAACATTAAAAATAGAAAAAACAGAATGAAACTTCAAAATTTCAGAGGCAATCCAGGGAAGTTTGACTTTTTTTTCCCCTTGTATTTGTATAATTTGCATAATAATTTGGAGTTTTATTCATTTTGATCATATATTTAGACATCCAATCTGTATCATTTTGCAACAATTATCATTTGCATAAATTTGAGTAGAAACAGAATATTTGAATGCAAGGAATTTGCAATGCAATGACAGTCAAACTATTCCCTGGAGTTACTTCTGATCTTTGAAGTTTGAACATGAAAAGGTGAGAAAAAAAAACAAAAGAAGACAAAAAACAAAAAACAATTGATAAACTCTCAACATTTACACAAATTTTCAAACATTTGACAACTGACTGAGACCAGCTAGACAAGAACTATGTATGTTAGATGAGAACTTGAGCAGCATTGGAGCTAGGACCCTGAGAGAGGGGGGTCTTACCTCAGCTATGCGTTTGTTGTAAAAATTGCCGAATCCACCGCGACCAGCGGCGAATGGTGAATAGTGCCTGGTTCCTCCTGCACCCCTGCTTCCACCTGCACCCCTGCCGCGGCCCCTCATGGCCCCACGTGGTACCATCTGGCCACGTCCTGCACCTGGCATGCTACGATTAATGGAAAGCTCGGAATTATATTGTGGATAAAGTTGCAAAATAGACAAATGAAAACAATGTAGGTGGGGGGAGGGAGTGGGGGCTGCTGACTGATTCCATGAGTAGAGCTACAAGTAGATGGGCCTTACTCCTCATAAATCATGAGTTTAATTATCACCCCCTTCCTCTTCCCACCCCCGCTCCGCCAACTTGACATCTTCTTTACCGGGAGGGAATGTTGTCAGGTTGAATCGTAAATTTGTGAATTCAGTACCCACTGGGATCAACTGGTTAAAGTTAGAATATTTTCTAACAAGTTATGCATTCAACATATTTGTTTAATGCAGTACTTGTTACTCACATTCCCACGGACGGTGGGTTGACCTTAGAATATTGCGTGTAATGTGGTACTTGTTACTCACATTCCCATTGAAAGTGGGTTGAAGTTAAGAATATGTTTAATGCAGTACTTGTTCCTCACATTCCCACGGACGGTGGGTTGACCTTAAGTAGAATATTACGTGTAATGTGGTACTTGTTACTCACATTCCCATGGACAGTGGGTTGAAATTAGAATTGAATGACTGTGGTGCAGCGGGGCCTGGCATCATGTTGAATCCAAATTCTTGGTAAGGGTTGGGTTGGATGTAGCCGCGTCCGAAAGGTCTCATCTGATTCCTGGCGTTCTTGTCGACCGGTTTGGCCAGGACCACTTCCACCATAGCGCCATCTATGTCGTTACCTGTTAGGCGGCGACAAGAGTCGGGAGAGAAAATACAACTTAGCAGAGTTCTACGGAAAGCCCAACTTCACAACTTGGCGTGGGGCTCAACTTCACAACTTGGCGTGGGGCCCAATTTCACAACTTAGCGTGGGGCCTCCGTCGGTTTCCTTTTTGTTCCCTTTTTTAGCAAATGTACCGTGTTTCTATAAAAGTTTATTCTTTGGATAAATGCTCAAAGAAAGTTTACATGAAGTACAAGCAGCAGCACTGTACTGAATCTATACAATAATTTGAAAACACAAACATTTGCAAAACTGCACATCTTCCTTTACCTGGCAAATTTTCAGTTTAAGTAAATGTTTTTTATGATTGTCCCTCAGACAACGGACATCTTCTTGGTATACATGTCCAAACAGCAATTGTGGTTGGACATGCCCGGTAAAAAAATGTAGCAAAACAACAAAGAATGACCAAGGTTGGAGAGAACGAAGGTGAGATGTGTAGGGGGCAAACTGGTGAATAGAACTCCCCTGGATTTAGGCCGGTGAAACTCCCCTTCATACTGATCTGACCCTTCATATATGCCGACCAATCTTTTACTTCAATCTGTCATCTCCAAGGTGACAGAGGATACTTAATTCCCTTTTTTTTAACCAATTTATACGTTTACCTATTAGGGGAAGGCAGGGGCGGCGATTTGTTTCGAATATTGGGGGGGATATTGCTTGGGTGCAGGCGCGTAGCAACTTTCATCCCCAAAATACTATCAAAGCGGAGCGCCACCATTGGTTGGCGCGCAGCGCACAAGAAAATTTCTGGTTTTGATAGCCCCCCAGATCACTGGAAATGGTACTTCTCGGGCTTGAAAATGACCAACCAGATGTACACTTTTGCCTGAGAACCAAGTTTTTCCCAATAGTTTTTATTTCATCCATAACTTTTTTCAAGATTGTCACCAGTCACACATCATGTTCGACCTCCGATCGCATCTCCTGTGGATCATTGCTTTTGTAGGTAATTCTACGTATTGGCCCACAATACCTGTCAGCCCCACTCTTCAAGGTTTCAAGCCCATTATTTCTTCAGAATTTGAATAATAAATTCACTTCAAAACATATCCATATGTTGCACAAAATTTCATCTATGGACAACCGATATAGAAAAAACCACCTTCAACCCCTAACAGACCGGTCAAAATTGCACGAGTAGAGGGAAGTTTGATGAAGAATGTTGGTCAGGGAATTTTCGAAAATTCAGACACAGTTAATTTATTGGTATACAAATATTAAAACCTCTTATAACGGCTACTATAAAACTTTGATATAAAAAAAATACTAAAAATATGCTCAAGGGGGGGTCTCCCCCTTCACCCCCCCCCTTTGCTACGCGCCTGCGGTTAGAAATCTTGTAGGAAACAGGCCAAATGAAAACCTAGTGAACCCATATGGATGTGGATCATATATATGATTGTACGTACTTACACTCATACACAAGATGCAAACCAAATTTTATTACGGATGCAGTCCGTCTAGCTATTCATTTCGAGAAAAAAAAGTAAAAACTACTTTCGGTCATATATAGTAACAAATTGTGACACGGTTAAACAGGCGCCTTGCGAGGAATTTGCCAAGGGAGGGGCAAAGCTTGTACCCAGACTTTCTAATTGTAGCGCCACCATAAGTTGGCGCGAAGCGCGAAGGAAAATTTTTGACGAAAAGGCCTCCCAGATCGCTGGAAATGGCATTTCCCAGGCCTTGTAAGTTGCATCTAAGCATTTTCTATTTTGAAATTACTAGTGATATCATAAAAAAATACAAAACATATGCTTAAAAAAAACTATGCCACCAAATATTGGGGGGGGATATTAGCTACTATATCCCCCACCTAAAATATTGGGGGACATGTCCCCCCATCCCCCCATGATCGCCGCCCATGGGGGAAGGGGGGGATGGAGGGGTTTAATAAAATGCAATCTGAATTTAATGTAAAATACTAGTCATTCCGTCGGACACTCCCCAAAGCCTAGGTTTGGTCGACCGAATCGAAATTCGGTCGTCTAGGATGACCGGACAACCGTTACAATTTGCCCTATCCTTATGATGTCACCGACCTCTAGCTAATATTTGGGTGCCCATTCTGCAGTAGATATGGAACTACATCAAATAAATCATCCAAGCCATCACTAAACTGAACTAAATTTCTAAGTCTATATTTATTCAATTTCCTGCAGATCATGGACATAAAAAAACTATATTTACCAACCAAAAACGCAAGAATGAGCAAAAAATGGTCTAACTTTGCATGTACATGATCTCTTCAAATAAGTTATGTACAGCATTTCTTTCGGTACAGAGCATCAGGGAATAGTTCATCCAAAACAGCATAGCAAAATGCCACACAGACACAGCATTGGCAAAATTGCTACACAAATGAAAGATGTGCTAGCTCAGTGTTAGGAGTGTTAGCTCAGCGGTTAACGCCGGTGCCTTCCAATCACAAGGTCCCCAGTTCGAATCACTCCAAGATTAATGTATGTCGTCCAGTTACAGAGTTGTCGACAATCGACAATTCATAATCATGGACGTTAGATATGAATCTAAGAGACTGACTTTGTTCAGCTTGTGGCTTTGATAGGCCAATGAGGCTTCTTCACAAGTTGCTGCTTGCAGGAGGATCTAAAATACATAAACGCATGCACACATACATGAGTAGCAGTTATTTCCTACATGTTAAGTAACCATGGCATGTTATGTCAGACAAGCTCAGAGCCTTCAAAACTTAAAGTAGTGCCACCAAATTTTGAACACTAAATTATTCCACGTGCTTCGGAAAGAGCTTGTCACATCAAACTGCTGGGAAACGCCCGAGTTATTATTCAGCCCATTACCCGGAAGTGACAGATCTTCACAAGGTTGACTACTCAGAAACTGTCAGTGCCCGATGCTTATGTATCATAGGGCCCCATTTCAAATCACCTACAATGCCTGTCAGTGCACAATGCTTATGTACCATAGGGCCCCATTTCAAATCACCTGCAATGCCTGTCAGTGCACAATGCTCATGTACCATAGGGCCCCATTTCAAATCACCTGCAATGCAGCCCGGTCAACTTAGCGCTGATCCTGTGTGTGATCAGTTTGCGTGACGCCGAAAATGTTACAAAAATTTCATGAGAGCGTCACGACGCATGGGCCCATCGTTATCGATTATGCAAGGCAAACACACACGCACACTTACCGTCCAACTGACGCAGAGCATTGTGAGCCTCCTCCACGGTACGGAAATGAACAAAGGCGAAATCCCTGAGCTTCTTGACCCTCTCCACGCCCCCCTCAGTGACCTTATTGAACGCCTCCTGGATGGACTCCTCGGTGGTATGCAGCATGAGGTTGCGGACGTACAAGATTTTCACCTGCAAAGGAAACATAGAAAATTGGGACAGTTCAATTATAACAGAATGTGCTGTGGCCGAGTGAATAATGGCAGTGGTATTTGATGCAATGAAGCTTAGCAATCGGGAGTCTCCGGGTTCGATATCCGGCCCGGGTCATAGTGAGGTGGGCTTTTTATCCAAGAGCAATCTACAGTTTTCCTATCTGAAATGACTTTCTAAATTGGGTTAGATTCCAAGTTTGAGTTAAAATGTTGAATTGGAAAGCCACCTGACGTGTAAGTTCTAATCCATAATAAGCCCTTGCGGGTTTCTCCCACATTTGTGGTTGATTAAGCGTCGTTAAAATAACTGCTGATTATTTTTATTATTAATATTGGGATTTTCACCTGCAAGGAAATGCAGAAGTTAGGACAGTTCCATTATAATACAGTATACATCTTTTGCTTCCTCAACTCAAGAAATAATTTGTAATATATACAGATTTAATATATACACATAACTAGGTGTACCATACACACCGCAGGACTGTAAGGTCAAGTGCCTGGCTGTCCACTCAACAAATAATCTAAAATGTCTTTCCCATCAGGGAAATATCCCAAAATGTTGGTAAAGTCCTTTTTTTACACCTTCTTCAACAACCTAGAAATATTTAGCCTAGTAGCATAGTTGGATTATATACAAAACACCAAGTCATATTATGTACTGTGTAGGTCCTTCCTAGATCACCCTTCAATGTCCCTCTTAACTCCCCCCCTCCCCCCCCCCCCCGCTCCCAACCACCCATAAAAGTTTGGCCTAGAATTGTCACTTTGTCAAAAAGTCAAAATTTGGTTGGCCGAATTTGTTCCCCACTTCTTTTCTTTCCATTAAACCCCTCCCGTACCCCACATTGACTCCTGTAGTAAACCCACATTGTGTATAAAAGTCATCTTCCAAACTATATAAAACTAACTGTTAAAATATGCACAGTACATCTCAGATTGCAAACTCGTGTACACATCACACTAGCTATATATATATTAGCACTTTTATATAAACGATATATATCGTAGAGATTAACTACAGTTCATATAATTGTTAAGAGGTTTAAATAAATATTTAAAGGAAAGCAAGTTATAATGGATCGGTTGTGTACTTTGATCTGGGAAAACAAGCCTCTCGGTGTAACTAAGTTACTTATCACGGCCTGAACAAACCACTGCCGTTTTTTTGTTTGTCATTTAAACAATTCACCCTAAATCACGGCTTTACACCCCTCCCCCCCTGTCTGTTCGCTCAAAGGCAACAGGCATCTTCCCTTCGCCAAATACCACGCCGCACAAGGTATCTCTGATTGTTAAGGCAAGCGTTCCCCGACTGAGATTTCGGCTTGTAAATTTGACATTTCTCAAAAGGTTTGTTCTGGGCGAGTTGAATGATAACCGTACAAGCGGTTGTACAACTCTCGATGTGTAGCTGTAACTCTATAGTATTAATTTACATACATATATACTCGACAGGTAGATTCTGATAACTTGTACACACGTGGAGGGAGTTAGATCTGTTTGCTTGTTGGTCACGACCTTTGTACCCGATCGTCGCCGCCCACCCACCTACTGTAAATACCGAGGGAAGCCATGCATCGGGTTCTAGCATTTAGAGAGAGCAAGTTACTGTAGATAGACAGCTAAGCTAGAGTGAGAGAGAGAGGGGATTGCACGCCGCAGCAGAAAATAGACTTTGAACCCTCGGGAAATTTCAGTTAACGGTTTCTACACTAGACCGTCCACCGACGCATTCCGTGGGCACTGCAGTTCGTACAGTACATGTGTGTGACTGGTACTTGTAAATGCTGTTAGGGTGCTCAACACACGGCAAGCTGCTTTTGAGCTCGCCACGACAAGTGAAGAAGACCAAAAAAGACGGAAAACAGAAAAAAAAAAAAAAAAAATGATATATATAGATATAAGTGTACTTAACGCAATCGGAAATTCTAAGCGATGGACGCAACTTACAAACGGGTAGATACGGTATTCGAGTCCGTACGTATGAACGATTGACTGCCGGGGAGGGGATCTGCTAGTGGAATACTACGATCTGAGTCATTCACTGTACATAGCAATCTACAGTGCACATAGTCTATTGATGAATGATGACAGCATATATTGATTGATTGGGTCTGGCGGGCAAAGTAAGGGTTTGGAAAAGGGCGCGGCAGTGTAATTATATGGCCATGAGGAAAGCTAATATTACATGGTACATGCTGTTATCTATTGTACACATACATGTTTACAGTATAACATCCACACTAGAGAACACATGTTGTGTGTGTGGTACAGGGTACAGTAGGCCTTTATCCCATAATGTATCGATTTGCCATGTCATTGAACAAAATGTATGTATGCAAAAGGAGGTTTTGTGCCAAGAACAAGAAACTTTGCCATAGTAACTTTCATGTTTGCATACATACATGTACAGCACATGATGATATAATGTTCAACAAAAAATTAAAAATTGGTAAAAACTACTGTCAATGGAGTAAGTACTGGGTTTAACCCCCTCCCCAACCCCCTTCCCCTACCACATACACACACACACACACCTCATAATTCGTCTGGCCTGAAAAACATGTACTACTCTCAGGATTTTTACTTCTTTTCCTTCTTAGAAAATATGAATAACAAATTGAAAATGTTTGGGCTAGGATTATCTAATGAATGGTCAAACCTTTATTAACTGACTACTATACCTCTTCTTTTATTCTGAAGAAAAGTTCTTTCGTATATCCAAGTCATCACTAATTGCTACCCTCAGAAAAGTACTGAAACACCCCTCCCTCCCCCCCCCCTAAAAATGTTAAGTCTAGCTATCCCCCTGATTACATGCAAACAACAATGTATGTATGTCCTTCCTTGATCATACACCCTTCAATGTCTCTAAAAAAAAAAATAATAATACAAAATTAAAAGAACACATGTATGAAAAAAATCAAACTCTTTGATTGGTTACCATTCATGCACTTCAAAAAGAAAACTGAACATAATCTGAGGTGAGTTCAAAGGTTATTATGATGTTTTTCACAGCTTACAGGTAGGCCATAAGATCAAAGGCTGGTGGGGAGGGGGGAGGGTTCCTTTTTGGATTCCTGTCAAACAATGTCAAATATATTCCAAACATCCATTCCTCTAAAAATGAAGTTTTATGTATCTAAGGAGGCAAGCCAAAGGAGGGAAAGTCTTGGTAGAACTTTTCATTCTATTTCTTGGAAAAAGTTGTTAGTACTTCTTAATTTTGGGCTTCACGGCAAATTGTCAGCAAATGAATTTGCAGCCTAACAGGTGAGACTGGAAATGTTGTAACACAATACAAGCATCCACTGCAAGGAAATGTCCTTTCCAATGAAACTCGAGTTTGCAACTGGGTCAGATCCAAAACCTGTCAACCTCAGGGCTAAAATTTAGATGATCATAGTTATCAATTTTGATAGTTTTGTCCAAAAGAAGAACAATTTAAGCTTGCTTGGCAAAAAAATTAAATTTGTATGTTTCTTTGTTAACGAGTACTGCTTAATTATATCAACAATGCACTTATACCAGCGTTATGGACGGAAACAGCAATTTGTGCCACTGAACTGCAAGGAATGATGGAATTCACAGGAATCTGCACCTGAATAATTGTTTATGGTACTGATCTCTCCAAAATAGTTTTTGGAAAAATTAAGTAGGGCATCCCTAATTAAGATGCTAATCGAGAAGAAAATCATTAATTCCGTCCATAACGCTACCTGATGTCATTAATCTCCTGGCAATTTTAAAGTTCACTTCAGTGAAAAAATTTGCATGTAATCTTCTGAAGGTTATCAATGCCATTAAGGATGAAGTGAAAAATTACCAGATTCTTGCATATTGATAAGCTGGGGTTCAATGAAACATCTGTGTTATGGATGGAATTAGGAAAACGTTATGGACGGAATGTGAATGTTATGGATGGAAATTACTTTCTTTGGGAAAACTATGCAGAATGCTTTTTATTAAGTTAAATCAAAGACATCAAATGTGAATGAATGTTATTTAGGATGGAAAACCTTTTATTACATGTACATTACAGTATTTTTCTAGGCTTTCAGGTGATGTTTTCCCTAATTTAAAAAAAAAAAAAAAGAAGAAATTTCTGTAAAAATCCCAAACTTTGAGGATTTTTCATTTCAAAATAAGGCAAAACACCCTCCTGAAATTTTTTGTACAAACAGGGTGGTACTATATCTCTTCCAGAAAAAATTATCAGATTTTTTCAACATTACGCATTTTGAGTTATTGGCCGTCAAAGACGACCTCTTTTGTACATCGGAGCAGCTTAACAACTTCTTAAATTATTATTGAGAACAGCTAGAACCCTGAAATTTGTTTAGGGGTAAGAACTTTATAAGTAGTATAAAACCCTGACAGCTCTAACATGGTTACTTTGGTAAAAAATTGGCATCAAAACTCCTACCTCATGCTGAATCGCAGCATGAAATAGCAACTTTAGAGTTGCACAACTTGCAAACATATCATAGGAAAGCATTGTAATCATTATTTTGTAATGTTTGTACCAGACATAATAACCTCTGAAAGAATCAAGTACCCTGAAGCAATGGTGTAGGACCAATTCATCACTAAAAATAGCACATTTTTTAGTGAAAAGTACAAAAATCAAATATTTTGACATTTTTAAGTTGACCTAACTCCACAAGACAATATTTTTGTAGCCTTATTTTTGATATTCCTGTTTTATGGGACAGACTATATATGCATCTGTGATAGAAAGGTAATAGGATGTTTAATTGCTGAGATGTGAGACCTCAAAAGTCAAGAAAATGCCACGGTGGCGACAAATTGCGGAATTTCAAAGGGTGATAAATCCGCCAATTGGAAAGCAATGCAACTGAAATTTTCAGAATATGCTTAATTTCATGATGGTCCAATCATACAAAAAATTTGGAATTTTTGGAGAGGGTGCAGCAACAGCCATTCTTGATTTGACACGGAATGACCCTTATAAATCCAAGTTGTCATCCTTATGCAACATGGTTTTTGTGTATGAAGGAGACTGGTGGTTGGAAAAGGTGGACCAAATATCAGTTGACAGTAATGATGTCTATGTCTCCTTCCTACACCCTAAGGGCCCTACCAATACTTTCTTCTGGCCATCACCTGAGACAAATATCCCACTAGGAATGATCATGGGGAAACTAGAACAGCCTGTCCTCCTAATTTCAAGTAGCAAAGTGGGAATTGCAACAAATTTAGGTGGTTGAATATATTAGGGACAAGTTTCAAAGAGATTGTGAGCCGTGATGGTGACGAAAATTTTTGACAAATATGAATCGATGTATTTTGTTGAGATTGAAAAGTCTATTTCAAATTTTCATGACTGTTCAACCATACAGGCTTCCCATGTCCACAGTTTTATTTGCATGTGTTGTTTTCTTTCATACAAGCTTTGCAGACTGGTGAAACTTTGATTGCATTGGCATTGTTTGAAGGAGGTAAAGCCACAAAAGTGAAAAAAAAAACAAATGGGAAAAGTACTGACAGCCTCTGCTTATAGTGCTGAAAGCCACCTGATGAGTACCTTCAGCAAGAGTGAGACTTTTCATGTGCTGTAGCAATTCATTTCAGGCTAATTCAATACTTTCCGTCCATAACATTCCGTCCATAACAATTCCTATTTCAGGACTAGCTCTTTCCCTTCTTATAATAAATTCAATTTTATTTGATATTTTTACACATATTGGCCATAAGTATTAACTTATAACACACACTTCACAATTCAAGAGTTGATCCTAAATCAGGACAAAACCTTCCGTCCATAACGTTGTACATTCCGTCCATAACACAGAATTTTGGTTTTGGGTAGTGGGTTAATAGAGGTACATTGAAGATTATGAGTGGGAGTATGATAAAGCTAAGGTACCAGGCCTGTGATGAAAAGTACCTGATACTTTGAAATCCTGAACACTTCACAGAGTTTTGACCCACTATGAAGGTTGGTGGATATTGATCATTTTTCTGATTCCGTCCATAACGAACACCTAATTTGCATATTCAGACTAATATTGCACTACCCAATTAATTTTTTTCCGTTATATGGTAGAGGTATCCCAACTTAGATCAATCATGCATACCTTACCAAATACTAACTCTCACACTATTTTTGATGGGACTTTATCTCTGTGAATTCCGTCCATAACATTGGCAGAGGTTTTGGATCTGACCCAACTTACTTTTATGTTTTTAAGAACAAGTACATTAAAAGCATTACATATATATACTAATATTGATCCATTGGTACATATATATTTATATTTTTCCTCCTTTCTTTGTTCATGAATGCTTTATTAAAAACAGAGTGATCTGCCTCACAAAGCCTACCAAGGTTTTCTTTAGTTTTATACTTCCTTTCGTAACATACAGTACATTTTCATTTACAACTTCTGTAACATTTGTAACTCAGGGAGTTATCAAACTTGTGTGTGTGTGTGTGTTGTGGGGGAGGGGGATGGGGGCAGGGGAGGGGAGGGGGTGGGGGAGGGGCCTGAATTAGTGACATATATGTACTGGAAAGTGAGGAGTGTCTGGATGATAAAGAAACTTAGCCCTGGGTGCAACCAGAAACACATAACTAACTGACCTAGTGTTATCTCTTTAGGTTGTTTTGTTATTTTTAATGGTAGGGGAAAGGCAGGGGTGAGGTGTGAGGGCAGCCTGGGTGGGTAGAGAAGAGACGGAGGCATGAGATCATCTTCTGTAGAAGCTAGGCTGTATTACTTGGATCATTCACATTCATGATAAATATACGCAGGTTGCATCTAGTATGATATTCGACACAAGACATGTACGCTGCCTAGAGTTGTCTAAATTTGCAGGATTTTCAATTGTACTCAAAAATTTGCACACAGAATGATATATCGCAGAAACTTCAATAACTTTTTTCCAATTTGTTCTACCCCTCCACATCCCCCTATCCCCTCCCCTATCCCCTACCCCACCCCTACCCCTTCCCTACTACTCCAGTCTCAATGTCAAGTACAACCCTCCTGTGAACATGAGCAATACTTATATACTGCAAAAAAAAAAAAAAATTGAAACCTCAGAAAATAATCTGCACTTAATACAGACCTACTGATACTACATGCTTAAAACCTTCATGGTAAGAACTGATTCATTTTCAATTCCATTTTATGGATAAATTACCAATTCTACCACCATACAGCACTGTTATGTGAATGAATGAAAGTTAAATGAGATTGAACACTATATAGGCCAACCTATGCCCAGATAAAAAAACAAAACAAAGATATGCTTATATAGGTCAGCTTCATACTGTACATAACAAAAGAGAGTTCCTAGACACTCCACCACTGTTGACCCATCCCGCGACCTAGACGGCACCGAGCCGACTATCAGCTGCTCTTTGAGGGGGGGGGGTGTTTCAGAGAGGCCAAGGCTGTAATAGTAGTAAATTTCCAAGAATTTGACCAGTTAAACTGTAATTTTGACTGATATAATCTCAGATTGTAAAATAGCAAACAGCCCCAAAAAAATAATAAAAGGTAAATTTTACCCAAAAAATAGAAAAAAATAAATAAAATAAAACAAAACTGTTAGCAAACTGCTTATCCAGTAAAAGTGTATGAGAATGTGTGAAAGTAAGTGACCATTGAAAGAAATTTTCAAACAATGATTGGTCTGCAAGACACACTTTGAAAGTAAAATAAACAGTATACAATTTGATTCAGCCAATTTAAAAAAAAAAATATGCTAAATTTATGAAACTGAGGGGGATGAGATGGACATGTTGGGAAAGATGGGGTACAGCTGAGGGGTGTCTAAGTACTGTAGGATAGCCAGTGGGTGGTGGGGAGGGGTGGGAGGGGGTTGGATATGCCATGGGGATGATTGTTTTCCAATAAGAAACTTCATAGTAGTAGTAGGTAAGTAAATAGTAATAAATTACTGATCCTGTGGGTATAAAACAATATGTTAAAAAAATAAAAATATTTAGCACTTTAATGTAGTGCACACAGCCAATTTGTTGCACTATAATGTAGTGCTCACAGCCAATCTGTTGCACTGTAGTGTTCACAGCCAATTTTTTGCACTATAATGTAGTGCTCACAGCCGATTTTGTTGCACCATAATGTAGTGTTCACAGCTAATTTGTTGCACTATAATGTAGTGTTCACAGCTAATTTGTTGCACTATAATGTAGTGCTCACAGCCGATTTTGTTGCACCATAATGTAGTGTTTACAGCCAATTTCTTGCACACTATAATGAAGTGTTCACAGGCAATTTGTTATTGTCATCAGATGGGTCATAAATGTAATGAAGTGCAGTCTGTTGCACTTTGTTAGTCCTTCTCTGAAACAGTGAGGCAATGACATTGGTAATATATACTGTATGTCTGCCAGGTGGTTGCCAAAAAAAAAAAAAAAAAAAAAAAAAAAAAAAAAAAAGTGGCCACCTCACAAAATGAATACCAGCTTGGGAAACCCTGAGTATATACATCTCTTTACTGTTCAATCAGCCTCAAAAAATATATGCACCTTATCTGGAAGGAAAAAAGGTTCTGTTTTTTTTTTAAACATTATCAGAAGGAAAATCCTACACCTTCGCAGTTCCCACTCTCTTATCATTGTAGCCTAACCAGATGTTGCTGTTGTTGGTTAATATTAGATCTTAGAGTAAATAAAATTTAAAAAAGAAAAAAAAAAGACAAACATCCAACAGTCTTACATATATTAGACTAGATAAGTCCTGTGTATGTCTGTGGTAAGATACAGTAAGCTCTACTTATACTCACCTAGTTCAATTAATACATGTATATGCAACCTTTGACCAGGCATGTCCACGTGTACAACAGAGAATAAAATTTACAGTACTTAGTCAGTTCAAAAAAATTTAGTGTATTCAGTGTTGAAAAAGGCTCCGATTAATGTCTCAGATTACAAAACACTAGGGTTTTCTGTCTGTTTATAATACTTTTAAAGAAAGAGGGAAGAAAAATTACTGTACGGTACTAAATACATATTTGCCTATTTATGACTACACAGCATTAATTTATCTGCATTAATTTAACTGGCATTTAACTGACAATTTTTTTTTTTTACTGACTTTTTATTTTTTTTTTAACTGATTTTTGTTACTGACTATCTTTGTTCTGACTTTTTAGTGACTTTTACTGACTTTAACTGACTTTTTACCGATCATTTAACTGACAAATTTAACTGCATTAATTAAACTGACATTGCATTAATTTAACAGACTTGAAACCCTTACTCCAGGCGAGAGAAAATTGCAACCATTAAAGATGGTATGTCGTCTCCGCGGAATCCAAGGATGTGTACATGCTGGATACTGCATGTATACATCATGTATACATCATGTGCTTTTCTCTTTTCTTAAGTTCGATTGAGAGCCGATAGTAGTTAATACAAAAAAAAAAATGAACATTGATGATGAGGACTCGTTAACGGAAACAAAGTAAATGGAAGATAATATGGTGTCTGCAGGCATCATCGTTTTTAGCAATTATATAAACTGCCGATTTCAGCAATATAAAACTCTCAGATTCCTCATCTTTAATAACCATGAACCTCCCCACAAAATATAAAAAGAAAAAAAATATTAATTATCCCCATATTAGAAAACACTTGTAGGCTCTTCTATATTGTTACAAATTGTGGTATTTATACATGGAATTGCACAGTATTTGTAGTTATTACAATTTTCTGTATATATACTTTTATTATACGATTTACATAAAAGACAATCGTAGAATCTTCGCTATATATTAAGGTGAGCAGACGTCCCCAATTTTCGAGGACAGTCCCCGATCACAGTGTGCTGTCCCCGATGAACAAGTGTCCCCGAAAATGTCCCCGATTCGTCAAAATGTTCAGGAATTTCGAAAATATCCCACATTATTGGTAAAATAATTGTAAAAACAAAATTTAGTCAAGTGTGCAGTCAGTCGCAGAACGGAACTTATAACCAGTATTTCAGGTGAGCCAGTGTAAAGTGGAAACACTGTTAAAAATATGCGAGATGGATCTAGCCTAGCACTCTTTCGACCGTATAAATGGCAACTAGAGCGACACAAAGACACTTATAGTGTGAGCATGAGCAAGTCACAAGCTCTCAAAGAACCACGTAAAGATAGTGGATTTCGTTTAAGAAAAAGCTACATTTTTGAAAATAAAAAGTGCTTCAAAGTATCACCATTTTACATCTAAGCACCTTAGGCACTTGAAAATTTTCCAAAGGGGAGAGGGAAGCCCCTCCCCTTAAACCCCTCCCCCATATCAGTCACGCAATAAATGTTCCCGATTTCAGTCACGAAAATATGGTCACCTTACTATATATTGTAGTTATTGGAGAATAATTTCGCATTCATTTTTATTCGGTGTGCAGGCACTGTACCTTCGAGGGCTGCAAATTTCCGTCTGCTCTCAAATGTTACGGTTCCAAACTTCCTGTACATATATATATGCAAAAAGCGATATACATCTTTGCACTACAACCTTTCCCCATTTTTCATCCAAAGTATTTTTGAATTTTTTTTTTTCGACGTGATACCTTTCCGTCTAAACTAAATTCCCTATCCATGTAACTTGTTAAATACTATGAAAATTTGACAAATATTATAATATAATCAAATATCAAGTAGTTTTTTTTTTTTTCCATCCCACTATGCCAGCCTAGCTCACCCCTTCTCCAAACCAAAAATCTTCACAAATTTTATCCTCTGAATTCTTGTTGCTGCAGCACCCACACACACAAATATATGCACACACAACATACACATGTACCCACATCACGGACACAACAGGCTACATCTATAGGGTATTATTGTACAGTGTTTGCACTCAACCTGACCAGATTGCTTTTGGTTCAACAAATAAAAAATAACTCCAAGTAAAAAAGAAAAGTTAACAAACCCCACTGTCCTAATAAGTCTAAGCAGCTAAAAAAGTCAACAAGTTTAGAGATTTTGAACAATAACAAGAGGATTTTTGTTTGATGCCCCAGTTACAAGCATGTACATATATATCTTAAATACCTATTTATGTGGTTACACTAACATACATCCATTTTAAGTTGTCTACTTGTGCTTGTGGCTTTCTGATAAACTTTGGGGCTAATTCTTGACATTAAACTGCTATTCAAACTTAAGACAGTTTACTCTAACAGTTTATATGTGTTTATATGTCTTTGTTTGTTGTTTGTTGATTTGTCAAATGTATCAAAGAGAAGATTGAATACCGTAGACCTGTTTTTACTTTCTGGTCTAAGTTATTTAATTGACTTTTTCTCCTCGATCGTTTTGGTGTCCAGACATAAAATAGGTAACCTATTTAATAGTACCAAACATTTAACCACAGCTTATTTAAACATAGGTTGGCTATAAGTTGCAGCTAAACTTTTGTTTCAAGATGACAACAACAACAACAAATTGGGTGGAATGGGGAGAAGGAGGGATTGTCCAGAAAGATGAAAGATAAATTAGTTAAATTACCACTGATTAATAATTGATGCCCTCTGCAGGGTTGAACCATTTTAAAATTCCTTGATTCCCAAGCAATGAGATTCCAGTGGTTTTTTTTTTCCAAGATCAGAAACACATCTGTTTGTCTTAGGATACAGCTGAGTACAGCGTACTCCGTAGTAGCTCAACGACGACTTAAATTTTGGGCAACCTATCTACTGTTGAGCAAATACCTACTGTATTCAGTACCTAGGGCGAGCAATTTTAATGCAGGTTTTACATGATGTATGCTAACCCCAGAATAGTCCAATTTGGGGGTTGGGGGTGGGGGGGGGGACATTCAAAGAGCCAAGAACCACAAACCATGACTTTACACCCACGGTTTTCATGCTGTTAACTTTATCTCAAGAAGGGAATATACTATATTAACAAGATTTTTTTTTAAATAAGGGATATTTCCTTACTTTTCCCTACTTAAATTCACAATTCAAGGGCTTTTCAAGGCCTGTTTGAACTTTTCATTCCTTTTTTCCAGACTTTTTTTTCCCCCATCTTCCAGACCATGTGGGAACCATTTAAATCACACTGATATAAAACTTGATACAGAACACTTGATTTTTTTTACATTTTTTCATTTCAATAAAACTTTTTTTAAAACTGCAAACACTTTTCAAAGAAACCAGAACAGCTTAATCCTACTACAACCATAAATCTAATCAAACACGAAATAGTTCAACGGAGTACATTGCCAGCAAAATTTTAACAGGTCTTTATCTTTACAGTTTATCAAAAATGTCAGAAAAAGAAGGGAACAAATGGGTGGGGGGGTGGGGACTGGGGAGGCCAGTAACAGGGAACTTAAAAATGGGACTGGTCAACAATTTTGGTTTTGACTGTGATCTGCCAAACCTACATGAGCCCCAAAAGTGTGATTAAATTTATGTAAATATTACATTACTACACAATGAGGCAGGGGGGGGGAGGGTTCTTGTAGGACTACTGAGTGCATTAATGTAGATAACAATACATGCAATGAATGGCAGTTCGATCATTGTTTTGACTACCAGTACATAATAATAATAACAACAATAATCATAATAACAAGCACATCCACCCGGAAGGGTCACCAAGGCTTGGGAGAGAAAGAGAGAAAAGAAAAACAAAAAAAACAAACGAATGAATGAATGAACAAAAGAATTACTGGTTAACATATTGATGAATGCTTGACGCATAAGATGGGGTTTTCGGACGTTCTCTTTGAAGGAAGTGTCTAGTGGTAATTAGCTAGGAGCAGCTACTTCGAACGATCGAAAAACATCAAAACTAAACAGTTTAGCTGTGGTTTCATAGATTGTGTACTACACCACAAGTGTGTATCCTACAGGTGTATTATAAACCAGGCAGTCATTTTAAGTTCAAAAGTTGTGCAGCAGTGCACACAGTGGATGGCTCTGAGTTTTGTCACAAGTTTATAAAATACTACGATTCTTGTGTTAGAAAAAGAAAAAAAAACCTGCTATAAATGTTTGGACTTTGTACAGCAATTCGATTATTTTGCATAGCAGTTTTTGATTATTTTACATAGCAATTTGATTTTGTTTGGCATAGCAATTTGATTTTTTTACATAGCATTTTGCCTTCATGCCTGATAAATTGTTCCCTGTTTAACCACACAAAAAAAAACATCAAATGTGAAACATGTAAGGTCATCATGTAAACTCAGGACAAACATAACTTGGGATTAAAAAAAATAAAACACAAAATCGATTACATCAATTTTTTTTTAGCTTCAGTTTTTTAATTTGCATTTTACAGTAAAAAAAAACTTCCAGCCTCCACCGGGAGGGTGAGGGAGCGGGAGGGCAGGGGGATGGTTGGAGGGATATCTATAATAGTGACAAGCAAATAGCCATTAGGAGAGGGGCACAAATGCCCCCCCCCAAAAAAAAATCAATTTAAAAAAAAAAACATTTTCTTTTCAAAATGTCTAGCCCATTATAAAAAGATAAGATTGTACATATACAACATAAAAATGGAAGAAATACAAATATATGTAAGGAAAAAAGGTGGACAAGATTGCATCATTTGGCATCTGAATCCCCCTGAAAATAGCAAAAATTTCCTTTCGACTCCTCCTTCAGGACCCCCTGCGTTGATGGACCCCCACCCCCCAAATAGGTAATTACCCTGGCTACAAGCCTGGGTAGTGATGAAAACAATAAAACAAGTAATAGTGAAATGATGTATTGTAATTTTAACAAAGTGGCTATTGTTACGACTAGTCGTAAGAATAATTCCCGACTACGCATGCGCAGTTGCTATTTTCATGACCAGGAGTACTATTTTTACGACGAGAAAATAATTTCCGGTTAGGGTTAGGGTAAGGGTTAGGATTGAGGTTTAGGGTTATGTTTAGGGTTAGGGTTACCCCTACTACATGCGCAGTTGCTTTATTTACTTTACTGCGCTTGAATTTGCCTTTGTCGTAGGAATAGTTTATAAATAATTGTTACGACTCGTCGTAAGAATAGCCACGGCCTAATTTTAAATTTGTGCATTTACAAGATGTATGCAACTGTCTAAGACTAGGTTGGGGGAAGGGGGCATGGGGAGGGGGTGTGATGGGTGATGGGAGGGAATCTTTTCCTGCCCGACAAGAATGTGAATGCCAACATATCCTGATCCTTCCAACAAATTGCAAAGCTTTTTATTACAAACACTACCACTTGTAGCCTTGTCACTTATAGGTCCTTCCAGAAAGTGGACATTTGCACCGACTTCATTGAACAACACAGTAAAGGACAAATCCAGCAAAGAAAAGTTTTGTGATTTTGTGAACATGTTATCCCTATAACTATATATGCAGTGGTGACCCAAATGGGTTTTTTTTACAAATCAGTCGACATTGTTTCAACAGGGGATGCAGATAAATGTCTTAAACTCACAATGACTTTTTAATGAGATCTTTCAAAATTGTAACAGGAGCTGCCCTCTTACTTTAAACTGTACTGTAAAAATAATGTGAACATTTTCAGCAAGATGTTACACCCGATCTAACAGGAATAGGTCCTCAAATAAGCTACTTGAAGGCTTCCTGATCCTTGGGTCTCTAAACTAAACTACATGTATGCCTACTGTAGGTCATAAATCAATCTACTGTAGCAGTTTAGGTTAGGCACATTAGGAACAGTATCCACTTTCTCAACACACTGAATACTAATTTAACCAAAAATCTTCATTTCTTCTCATTCCTCATCAACAAATTTAAACAACTACAGCTAGGCCTAGGTGTAGGCTTTTTGAGTTGAAACTTTCGCTGTTATTTTAAGTGTTAACCTGTAGCCTACCTTGGAATAAGATGGATTTTTTTTTATGTGGCACCCATAGGTTGGGGAATAGGCCTACATCATGTATAGATACTGTACATGTATGTGACCTATTGTACGCTTTGGAAATTTGTATTAGGCTAGTAGGCCAAAGTTAGTGCCTTGCCAGTCCTAGCTAATTTGAATTATTGCACAACTTAGGCCAGGGTCAAACATTAGACCTAGGTTACCACTTTGTTACAACTTTACTTATCGGCGAAACCATTTCATTAGAAGTGTTGGTTGGTACAGTTATATGACAACTACTAGTAAAGTAGGCCAAGTACTTCTTAAGATGATGGTAAAATTTGTAGGAATTAGGCTACAGTACGTAGCCTAGGCCTAGTTTGGTCTATCTAAGTTATCTTGGCTAGGATAGTAAGCCAACTGTGCAATGCCAAGTATTATGTTAATACTAGTAATTCCAATATTAAATTTAATATTAACTGTTTCTTGTTACTGTTACTAGGCTACTACTACTAGTGTTAGGCTTTTTTGCCCAAATACTAAATAACTGTTAACCTAGCCTAGCGTGTACATAAGAATTCAGTAACTATTACCCATTAGGCCTACTACTGGTTAAGGATGAAGGCCTGTCTGTGAAACTTACATTTTTCATGATTTCTTCATCAACATCTTCCTCTGGTTCGGCCCAATCGACCATGATTTGATGGGACCACAACTGAATTCGTCCTGGGATGAGTTTTCTCCTCGCCATTGCAGCCGCACGGTGATTTTCATATTCGACGAAGGCAAAGCCACGGTTCTTGGTCTTGTCGTGAAGAGATGGGTAGACAATTACATCGACGACTTGATCAGTAACTTTGGACATTTCACTCAAAATTTCTTCTCTCTTTTTATTCTTGGGAATTCCTCCAACAAAGAGTCGGCAATTATCAACACTTGAGCAAACGCCAAGGTATCTCCCTTTGCGAATCTCGAAGTTGTTGAGTTGCTTCACGGCTTTCTTGGCATCTTCCCGAGATGCATACATCACGAACGCATAGCCACGGTTGTTCCCGCTAAAATCCATCATTAGACGTAATTCGTAAATTTTACCAATTTTTGCAAAAACGGGAACTAGTTCATCTTCATACAAATCACGAGGAATTTTGCCGACAAAGATTTCGCATCCACGTCCAGGAGTAGGACCCGACCATTCGGGTGGTGGTCCACCGAATTTGCGCTGTCCATTTTCCTGAACGATGTTGTATCCTGTACGCTCCATTAGTGCAAGCAAATCTGATTGATTTTTGGCCCCAGCCATCAGATCCCCTTCCCCGGTTTTATTGGCATTACGATCCATTCCTTCCATTTGATGATCTGATCCGAATCCAGACATATTAGAAAATGATCAAGATAAAAATTTTAAAATGAAAACGGGGAAGATTGCAATCAAGGTGCTTTCTGCCCTTTGAGCCGACAGAAAATGATTAGCACATCGAAAATCAAACTGAGTTAGCTGCTCGTCGCATGCATGCTGCTTGAGTTGCTCATGTACGTGTACGTATTAGCGCTAGCATAGTACAACGTACGGTTTGTACAGTCAATATTTACACTCGGTCAAACAGTCAAATGGCACATAATTGCTAATTGGTCTAAAGTTGCTGTTGAATATACATTACATGTTGTTACTTTTGGGACTTATTTGCTGTGTTCTGCGTGTTTCTTATGCAATTAACTTCTCAGAGATGTACATTTATCCATATAATGTAAACTAAGTGTGTATTTCGTTCATTAGTGAAAAGAAAGGGAATGTACATTACTAAAATATGATTATTTATGCGTGTTTAGATTAACCAATGACAATATGTTTAGTATGTTCGTGACAAACATGGTGCCGGTAGGACCCTGGGAATGAAATCTCTACCAAATAGCATTGATACAGTGTATACTGCACACATGTACAAATACTGTTCACTTGTGTGTAACTGTAACTGCATGCATTCTTGAAAATGCATCTTATCCGCTCTTCCTTTCCTGGCGATACGCATAACCAGCACTGCCATTATTACATTATGAGAATAACAGAATAGTTTGATCAAGTAACCTTGGTAAATGTTGGATAATCGAGATTTGATGTGCATGGTTCATGATACAGATACGGCTGCCCTATCCATACATATACCTATATACGGTATAGATAAGGTGAGGAACGGGTGGGGCGAAGATCGGAATGAGCATAAGGGGAAAGGGAAGGAGAAGGGGAAATAGGAAAGGGGATTGAGAATGGGAAATAGGGACCGGAATGGAGAAGGGGAGATGTAGGGATGAGGGGGAGGAATGAGTAGAAGAAGGGGAGGACGGATGGGAAGGGGATTTTAAGGGAGAAGGACGGGGTTGGCAGGGAGGGAATTCATAAAGAGGGGGGAGGTAAGGGGTAAGAAATTGGAAGAGAGTAGGGAATGATAGAAAAGAAACAGGATGAAAATGGTAGTGAGATAAGGACGAATGGTAAATTAGGGACCCTGAGGAGGAGGAAGTAAGGTTGGAGGTATAGGGAGGGAGGATAAGTTGGTAAGGAACACGAAGAGTGAAGAAGAAAAAGTGGTAGGGAGTCCAAAGTACAGTTGTAGATGAAAAAGGGATTTCTATATGAGCTGACGTTTATGTATACAGATTCGTTTTCACATTTACCGTCTTATAGGGACAGTGAAGTTTATTTCAGGGAACGATTTTCGGGGGGCAAACGATCATATTTTGGCTATGATAGTTGCCTTTATTGACTTACATCCAACATCTGATCTGTGAGCCTGGGAACATATAATATTGGGATAGATTAAAGATCCGGTTGTTAATTCAGAACTAACCTGGCCTTAAAGAATTTTTATAAATATATTTTTCGATCTGTGCGCTGATTCACAGTACATGGTTTGGTAAAATGTGTCATTTCTTAATTTTTAGCACGCCCTCTGTCGTAAGGAAACTTTATGTGGCAAACTCGCGTATATGTTCAAATTAAAAGAGGAAGTGCGCCCTCGATTTTTTCTTCCAAGGAATTTCCCAGTGTTCGAGTCCAGGAAGTAAAATGGTTTCTTTGCGATCGACAAATAACTCATAACATTAACATTGAGACAGGGGGTGGGCGGAGTCGGTTGAGTGAGGGAGGGGGGTTGTTGAGGATCCTTTTTATATACATTTTTTATATAAAGGACACCTGTCCCATTCCTGTTACGATTCTATGCGTTATTCAGGGAGAAGGAGGGATGGAAGTTACGTGGGCGAATTTGTTTAGGTACAACGCTGATGAAAAGTACCTGCGATATGGGGTACTGTACTCCACTACAGACCCTTTTACAAAAAAATAATAATAATAATCCACATGTAGTCGCAATGTACTTTTAGTGAGTCCGTCCCATTACGTGTACTCGGACTCGTATATGTTACTAGCACTACCATGTACCCGCGTACTCTCCCGCCTTGGATGTGTTCATTGTGGTATATACCGCCCTCGTACTTTAAAGTATTGTTAGAAGTTAAGTATACATCATTATGTATACTGCTGAAATATTTCGACCCTGCGTCCTATTCCATATCATAACAACACATCTAACATTTTGGTAGATATATTGTTGCAGGCTTTCTCATTAGATTACTATTAATATTAGCCGGCCTGACGGGGGGTGGTCTAGCTCAGAGTAGATGTTGGTAAATGAAGGTGCGACGGGAGAAAATATGAGATAAAGAATAATGCATTTTCATTTTCATAATACACTCACGTTCTTTAAGGAAAGATGGAAGATTAATATATGTGGAGGGGGGGGGGGGGTTATAGTGAACATTGGTCCCTGGGCCCGACCGATCTCTCAATGCCACTGCATATGCAGTGTCTATTCGATAAGACTATTGCGTAGATTTTACTGCGATGCTGTTGTTGTTGGGGGGGGGGGGGTCTTTTTAGGGTGGGGCGTTTGGGGGTGGGATAACTCAAGCATGCAATATTGCCGCTTTAAGGTGTATTAAATCACTACATGGCCATAAATATTTTTATGTACAATTGGCTTAAAAGACACAAAAGGTGTTTACTCTTTGAATATGGTAATGCTACCTGTAATACATTTATAAATAAGTACATAAATTGATGATATAAACATATCAGGATATATGACTTGACTAAAACACCTTTTCATCTGCGCATTTGTGTATGTATGTGTGTGTGTATACGTGTGTATGTGTTTGTAATTGTATATTATGTGTGCCTTTTCGAACAGGGGTAAAACATTACTACATACCTTAATGTACTATCGTGTGAATGATGGTATTAAAACCATGTCTATACTTGTCCAGCCGCTTCCATGTTGACAAAAAAAAAAAAAAAAAACGGTAATAACTAACATCAATTATATCTTTTGTTGCGGATCATGTCCAATTCGTCGCCGGTTGTATTATTTGGGACTACCGTACTATTCGATAATTTAGGTTGTCATCTAAAAATATATGGTTAAAGGTTGGCATAGGTTAGAGGGTTCAGTCGTTTTCTCAAATGTATTTTTTTTATTTCAATAATTTATTATATATATTGCGTGTATTTCTATTTATTGGTTTTTTTTTGTAGGTGTAGGGTATTTTCTCTCATTTTGATAGTAATAATTTTTTTATTTTATTTGATAGTTATCGGAAATGTCGTATTTTACCTCATTTCTTTGGGTTTATTCTTCAACATGCATGTTTCAAAACTTGCAAAATATATAACAGCCTCCATTTTACGAAAATTTCTCAATTCAACCGGACACCCCTCGACGACACTCCTCTCCTTCCCCCGGTGCAAAATATGGGGGTTGCAGGAGCCCCTGATGGATAACTTAGTTTAATGTCAAGTGTACTGTTAGCCTCGAAACCTATCTCCTCGTATCTTCTCGAAACGTGATCGCAAGACTCAAAGAAAAGGAGAGGTAAATGAATTTGAACGATTTCTGTGAAATTCATTACAAAACTTTTCAATGAAAACACGACGCGGTATTGTCGTCTCAGCAAAATTAATAGAAAGAAACAAAAATTGAGTTAGGCTTATAAACAGGAAGTTATAACACAATGAATAAAACAATACAGTGGCGTAGGAAGGTACTTTTGAGTGGGGGGGCTGAAGACTGATTGCCGACCTGGGGGAGGGGTCTAAGCCGAGGGGGTGTCCCCCTCCCCTTTGGATTTTTTTTTGCATTTCTAGGTGGCCTCAGATGCAATTTGGTGCAATATAGCACACTTCAACCCACCCACTCCATTTTGTATATAGTTTTGCATTTTCACCTGGCCTTAGATGCAATTTGGTGCGCCAAACGAGATTTTTTTCTCATTTGGAAATGAAAAAGGGGTTTTCTGACTTGCGAACCGGGGGGGGGGGCGGAATGATACTTCCGCCCCTCCATATTTTTCACTGGGGGGGCTGGCGCCCCCAGCCCCCCGGTTCCTACGCCCTTGAAACAATATGAAATAAATTGCTCTATACCGGAGGTGTGACGCACGTCATCATCGACTTTGGTTTCACATATACGTATGATACTTGTTATAATACGTTCATGTATGTATCCTTCATGGTAAAAGAGACATGTTTTGGTGTAAAAAAATCTCCGTAAGCAACTATTGACTTTTGAATATTTAAAAAAAAAAACCTAAATTACTAACGTACATATAACGATAAATGTAACCTTAAACATTAGCTTCTCTGACTCTATAGACTTTAAAAATAATAAAATATGTATATATATACATATCTAATTAACTCACGTATAATATGTGAGAATGAAGCTATTGAGTACAATGAACTCGAAAGTCGTATGCATTTGTTAGATGTATGCATCGATTTACGGTGAAGGGGGGGGGGGGGGCATTGACTTAAGTCGTGGGGCTGGCTCAGACCTGGCAACACCACTCCCTGGTAAATTCATCATAGAACCCATACGGTCAATCTGCTGTCCCCGTGTAAGGGTTTCACTCGCCAACACTACACCGGGGTTCTAAAGCAAGGCTAGGGTCCAGTTTCCTCGCGCCCAACCACCCCCCCCCCCCTTCATCTCTCCGTCACAGGAGCTTACGCCATCCTCCAAGCTAGTGAAGTCAAGCGGGTTCTTAAACGGGAAACGTAGCTAAATTCATTGACATTAGGTTCATATAACATTCACAATGATGATATTTGAAATATGCAAATATAATTAATACGACTTTATAGGTACGGTGAAAATGCAATGTTGATATTTACATATAGGCATAAATAAACAGAACATAACATAAAATTTGAAATTGCATAATATAGACAGGCTACATAAAATCATCTGGATATTAGTGTTTAATTACAATATGTAGGCTGACATTGTTGCTTTAAAAAATGCATATGGAACCTATATTAATGTTGCGGGAAATGTTGGTTCACAACGTAGGAATCTGCAGAGCTGGTATCAAATATAGATTTAATTTTAAAGATACGGGAGGATTTCAATCTGAAGGGGCACAAATAATGGTGGGGCAGTAGGTCATGTGATTCTATTTGAAAAGGGGAGGTAGGTGGGGGTGATGCATGGGGGTGTAAATCAGAAAGTTTACCTCAACACAAAATAGATTGTGTGTGCTATTCTTACCAAAATTCCAATATTTGAATATGCTTAATGAAAGGGTACATATATAGTATACACTTATTTTATTCCTAAATATGGAAAAACAAAGGACACTTGATTTTTTTCTCATATAAGCTAATATTATTTCAGTAAAGGAAAACATAATCTATTGAAATAACCACAAAACACAATTAATTTACAGAAAAGTTAAAAGTGTACCAGAAAGAGCACGTCTTGTAATTTGAAAAATAACAACAACAAATACGACTGTTGAGTTTGCTTTTTTTTACAAAACTGGGAGGGCATGTTACCCTCTCTACTACAAACTTCGCCTCACCTGTTTAAAGATGAACCCCCCTCCCCCCCCCCCAAAAAAAAAAAATTACGTGGCGTTTTCCGACTTGCAGGGATCAGTTTAAGCGGTTTGCGGTTGAACAGTGGATTACAATGTCTTAATATTTGCAGTTGGTTTAGAACCATGAACAATCGTCTTTTACGAAAGGTATTTATTTTGTGGCTTTGTTTCAACAATTCCTCAACGCCGCTGATTGGTTCGCTGCTGATGGATCGTCTGCTGTTCTTCGAAGAACATAAAATCAATTAGTAAGACCGCCCCTATTAATATCGCCTTCGTTTTCACTTCTAAGTCCATCGGGAATTGGATAGCAAAGTTGTCGGCTTTAGTAAACACTTCCTGAACGTATCCTGCCCATTGCTTGGTGATTTTACCGATTTCTTCGGTTTCATCTGAGGAGAGTACCTTTGGAGAGATAGAGAAAGAGAAACAAAGGGGGAAATTACTTACAAAATGAGGCTAGTTGTACATTTAGAGAGGGAGAAGACGTGGATTGAAGTTGCTGCGGCGAGGGCGGGGGTTGGGGAGGGGTGGGGTGGGGTAGAGGAGGGGGTGTTAACATTGCCCAAAAATGGATCATAGATAAGCAATAACATGCAATTTATCCTACACTATAGGAGATGATGTCATCCCTTCAAAGGTTATTCCAGAGATCCCGAATATGATAAAAGCTGTATAGTTGTAGAACCATAACTAGCACTCATATCCCGCCCCGCCCCCCACCATTTGCCTTGGACTAAGAAATATCAAGATTTAAAAACAAAAAATCATCCGGTTTTAAACTTCCATCCATTCCCACATTGGTACTCTTGGGGGAGAAATACTTACGTTGAATTCTATATCACTGTGACTTGACCCACAGCTACAGCCTGGTCCTCTTATTTTAAGCAAAGTTTCATGATTTTCGTCCAGAATCGATAAATGATCCCCGCACAAGCTTGGCCTGCATACAAAAATTAAATATATATGTAGGACTGAATTCAATTAATATAGGCTATATTTTCATTGAGTCTGGTGTTCCCAATTTCCCACATCCTACAAGGATATTTAGTATGAAATGAGTAACAATTATCAGAAATGCTACAATAGCTGTTAATTTTACATCCATGCATGCTCAGATGCAAACTAGAGCAATTTCTTGCAAATATTTAACACCTTTTAGCGGACCCTGGAATATTACCAGACATGTCATTACGTAGCCGGCTGTGTATCCGTGTTTGATAAACGTGTCTCGTGTTACATGACTTAGTCATCCACCTGTTTCCGTCCCTGTTTTCTACCCTAAAAATTACTGTAATTGGCTGCGTATCCATGTTTGATAAAATAATATATATATATATATATATATATATATATATATATATATATATATATATATATATATATATATAATATATATATATATATATATATATATATATATATACCTTTGAATAACATATCCGATAGGGCAGCCAGGCGGGGCCTCTACAGCGACATTAAAGCCACATGTTTTGCCATTACAGCATCCAGCACAGCATGCACAACAACGACCCGCACAGAACTTGAATTCTTTGCAGACCTTCATGACTTCTTGAGACATATTATCCATGATGTGCATCTCGAAGCTTCTTTTATTACCGCAATTTTGACGCACGACAGTGTCTGACTCCTCGACAGCGAAAAGAATCTAATTAAAAAAAAATGACATAGACACACACACACATAAATATATATATATATATAAATGAAAATCGTTATGAGTTGGAAAATCAAGAACAGTGAAAAACTACCAGCCTCCACCGGAATGGAACCCGGGCCTTCCGCTCTGTACACGGACACCCTAACCAATAGGCTATGGACGCTGATTGTATGTCCAGAGGTTCGAAACTGGTAAGGAAGGTCGCAATTTCACTGTAGGCGTTTGACATCTATATCAAACAATACTATTTCTGCTTTTGGTGACATATTTTGCATTCCTCTAGTGATCAAACATGATGCTAAACAACTCGATCGAAATCATCGAATATATATATATATATATATATATATATATATATATATATATATATATATATATATATATAGGGTAGGGGGTATGCAATCCATATGAAACTGCACCTGTATTATATACCTCCTAAGATGAAGTATAAACTGTATAACGTATACGTACCTGTTGACCGAGAATATTTTTCACTTTATATCTATTTGGTGTTTCGAAGTTGGTGAGAACTTCAGCTATTTCAATTTGTTGATGGACGAGGACTTGATCGAGCTGACTGAGATACTCCAGTCCTGGTGGACAACCGATGGTTGCCTAGGAAACGACAACGAAGTTACAAAAATATCAGTAGTGGCTTTGGTGGAAATAGTTTCAACAGTCAAATAACCACAAAAAAAAAAAAAAAAACCGTAGCATTATTAAAAATCAAAATAAAATGAAACTGTTAGCAAACTGCTTATCCACTAGAGAGCCTGTGTAATAGAATGTGTAAAAGTAAGTTGGCCTGACGTTTCGATCCTAGCAGGATCTTCTTCAGAGGCTAAATGACAAGTTACAGTAACAGAGGGGACAAAAACACGCACAGAATACAGACAGGTTAATGAGCACGGTGAACACAATGGGATGGATGAAAGGGGATTGTAAGTAGAAAGCAACAGGAGAAGAGGAGAGGAAGGAGATAAACTGTGGAGGGACAAAGAGAGGATTAAAGGCACAGGGTAAGGAATAAACTGGAGAGGACAAAGACAGAAAGGTGTGAAGAAAAATGGAGGGGAAGAGAGCTGTGAGAAGAAGAGTGAAAGGGGGGGGGGGGGAGAAAGGGGAGAAGGAGTAGGGAACAGAGGAAGTTAGTCATGTCCTTCCTGAATGTTCAGCCCATGAGGTTGAATGGTACGAAGGCGTTGCATCCAGAGCCTCTCTCTGCTGATTCGTACTAGGTCAGGACGGCTACCTAAGGATTCAATCCCCTGTAGGGACATGTCGTTAATGGTATGGTTGGGAAGGTTAAAATGTTCTCCAACTGGGGTCTCAGTCTTCATGGTGTTGACTGTGGATCTGTGACCATAGAATCGCTTCTTGAGGGTGGTTTTGGTTTCGCCAACATACTGGATGCCGCAAACTCTACAAGAGATCAGATAGATGACATTGGTGGTAGTGCAAGTGATGTGACCCTTAGTCTTGTGTGTGAGTTGCATGCTGTGGCTGGTGATGGAATTGGATTCAACAATGTGGTGGCTGCAGACGATGCATCTCGAAGTACGATCACATTTGAAGGTACCATGCTGAATGGGTGTGAGGTTAGAAGTAAGAGGTGGAACAGCAGCACGTACAAGAAGGTCTCGTAGGTTGCGTGGTCGTCTGTAGGCGATGATGGGTTTTTCAGGGACGGCTCGTTGGAGTCTATCTGAAGTGAGGAGAATGTTGTGGTTGTTAGAGGTGATTTTCTGAAGGGGAGGAAGATTTGGGTGGAAAGTAACAACCAGGGGCAGCTTGTTGTCGCAATCTCGTCCCTTTTTGTCCTTCACTGCCAAAGTAGATGATCTGGAAAGGGAGCGGACTCTCTGAATGGCTTCACGCACCCTTCTGGCACTATGGCCCCTGGCAATAAGGTGTTTTTCCAAAGCATCTGTATGGCGAATGAAAGAGGAATTGTTGGAGCAAATGCGACGAAGACGAAGTGCTTGACTGTAGGCAATTCCAGACTTGCAGTGACGGGGATGGCAGCTTGAAGAATGGAGATACTGGTGTGTGTCTGTGGGCTTGGTGTATAAGTCTGTAGAGAGAGAACCGTGTTCCTTGCGAACAGTCACATCGAGAAAGTTAACCTGTTGGTGAGAGTAATCAGAGGTGAATTTGATGGTGCTGTGGAAAGAATTGATGTGATGGATGAAGGTGAGCAGGCTATCCTCATCACTGGTCCAAATGAAGAAGATGTCATCAATGTAGCGCCACCAGATAAGGGGACGGCAGGGAGCCGTACTGAGCATGCGTTCTTCAAGGCTAGACATAAACAGACATGCAAAGGAAGGAGCCATCCTGGTTCCCATGGCAGTCCCGTGTCTTTGAAGGTAATGCTTGTCCATGAACGTGAAGTTGTTTTTGGTGAGAACCTGTTGCATGAGAGCTTTGATGTCAGAGATGGGTGGACAAGGTGACCGATGACGAATGGACTCAGTACACTAACAAAATTAACTTGTGTTTGTCTCAGCAGAACATTGAACTCACAGAAAGAAGAAATAAGAAAATGACTGACCTTCAGAAAAGACGCAAACGTACCGCTTGCAACCGTTTTAGAAGGCCCCAGACTCCACCTGAGTCTGAACCACCATCCTCAACTGCAGTTGTTAACTTATCTTCTTCTACTCTTACCAGTGCAGACCTTAGGCTTCTCTCCAAAGGACTCAACTTCTGTCCTACTCCTCCAGCATTTGACCAAGCGGAACTGAGTCAAGATCTTACTCATTTCTTTCGCAGAATTCGCCTTCGTGAGTTTTTCCTAGATGATCCTCCAACTGAACGGGAACCCTTCTGCAAGAAAAGTTCTTGGATGCCTCCTAAGAACAGAGTCCCTGTTTTAGAAGCCTACACACAGGTCGTCAGCTCTGAGACTAACCAGTCAAACTCTCCTCTCCGCAGAACACACGACAACCTTCCAAGAGATGAGCGTACAGCACTCTCCTCACTGATGTCTCGCAGTGACATTATCATCAAGCCAGCCGACAAAGGTTCTGCAGTTGTCATCCAGGATCGACAGGATTACATCAAGGAAGCCATGCGTCATCTCTCCAACAGTGATATTTACACTCTTCTTGATTCTGATCCCACAGATATTTTCTCCCAGCAGATAAAACAGACCATCACTGATATGTACCAGCGGAACCAGATCTCTAAGAAGGCTGTTTCTTTCCTTTCTCCCACAGACTGTAAGGCAGCCAGGTTTTATCTCCTGCCCAAAATTCACAAGCCTGGTAACCCTGGTAGGCCTATCATCTCGGGCAATGGGTCCCCCACCGAGAAGATATCCTTGTTTGTGGACCACTTCATCAAACCTCTTGTTCCTCAGATTAATTCTTATATCCATGACACTCCAGATTTCCTCAGGAAACTTGAAGATATCAAAAACCAAATCCCCAGTACAGCCATCATCGGTACTTTCGACATCACTTCTCTGTACACTAACATCCCTCATGCTGAAGGTATCGCAGCCACGTGTGCAGCCCTGTCTAAGAAGGTCCACCCTTGTCCACCCATCTCTGACATCAAAGCTCTCATGCAACAGGTTCTCACCAAAAACAACTTCACGTTCATGGACAAGCATTACCTTCAAAGACACGGGACTGCCATGGGAACCAGGATGGCTCCTTCCTTTGCATGTCTGTTTATGTCTAGCCTTAAAGAACGCATGCTCAGTACGGCTCCCTGCCGTCCCCTTATCTGGTGGCGCTACATTGATGACATCTTCTTCATTTGGACCAGTGATGAGGATAGCCTGCTCACCTTCATCCATCACATCAATTCTTTCCACAGCACCATCAAATTCACCTCTGATTACTCTCACCAACAGGTTAACTTTCTCGATGTGACTGTTCGCAAGGAACACGGTTCTCTCTCTACAGACTTATACACCAAGCCCACAGACACACACCAGTATCTCCATTCTTCAAGCTGCCATCCCCGTCACTGCAAGTCTGGAATTGCCTACAGTCAAGCACTTCGTCTTCGTCGCATTTGCTCCAACAATTCCTCTTTCATTCGCCATACAGATGCTTTGGAAAAACACCTTATTGCCAGGGGCCATAGTGCCAGAAGGGTGCGTGAAGCCATTCAGAGAGTCCGCTCCCTTTCCAGATCATCTACTTTGGCAGTGAAGGACAAAAAGGGACGAGATTGCGACAACAAGCTGCCCCTGGTTGTTACTTTCCACCCAAATCTTCCTCCCCTTCAGAAAATCACCTCTAACAACCACAACATTCTCCTCACTTCAGATAGACTCCAACGAGCCGTCCCTGAAAAACCCATCATCGCCTACAGACGACCACGCAACCTACGAGACCTTCTTGTACGTGCTGCTGTTCCACCTCTTACTTCTAACCTCACACCCATTCAGCATGGTACCTTCAAATGTGATCGTACTTCGAGATGCATCGTCTGCAGCCACCACATTGTTGAATCCAATTCCATCACCAGCCACAGCATGCAACTCACACACAAGACTAAGGGTCACATCACTTGCACTACCACCAATGTCATCTATCTGATCTCTTGTAGAGTTTGCGGCATCCAGTATGTTGGCGAAACCAAAACCACCCTCAAGAAGCGATTCTATGGTCACAGATCCACAGTCAACACCATGAAGACTGAGACCCCAGTTGGAGAACATTTTAACCTTCCCAACCATACCATTAACGACATGTCCCTACAGGGGATTGAATCCTTAGGTAGCCGTCCTGACCTAGTACGAATCAGCAGAGAGAGGCTCTGGATGCAACGCCTTCGTACCATTCAACCTCATGGGCTGAACATTCAGGAAGGACATGACTAACTTCCTCTGTTCCCTACTCCTTCTCCCCTTTCTCCCTCCCCCCCCTTTCACTCTTCTTCTCACAGCTCTCTTCCCCTCCATTTTTCTTCACACCTTTCTGTCTTTGTCCCTCTCCAGTTTATTCCTTACCCTGTGCCTTTAATCCTCTCTTTGTCCCTCCACAGTTTATCTCCTTCCTCTCCTCTTCTCCTGTTGCTTTCTACTTATAATCCCCTTTCATCCATCCCATTGTGTTCACCGTGCTCATTAACCTGTCTGTATTCTGTGCGTGTTTTTGTCCCCTCTGTTACTGTAACTTGTCATTTAGCCTCTGAAGAAGATCCTGCTAGGATCGAAACGTCAGGCCAACTTACTTTTACACATTATTAAAAATGGGTATTTCCCCTTTTTATACCTCTTTTAATTCTAAACAGGAACGAGGAAGTTGATGATCTAAACTTCCACGACAAAGTTAGCAAAGAAAACATATAATACTCTATTCGATTGGAGGGGGAGAGAAGGGGTTGGGGGTTTGGGTCTCACCTTCCGCGAGACAGGTAATATTTTATATTTTATATATATGGACTAATGTCTAAGCTATAAATTAGGTCTACTCGCAAGGACTTAGGTAAATAACAAGTTGTATTTCTTTTAATATCTATTTCAGGGGAGTGGAGAGGTAGAGGGAATGGTGAAACCTACCGACCTCAAAATCCGATCCACAGAAGAGAACCAGAGAATCAATATATACTAATGGAAGTCGATAGCGACTTACAAAAGTTTTTAAACTCTTCATTACATTGTGTGCGAATATGCCACAAAGAGAGAGACCAGTCGGCAGTTTGGGGAGAAAAAGAACGACAACTTGTAGGTCAAGTCACTCAATCCTCTGCCTCATCACAACATGCTGTCAGTAAACGCAGCTTAGGCGATGGCTCCGAATGCGAAGCCGAATCCAAATGTTAAACAACGATGTCGGTATACTTCACTAAAACTGTGGATACAGCTACGAACAACATTTCGAAAGAACTCAAGAAGATAAAGGCAAAAACCAGAAGAAGATTTGAGAAAATCTTTTGAATAACTGAAAAGGGAAAACGATTTATTATAGGAGCGATACCTCACTATTGAGCAACGGGTTGCGAAACTAGAAGAGGAATGTGGTTACATGACTCCATGATCAATAAAAACAGGAACATTTTTCACGACACAATAACGTCAGGATTGTTAATCTGAAATCGAACGAAGGTGAGAACTGTTCAGACTTCGCAACTGCAGTTTTTCAGGAGATTGGCATCCCCGCCTGCAGAATTGAAAGGGGCCCACCGAGATGAGAGATCCGTCGAATGAGGAGAAGGCACCATCTTTGTCGAGGTAAAATTTTATCAAGACAAGTTTCAAATTTTGTAAAATGCTAGAAGAGCCCTCGCAGTGAAGGGTTTATAACATCGTGGACGACCGGACAAAACAGGTCTGGAAAGGAAAAAGAAAATGGCGGCAGCAAGTACAAGAACTGTACCAAAATGGAACCAAACTCAGCCTTCTACAATGGTGAATGGAGAGGCGCAGCAGGAAAACCATTACAATTTCTGTTACTCCACACATTAAGATATACGGGTAGAGTTCTGATTGTTGAAGCGACAATTCTAGATAATTCTTTCATTCTCTGGTTAATGTCTACGGGTCCAAACTCTGATGATACGGGGTTTTCCCCGCTTTTTATCTTCTACTTTACAAATGGTTAATATCAACGATGTCATCATAGGAGAATGATTTGAACTTTATTTTCCGTTTCAAATTTGTCAAATTGGCAGGGAACCTGATGACCAAATGTTAAGGCGCCGAGGGATGAATGTATCAACTTAGTGTCCAGTTTTGATTTGATTGACATTTGGAGGGAGTGGAACCCTAGCCTAAGAGAATACTCTTGGAATTTTAACATTAAAACTCCCGGAATAAGATGTAGACAGGAATTTGGTTTCTTCTTATCTCGAGTCATATTCGCAACTTGGTTACAAAGTGCACTTCTTCTCCTATACTATGCATTCTGATCACTCAATAGTTAATTTGGCTTTTAAATATTTAATACAAATAAGCGTAGTCCAGGTTACTGGAAACTTAATAACTCTTCACTGACTGATTTGGTTTACACTTCAAAAGTAAGAGCAATTATTACTTGTGAGAATTGACGTGTTTCAGGGAAGTGACCCGTCCAAAATATGGGAATACTTTAAGTATAAAATCCGTGCTTCTAGAATAGACTTTAGCAAAGAAATAAGGGCTGCTCGTAGGAAACAGGAGACAGAGTTAATGAGAGAAATTTCGCTTTTAGAAAGTTCCTATTATAACTTTAGGGCAACAGAGAATCTGGAGAAATTGAATGATGGCAGGTTCAGGCTGGAAACTTGATATAACTATACACTTCAGGGCAGTACAATTGGTCGTTCCAGGGCTCGTTGGGTGGAACAGGGAGAAAAACAAAAATAAACATAGAGAATTGTCATGAATCTGTAAACGTTCAAAAGTGTCTCAGGACAGGATGTTATCAATAATTCAAGTATTTTAGGTGAGTTAAACAATGTTTACAAGCAGTTATATGGCAGTGTGGCTTGATCTCCTTGGTTGATCCTCCAACTTAATCTTCATTGTCCAATGCCTCTCACTGATGAGGATGCCAGCATTTGCAGCACTTCCTACAGAGGAATGTAGCCAGCCACCATTTTCTTTCAATGATAACAAGGGCCCGGGTAGTGGCGGTTTAACGGCCGAGTTTTACAGCTCTTTCGGCCTGCTGTTGCAAAGTTGGTCACAAACAATATAAATTTTTGCTTATAACCATTGCAAATTGTCGAACGAACAGTCTCGTAGTATAATTACACTTTTGCCGAAGCCTGATAGGGACCTCAATAAGTCTTATGGAATGTAGACTACCGGTATAACATTTGCTCCATAGCCTTTGGCCTCTAGAGTAAAATGGTTTATCGAAAAGTTGGTTGATTCGAATCAGACCGGTTTTGTTTAAGGGCGATATATTGGTGAAAATATTCCTTGTATTTTAGATATGATAAACTTTTCTGATGCTATGTCAATTTCTGGATTGATGGTATTTGTAGATTTTGAAGAAAAAAAGCCTTTGGTCAACTGGAGTGAGATTTTGTTTTAAGACTCTCAACATTTTCAACCTCAATGAGGATTTTTGACGCTGGGTTCAAACCCTTGTACTTTAACTCAATAGCTTGTGTTTGTAATAATGGCCTTTTCAACTCCTTGAAGAGTAGCTCTGGTTTAATGGTCAATTAATGAAGGGGGAAAACGAATGTATTTCCTCTAGGATCGTTAAAGGGAAACAAACCACCTTTTATGGACAGGTAAAAATTTAACTAGACCACTGGTCCAATTACTGTTTTGGGTATCACGATCGGAAGGGGGGGTGATCATCTTTTTTGGCTGGCAATTTCATCCCCAAACTTTCCCACCTGAAATCAATTCTCAATCTGTGGTAGCAGCATGACCTTAGTCGGCTCGTTGAAATCACGTTGATCAAAACGTTTCGCAACCTTTCGCAGCTGGTGTTTCTGTTTCGAGTTCACCCAAACCATGCCTCGAAAGTGTCCATTAGCTATAGGTTGCATCCAAAAACCTGTCGTTTGTACTGAACGGCAGGTTTATTCCAGTTGGTTAGCTGAGTTATAAGTCCCATCTTTTCGCACTTTAGTTGAGCTGCCTATTTGTCTATTATGCAACTCATCACACAGCTAGTAGCCAAATCACTATCAGATCAAGGCAGACATGGCAAGGTGTGAACAAATCAACTCTTCCAAACTAACCAGTCTGTTCGCAGAAGAGATAAAGTTTCAGTAAGTTGAGGTCAAGAGAGCTGAAAAATGCAACCTATGGTTAATGGACTAATTCTTGTCATGCCCACATTTTGGACAGGGAAGCCGGACACATAATACGGTTTTTAACAATATTTGGTATAAAAGGGATTTCATTTGTGGGCGATATCTTCGACGAGAACGGAGCTCCTCTGTCTTTTAAGGCTTTTGAAAATAAATACCAGCTGCGTGCTTTCCCGTTTACAATTGGGGCTTAATTTATGCCATTCCAATTGAATAGAGGAGGTCTGGTTGTTGTAATGCTAACTTTTTAAATCCATTTTCTCAATTGTTTGAAAGGTCCATTCAGTTTTATTCAGCCTCTCAATTCAGTCCATCAGGACAGGCTCGATATCGTTCACTGTCGTTGCACATATTTAGTACCAAGGTTTGACCACATATTCTGATGTACATGCACCGACTGTGTGTAACGTTTGTACATGTTTACAATTCGTATGCATAACGTACTGCATAACAAGATAACGATGTCTGAAAGTCTAACGAAATTTACAGCCAACAGTTGGCAAACCGACGTCAAATGTGTCGAGATATGGAGCAGTATTAAGAGTGGCAAATTTCCATCAACGACCGTTTCTTAAATAAGTAATTCTTTTTTCCACACAAGGTTTTATTTTTCGTATTTGGAAACGTTTACTGTCACCCTAACAATTATTTAATTATCCACCTGAAGTAATATATTTTCGTATGCAAGAATAGTAACACCGAGCCAAATATTGGTGATTTCTTTTATACATTTAAATTTGCTTTGAGCTTTGAAAGTTTGAATTATTTTAAGCGAAAGCAGCCCCAGAAAAATTAAGTGAATTTTCCGGAGCTTAGAAACGCCTTTTCATTTTGTCAAAACTTGCTTACGTAGATGTTTCTCATTTAGCCGTGTATTGCAATTGGTTTCATTTGTTTACAGCAACTAACATTAACTGATTAAATGATTATTACAATGAATATTATATTTATTATCATTATAATTATAACTTCTGGCTTTCCAGCGCAGTTGGAGATATTCGGAATAAATTATATCTCGAAATATTTAGTTCAAAGTTGCGTTCGAGTACGAACATGTGTGCTTTGGTTATGATTATGAGAACAAAATGAAATGGTATAACCTCACAATTATTTACGCTAAGTTTTATAGTTACTTTTGCAGAATAAACAAAAGCGTTCCAAATTGAAGTTAGTTCACGAGCTTCTTGTTCCAAGACAGTATCATTCTGTTGGATCCGGTAATTCAGAGGTCAGACTATAAATTAAGTGCACATGTGAATTTCATTTGAAACTAATTGGAGCCCATAAACTACAAGTTCATATGTGTTGGTGGTGTATGGTTAATTCGCGCGCTCCCGAACTTCCGTTCTACTGTGATGGTTTACACACATGTGTTGTTAAACTAGTAGACGCTGTAATAGCCGTGTTTGAAAGTTTCAACCACTTGTAACCACTATTTTCGAACGTAACTTTATCTATACAAAGTCCTTAGAGAAAAACCAGGCTAAATTGATATATTGTATACAGGCGAAGACAATATTACATTACGAGGTCCATTAATTACTGATTCTCTGCCATCGATAGTAATGATACAGTACAAAACTTAACGCATGGGCGGAAGTATAATTTTTTTCGTTGGAATCATAAATAACTTACGGAAGGTCGATCCATCCAAGATAACCCCGCACCAGGCACTTGAAGGGTCGGTTGGGCCTTACCAGGAGGTGACGTCACCGCTGTTATGCCTGTCATACCAAACTGTGGAGTATTCGCCATGGTCTGGATCAATATAGTTAATGTTGAAAAACGCAATTCAAACAGGATCGATAAGTTCAACTGTCCACGGAGCTATCAATATGCCAATTGTATTTGTGATAGCGATATTGTCTAGATTACCTCTAGTTCTGTCCGCTGACATCATGCTTCAAAGCAATCGCAGTGACAATACAAACAGTTCTTAACCTGGTTGTTTATCAAACCAGGCAGAAGAGAAAGAAAAAAGAAAAAGAAAAAAGGGAGAATACGGATATAGACGTAAACCTGCACAGCCTACTCAAAACATAGTACTTCCTTCCTTATTGCAATCTTAATGTATATACCAGACGTGTTTGATGTGTATAAGAGTATGTATATTTATTGTTTTCTCTTCCAAGTCACTTGTCATCAAAAACAATTTAGACTACACGTTATGCCAATGAAAATAAAACAACAATTCCATACAATTCCTGTAAACAGACCGATTCATTATTTAAGGAACTTCACTATCTAGAACAAAGCGGCTACAACAGTTATGTGCTGGAAGGTGGGCTAACTAGCAGTGTTACATAAAGTTGACTGAACACATTCGCCTGTTTAAAGACTAAGGACGGGTTACGACGATATTCGTGCCTAGGCCTACTTTACCGCCGGTGTGACAGTACAGAGTGTCCCCTGTACAAAGTGTCCCCGGGGACACTCTGTACCAGCACATTTAGTCCAGTCGGACATTATCTGCTGAAATTGTGTCCCCCTCTTCACAGCAAATATAGTCCAGCTGGACAAAATGTCCTGGAACAAATTGTCCGCAAATGCTTCATAGTATATTTTGTCCCGCTTAAAATTTTGGCAATTCGCCATTCAAAAGGCAACTATTCATTATATCAATCATTAAAACAGATGTATACATAGTTTGATGTTACAGGTAATAAATGATACGTTGTGCGTTGCTACAAAACAAAAAATAGAAAAAGAAGAAAAGTTAACAATTCTTTCATATTCTTTCAAAGATGTTATCATGTTTTTGTTGTGATTGCTGCTATATATTTTATCTTCCGTATATTTTGCATGTTGTATTCTGCCACTATATTGCGGTCATAGTCATCTTTACAGAGGGAGCGATCGCATCAACCTAAATTCCTCCCCAACAGTGGCGGGTACGGGATAGGGCAGGCAACAGCTACAACAACAAAATAATTGCTGAGGTAAAAGATAAGGAACTTCAAAGAATAATCCAGGTCAAAATTATGTTTTGATATGTTAAAGAGGAACATAATTTAAGCATTCTGGTGAAGTTTCTTTTCAATTCCTATCGTTTTTGAGATAATGAGAGTTGAAGTTACCACCTTACGTAACAAAAGTGTACTTGGAGCAAACAGGTGTGACGTCATTGTTTATGTTCATTGTTTATGCTCCTCTTTAACATATCGAAACACATTTTTGACCTCGACTCTTTAAAGGAGTTCCAACTTCATTGTTGCCGTATTTCTTTTAGACACAGTGGGTAAGATTTGGCAATTATGGTTTTTGTACTTTATCGGTCTACGAGAGTTGCCTAGCAAACATGAAACTTCATCTTTGCAAAAAGCTCATGATAAAACGGTAACCTTGGGTCTTTTTCAATTTACATCCTAATATACAACAATTAAGTATACAACACTCAGGCCATTATACATCATTTTAAGTGCAATGTCGAGGGGAGGTGGTTGGGATGGTAAGTTATCGGTTTGTGCCATGGGGAGGGGTCTTGTTAAGTCCGTAACCTATATGTGATGAGCTCCAAAATATTTTTGCTTGCTAATAACAATCCTGAGTTAGGTGGAAGACACTTCCCTGACCTTTAAAATGTCATCACTCCCCTCTCCGTACGAACCTAAAACCTACCACTTGACTTTCATTACCACTTTATTGTTTACTTTTTACATTTCCTTATTTTTCTCACTCAACAGTCGAGTCAAGGTTTTCTCCTCTCAAAAAGGTGGAGGGGCCAGCCACCCTCCTCCCCTGAACGCTAAACCCTGTTGTGATGGCCATCTATATCAGCCTGGGCAAAGAGTGAAAAAGTGATTATGCATGGGATAATTCATGAGGAAATTTATCTGGAATGATGATTCTCCCTTTTCTAGCTCCGAGGCGACTTAAGTTAATCCATGCTTTCTAGCACATCCTTCAATCAGGGAGGTATTACTTAACTAGAATTAGATACTACTGCAACTCTGCTTCCCAAAATATGTACCTGAAACTCTCTAATCCACATTAAGAACATTCTCTTGGGAGTTTGGTAAAGACCTCAATAAAACCATGCAGACTTTTGACTTTAGAATTTCCCCTTGAACTGCTTACCACACCCGGATATTATTTAAACAGAAGGATTACCTATATAATGCTTTAATGTGCAACTTGATACCGCCAAAAGTTTCACCTTTATTGTAAGTTAAAAGAAAATGGCTGATTCTAATGTATCCAACGGGTTTGTCATTACGATTTATACAGGATTTCATAACACGAATACAAAGTTACAACAGGAAGCAGACTATGTTCAGTTATATCTTTTTCTATGAGAAGTTATCTTGGATACAATTTCCAGAACCAAGAACCACGCCTTCTCATTTGTTCTTTAATGAAGTAATGAGGTGATAAAGAATTTCATATCGGGTCAAAATGCAAACTATATGGATTTCCACCGAACGACTGGCAGTATTAAGTCAATGGCCTGTCTTTGCTTAAATGTGTAGCAGCCGACGAAACTTTCTCTCATAATATGTTAAAGTGAAAGTGTCTGCAACTAGTTAATTGCAAAGAAAATCGTTTACACATGTCTTTTGAGTCGTCTGTTAACTTCATACATACTCCCTCCATTGGTGGTCAGAGATGAGAATATCTGTTCAACCGAATCTGTGCAAAATAAAAGTTGAAAGCAATATTATGAGTAGTGAATGCCACACTGTAAGTCATACATTAAAAGGTTGAAAAGGTGTATGTTTTAGCTCCAATACAAAAAATAATTAACATTCACCATGTTGGTTGAGTGTAGACTACTAGTGTATACTCTAAACTATACTCAGGCATTGAGTTAATAAGATGATATTTTATTGTCACACCTACATGTTTATGGGCGTACTGACTCAACAATTCTTATTAATTATTAGTCATAATTTTGGTGGCGTAATATCACAAACTGAAATGTTTCAACCATACGAGCCAATACAACATTTGTGATATATTTACTCAATTAAATATCAGACATTTATCAAGCTACAGTAATCCAGGATGTACCATAAGTTTGATGCCTTTTTGTGCTCAGTTGATTTATGTGTGCAATGTCTGATTGTTTAATGACAATCAAACATTAATTGCCCTGAATCATGATCCATGGGGATCCAAAACACCCTCTGCCTGTATGACCGAAATCCAAAAACAAATAATACTAGCTAACCATTACAGTCAAATGTTCTAATTGACATCATTTTGCATCAGGAGATCTAAACAAATGCCCTTTCATGCCAAAAACAAGGTAACCCTTCCCCAGGTTTCAGAAAATACCCCCCACCAATTCACACACATAAACATATTTACCAATTTTCCTCAAGGGACCTATTAGAGCATTGGTACCTAAACTCAGTTGATACATTATCACTCTTATCATGTTGAAGTTCCTGTCAAAACAGCCAAGTAGTCATAAGTGCCCACTTTCTAAACAGAAAGTTCCCTGTGGTTACAATATCAAACTGTCCAACATTTTTTGAAAAGCAACATACAGTAGGTGATGTCTAGCTGTGAAATGTGGTCTTAATTATTTACTCATCATTTGTTTGAACAAATAAACACCAACTTGAAAAGAAAGAAGACGGCATTACGGTTCGAATTTCAAAAACATTTACAATTGCAGGCTCTGTCTTGACTGTTGTTCTATTTCCATTGCTTCATTCTGTACACAGGTCTAGGTAACAAAATAGTGGGATATCTGATCGAAACAGGGTCTTGGTTGATTAAGGCCAATTATAATTACTAAGCATACATGAAACTATACTGTACCGTATTTAAAATTGCTTAAACCACTAAACCAGAAATGTATTTTCCAACTTATGTGCCTATGTGGATGGTTGCTCTGCAGTTATGTCAAAGTGTGGCTTAAAGGTATACTGTATTGACCCTAAATATGCCAGATTTTCACTTTGGTCAACATTTTATGTTTCTATGTTTATTAAAACCCTGGAGGAATTTTACTTCATTGTAACATTCAATCATCTTGTGTCTGAGCACAATCTGAAGGGTTCATACCTCCAGGAAAACTTCTACCAATTAGAGTGGCTAGAAATTAGGACTTTTACAGACAACCTTTAAACTTGTAAATGTTTCGTTTGTCCAGACAGAGTGACTTTAACTAAACTTGAACTTCACTGCATGCTGTGGACAACCTGTACAATAAGAACAGCTTGAGACTTACCTGTTTCCATAATCCAGTTACAGGAATGCTGTTGATACTTTTTTGTAGGTCTACGGGACAGTGACGCTTTGACCTCCTGGTTCATCTCGCAATGTTGAACATACCTTACTACGTCCACGTTGATAGTTTTCCAACACAATCTAGACATAATATATTGTTTGGTTATCTATGCTAACATTAGCACCTTCAAAAGAGATAAGAAAATTCATGATCAAGGAGAGATTATGATTGTTTGCCCCCCCCCCCAAAAAAAATAATAATAACAAATAAAACTGCTGCAGAATTGGTAGGTTTAGCTGAAGTGCCACTAAAATTTAGTTACAACTCTGTATCAGTGTTTGAAATGGAATATTCACATTATTGTTCATATTGCATGGCTACTATTTGGTTTAGGTGTTTATTAAATTTCTACTGCAGTGAGGTTTGGCATGTAAAGAATATGGCACACCTAAAAAAGTACTATCAGGCCTTCAATATCTTACCAATCAAAATTAAAGAACGTGAATTTGTTACATACTATTAGGCTATTAGTACCACTTTCCTCTAGAAGTAGAGCTGTAGCTGTATGCTATAGTCCATTAATTTCATTTATGTTGTCGCATACATGCAGGCCAGACTATCTCTGTAAGCTTTAGTGATATGGCTGGTTATTGCAGCGGACATACAGTGCAACTGGGCGGCAGTGTAGTAGGCCTAAGCAAAAATATCGTAGTAACCGTTCTCAGCTCTTAAAACAAAGTGATTGTGTTCAGTCAACTATAGGTTACACTACTGATTAGCTAACCTTCCAGCTGAGAACTGTTGCAGTGCCTTTGTGATAGATCCTTCCTGAAAATGAAGTAGAACTGTTTATCGGAATTACATGGTCATATTGTTTTCATTGGCAAAACGTGTAGTCGAAAGTTGTTTTAACAGATTTATGACAAGTGACATTGGAAGTGAAAGGAATTAACATACTCTTATACTGACACCATACACGTCTGGTACATACATTAAGATTGCAATAAGGAAGGCAGTACTATGTTTTGAGTAGGCTGTGCATGTTCACACTCATATCCGTTTTCCTCCTTCTTATGTTTTCTTTCGCTTCTTCCTGATTTAATAAAAAGAAATAAAAATTTTAGGACCTGTTTTCTACTGTCACTACGAGTGCTTTGAAGCATGATGTGAGCGGACATAACTAGAGGTATTCTATACAATATCAGTCTAGCACAAACACAACTGGCATATTATAGCTTCGTGGACTCTTGAACTTATCGATCCTGTTTGAATTGCCTTTTCAGCATTAGCTATATCGATCCCGACCATGGCGAATACTCCACAGTTTGGTATGACAGGCATCACAGCGGTGACGTCAATTCCTGGTTTGGCCCTACAGACCCTTCAAGTGCCTGGTGCGGCTTTATCTTGGATGGAAAAACCTCCCGTAAGTTATTTATGATTTCAACCCAAAAAGTATGCTTTCGCCCATGCGTTAAGTTTTGTACTGTATCATCCCTATCGATGGCTGAGAATCAGTCATGAATGGGCCTCGTAATGTGATATTGTCTTCGTCTATATACACTATATCTTTTTAGCCATTTCTTTATTTAAGGATTTTATATAGATACAGTTACGTTTGAAAATAGAGGTTACAAGTGGTTGAAACTTTCAAACACGGCTATTACAGCGTCTACTAGATTAACTACACATGTGTGTATACCATCACAGTAGAACGGAAGTTCGGGAGCGCGCGAATTACCCATACACAACCAACACATACGAACTTGTATTATATGGGCTCCAATTAGTTTGATATGAAATTCACACGTGCGCTTAATTTATAGCCTAACCTCTAAATTACCGGATCCAACAGAATGATACTGTCTTGGAACAAGAAGCTCGTGAACTAACTTCAATATGGAACGATTTTGTTAATTCTGCAAAGGTAAATAAAATACTTTGCCAGAAGTTATAATGATAATAATAATAACATTGCGTCGTGAAAAATGTTCCTGTTTATTGATCATGGAGTCATGTAGCCTATTTTCCTCTTCTAATATCTCAACCCGTTGCTCAATAGTGAGGTATCGCTATCGTTTTCCCTTTTCAGTTATTCAAAAGATTTTCTCAAATCTTCTACTGCATGGCCAAATTCTGCTTTAATCTTCTTGTCAAAGAATTCTTTCGAAATGTTGTTCATAGCTGTTTCCACCGTATTAGTAAAGTTTACCGACGTCGTTCTGTAACATTCTGATTCGGCTTTGTATTCAGAGCCATCGCCTAAGCTGCGTTTACTTACAGCATGTTGTGACGAGGCAGAGGATTGAGTGACTTGACGTACAGGTTGTCGTTTTTTTTCTCCCCAAACTGCCGACTGACCTCCCTCTTTGTGGCATATTTGCACAGAAACAGGATATAAAAGCAACGGCAACCAAGATAGACGAAAATTGTCCCAAAAGTTAGAGGTGGATCGTATCTAGAAGGAGATTATCTGTAGCACTAAATAAGTACGTTCTTACATGGTCATGACAGGCTCGTTCCCAATAATAATAATAATTATCATGATAATAATAATTATATTGAGGATTTTTAAAGCGCAGACATATCCATCGGTAACGGTGCTCGTGGCGCATACCAATATTACCCTGGTCAACGATAACCTGTCAAACATAGGGACATGCCCTCCACATGGCAGCAGCTTAACAGCGCCCACCTGTCAGTCCCAGTCTAACAGGCCCCCATGTAAACACTTGGGTGAAAGAGAGGCAATGGAGATGAAGTGCCTTTCCCAATGACACAACGTAATGATCTGGCCAGGGCTCGAACCTGCACACCTTAGAACACAAGTCCACTGCCTTAACCAGCTAAGCAGCGTCCAAATAACAGTTTATCTCACAGGTCCCCATATATACACCTGGGCGAAGAGAGGCAATGCAGATAAAGTGCATTGCCTTGTCCAAGGACACAACGTAATGATCTGGCCAGGACTCGAACCTGCAAACCTTAGATCACAAGTCCAATGCCTTAACCTCTTGAACACAACGCTCTCAACATATTCCAAGCATACTGGTGAATGTTTGCATTCGATTCCTACATGTGGGATATGAGAAAGAAACAAACATCGTTTGGACACATTTCAAACCCACTGTACAAACTTAAAGCACACATGTCTGATATCTTAGAATCTACATGACCAATTGGTTGTGATGAAGAGTTTAAAAACTTTTCTAAGTAGCTATCCACTTTCATTAATATAATATTGATTCTCTCATTCTCTTCTGTGGATCGGATTTTGATGTCAGTAGGTTGAACTATTCCCTCTACCTCTTCACTCCCCTGAAATAGATATTAAAAGAAATACAACTTGTTATTTCCCTAAGTCCTTGCGTGAAGACCTAGTTTATAGCCTAAAATTTAATCCATTTCACCTCGAAAATATTACTTGTCTCGCGGAAGGTGACACGCAAACCCCTCCATTCAAATGGAGTTTGTCGTGGAAGTTTAGATCATCAACTTCCTCGTTTCCTGTTTAGTATTGAAAGAGGTAAAAATAAGGGAAATACCCGTTGTTCATATGTCTGCGTTTTTTGTTTGTATTTGACTATTGTAACTATTTCCACTAGAGCCACTACTGATAATGTAATAACTTCGTTGTCGTTTCATAGGCAGCCATCGGTTGTCCACAAGGACTGGAGTATCTCAGCCAACTCGATCAAGTCCTCGTACATCAACAAGTTGATATGCAAGAGGTTCTTACCAACTTGGAAACGGCAAACAAATATCATGTGAAAAATATTCTCGGTCAACAGGTACGTGTACGTTATACAGTACCGTATATACTTCATCTTAGGAGGTATTTAATACAGGTGCAGGGGTATGTGGGGTGCATACCCTCTCCACCCTACCCTACACAATACCCTCCCCGCCCACACCCCAGTCTTCAACCCTACACAACACAATCTAACGAAAGATCGTTATCAGCACAATTCTGTGTAGACCAGTTTATTTAAACTTAATTTATTGGCTAATATTTCTCAGAAGATATAGATCCGACGTACATGTTTTTCTTTGGGGGGGGGGGTGGGGTGAGGGAGAGGTTGGGCTCCTGAAAATATACCTACTTATCGACATCTTCCTATAAGATTTTGTTACCTAATAAGATTATTTTGTGTATTGGATGTTGAAAAAGCAGTAGTGGAACTACCTGTCTCGCGAAAATAATTTAACGTACTGTGTAACATTTATTTTATTTTTTAATATCATATGTTGATATATAAATATATTTATCTCTATACCATTTTTTTCTTAATTTAAATTAAATTTTTTTCGCCGTCGAGGAGTTACACAGAGGCGTGATTCAAATTAGCGGTAATAAAAGAGGTTTCGTGATGCACATTATGGATAATATGAATCAAGAAGTCATGAAGGTCTCCAGAGAATATAAATGCTGTGTGGGTTGTTGTTGTGCATGCTGTGCTGGATGCTGTAATGGCGAAAAATGTGCATCTAAAGCCGCTGTAGAGGCCCCGCCTGGCTGCCCTATCGGATATGTTGTTCAAAGGTATATATGTTTACTCTCAACATTACACAGAAAGGATGATATTACGTTAAAAATAGTTGAAACGTTTCAAGGTTGATACTGGGGTGTAAGCTCAGTGGTTAACACCGGTGCCTTTCAATAAGGTGCCCGGTTCGAGTCACTCCCAGATTAATGTATGTCGTCCAGTTACAGAGTTGTTGACAATTGACAACTCATAATCATGGACGTTAAATATGAATCTAAGAAACTGACTTCGGTCAGCTTGCGGCTTTGATAAGCCAATGAGGCTTCTTCGCGAGTTTCTGCTTGCAGGAGGATCTAAAATAAGTATATACATACATTCATTGTATTCAGTCCTAAATATATATATTTTTGTTCACGCAGGCCAAGCTTGTGCGGGGATCATTTAGCGATTCTGGACGAAAATCATGAAACTTTGCTTAAAATAAGAGGACCAGGCTGTAAATGTCGGTCAATTTACAGTGACATAGAATTCAACGTAAGTACCCCCCTCCCCCCCCCCCCAAAAAAAAGTGTACTAATAAAAGGATGGATGGACTTTAAACTGGATGGAAAAAAAATAAATCTTGATATTTCTTAGTCCAAGGAAAAAGGTGGGTTGGGGGGATTTGAGTGCTAGTTATGATTCTAAAACTATACAGCTTTTATAATATTCGGGATCTCTTAAATAATCTTTGAAGAGTTAATGGCATCGTCTCCTATAGTGTAGGATAAATTGCATGCTATTGTTTATAAATGATCCATGATCCTTTTTTTTTGGCAATGTAAATACTCCCTCCTCTACCCTCCCCCAACCCCCGCCCTCGCCGCTGCAACTTCAATCCACGTCTTCTCCCTCTCTAAATGTACAACTAGCCTCATTTTGTAAGTAATTTACCCTCTGTTTCTCTTTCTCTATCTCTCCAAAGGTACTCTCCTCAGATGAAAACGAAGAACTCGGTAAAATCAGCAAGCAATGGGCAGGAGACGTTCAGGAAGTGTATACTAAAGCCGACAACTATGGTATCCAATTCCAGATGAACTTAGAAGTAAAATCGAAGGCGATATTATTAGGGGCGGTAATACTTATTGATTTTATGTTCTTCGAAGAACAGCAGACGGTCCATCAGCAGCGGACCAATCAGCAGCGTTGAAGAATTGTTGAAACAAAGCCACAAAATAAATACCTTTCGTAAAAGACAGTTTTTCATGATTCTATATATAACAACTGCAAATATTAAGACATTGTAATCCACTGTTCTATCGCAAACCGCTTAGACTGATCACTGGCAAGTGGGGAAAACGCTACGCAATATATTTTTATAGGAGGGGAGGGGGCATCTTTAAACAGGTGCGGCGGAGTTTGTGGCAGAGGGGGTCACGTGCCCTCCCAGTTTTGTAACTCAACAATTTCTTCATTTTTGTTGCTGATATTTTAAAAATTACAAGACGTGCTCATTCCGGTACATTTTTCTGTAAATGAATTGTGTTATGTAGTTATTTCAATAGATTATGTGTTCCTTTACTGAAATAATATTAACTTATATTCAGAAAATAATAAAGTTTCCTTTTATTTTGCATGTTGGCGAATAAAACAAATGTATATTTATTATGTGCTCTTTCGTTAAAACATATTCAAATATTGGACATTTGGTAGGAATAGCACACATGTTCTATTTTGTGTTGAGGTAAACTTTCTGATTTACACCCCCATGCATCACCCCCTACCCACCTCCCCTTTTAAAATCGAATCACATGACCTAATGCCCCTGCATTATTTGTGCCCCTTCAGATTGAAACCCTCCCGTATCTTTAAAAGTAAATCTATATTTAATACCAGCTTTGTAGATTCCTACGTATGAATGAACCAACATTTCCCGCAAAAGAAATATAGGTTCAATATACATTTTTTAAAGAGTGTCATGTCACCAACAATGTAAGCCTACATATTGTAATTATACAAGGGACGAAAAGGGACCCTAGCCTGCTTTAGAACCCCGGTGTAGTGTTGGCGAGTTTAATCCTTCCACTGGGGGAAAGAGAATTGACTGTATGGGTTCTAGAATATGACGAAGTTACCTGGGAGTGGTGTTACCAGGTCTGAGCAAGCCCCGCGATTTTATTCAATGCCCCCCCATCCTTCCCCCGCACCCTTAATCGATGCATACATCTAACAAATGCATACGACTTTCAAATTCATTGTACTTAAAAAGCTGCATTCTCACATATTATACGTGAGTTAATCAGATATATATATATATACATATTTTAATATTTTTAAAGTCTATAGAGTCAGAGAAGCTAATGTTTAAGGTTACATTTATTTTTATATGTTTAAAGAGCTACTGAACGTTAGTAATCTAAGTATTTTTTTTTTAAATATTCAAAAGTCAACAGTTGCTTACGGAGATTTTGTTACACCAAAGCATGTCTCTTTTACCATGGATACATACATTAACGTATTATAACCTAAGTATCTTATGTATGTGAGTGCAAGGTCGATGATGACGTCACACCTCCGGTATATAGGGCAATTCATTTCATTTCATTTTGTTTTATTCTATTCTTTTATAACTTCATGTATATAGGCCTAACTCAATTTTTGTTTCTTTCTACAAATTTTGCTGAGACGACAATACCGCGTCGTGTTTTCATTGAAAAGTTTTGTAATGAATTTCACAGAAATCGTTAAAACTCATTTACCTCTCACGTGCTTTATTTTGAGTCTTGCGATGTACGTTTCGAGAAGATACGAGGAGATAGGTTTCGAGCATGGACGTCAATCTAGGGGGGAGACGGGGGACACGTCCCCCCACATTTCGATGGATGGGGGAAACAATATCAAATGTCCCCCCCCCCCACACACATTTGGAAAAACAGTAGTGTCGTGGCTCTATTTGGTTACGGCTTACACATCTTAGGATTCATATCCTCGAATATCACTCAATTTTGTTGAATGGAGAATTCCACCCAGATCTCGTGAGTTGGTACCCTGAGCTCTCCAACAATCTTAAGCTTAGTCTGCCTTTCTTTCGAGGCCAGTTCCATTCGTCGTCGGTTGAAGGGTATAGACAAATATTCAAGTCGATGAATCCAGCGGTACGGGCTATGCTTGGTGAAGTCGAAGCTCTCTTGCGGTTGCTCCTCGTCTCCTCCGCCAGTTCGACGGAAGCCGAGAGATGTTTTAGTGCTCTGAGGCGTTTGAAGACAAGGCTACGGAGCACCATGACTCTACAGAGGCTGAACCATGTGATCGTGTTCCATATTCACCGCACAGGGACGTCGTCAGAGGGGGTGTGGGGGTGTCTCACCCCAATCTTGGTAAAACTGACGCTAGTTGGAAAATTGGAGTGCGACAGTCGGAATTTCCGGCTGTCGCACTCTAGTTTATCTAGGCCTATTCATTTATCCCTGTGATTGTGCGAATTTAAAAAAAAAAAATCGGTCAAAATTGACCTTTAACCTGTCATATTTACCACGTTTTCCTTGCCACTTTGGGAAATTGTACCTCGCGATTCCTATACTCCAAAACTTCGTATGATTTTGAATACTACAAAACATGCCTAATAGAACTACCGTCATAGGCGTAGGAGCCCAATTTGATTTGTGGGGGGGGGGGGAGTTGTAACGACTTGCCCGAAAAATATAACCCAAATTTTCGATAATTTGGTAATGTGCATATCATACAGGCATGCATCGGTTTTTACATCGCATGCATATAGCATACAATCATTTTCCGTCTTAATACCCTTCCGTATGGTGAGAATTGTTGGGTAATAATAATATCAGGTTTAACCACTGAAAAACACATTGCAAATTATCTTTCTTTCAGTAGGTGCTCAAAAGCTATCAGCATATTGCCCGAATTTCACAAAAATATTTGGTTGGGGTGGGGGCAATAAGTTTGTGAAATGAGTGCCAGTGGGTACAAATGTATCGCAACAAGTTCGTAACAGAGGTGCAGTCGCGAAAGATTGGGTTTTCTTACTGACACTGACCGTATCGTTGACGAGTAGCGCGAGAGTGAGGGGTACAAAGCAGCAGTCGGAATTTTCTGGCTTCAAAACCGATTTTCAGCCACTACACCCCCCCCCCCCCCCCCCAATCATCAGGCCTTAGCTACGTCCCTGGGTATATGGTGGTTACATAGTACGCTCCGACCAGAATTTACCCGATAACCAGATGCAGATCCACCTAGCAACCGAGGTAACTTGCTTGAGGACTCCAAGTTAGAACGAACAATTACTGATTTATTTTCATGCCTTCATCACTTTAGCCACCACTCACATGGGACCTATTCTAAGTCTGACGATACATGCGCATGTGTGAGGTCCTAAAACATAATAAAAGTGGTTTGTCTTGCTATCCTTGTTTTCAAATTTCATATAAATGGATTCTCGTAGACCCAGCAACCTGGTTTAACATGCTGGCGTTTGACGACTTTTGGCCAAATTTGCGTTAAGCTCGCTATACGAACTCGGATCTGGGCTGTGCCTTATTAGTTAGTTATTTAAATAATTAATAATGGCGTATGAGGAAATGCACCATTTTGTGATATGACTCCCAGGACGGAAAGTCGAAAAAATCACATGCAGTCGTGGCGGATAGCTTCCTTCGCCTATATGTCCGGCAAAATTTTGGGACATCGCTCCTATATACCAGGGGTGGGCAACCTGCGGGCCACATGCGGCCCGCCAGTGATTATTTTTGGCCCGTGAGGTGTCTCAAGAAAAAGAAAAAAATCAATCTATTTTGCATCATCACCAAATGCGAGCTTGCTGCTTAGAATTTATCTGCACTAATGATGCTGTCAGGTTGGTCTATTATCACCATTAATTATCAACTGGACTGTATTGACATTATGGTTTTGTGGATACAGATTAAGTTCGCACACCTATTGAGTGAACTTCCTCAGTTTCAAAGGTATGAAATCAACAGCAGGTCGTTGGTTAGGTGCGGCCCTGTCAATCTTTCACTCCTAAAATCTGGCCCATTCATTCAAAAGGTTGCCCACTCCTGCAATAGGCCTATATCTGAGGCCCTGTGGTGTCGTGCTCATCGGGGCCTGCGGGGCACAGGCCCCCCCCCCCACAACAATTTTGTGAAAGGTGTCATAAAATTTTGTCATAATTTATAAAAAAAAAGTGTTTTCGAAATCGAAAAGTAGACTAAATATTCAATTGCTCTTTGATGGTCGTTGCGGATTTTCCACACACCTCAAAGACGACATATCGGGATTAGTAATGCCATTACCTTTAAATATGTTTGTCCTAAGCTCGCGTTTGATACAGTCTCAATTAACCTGGAAAATAATCACTTCGTTATCGCGCGTTTTACCTTAGGTTTCCCTACTTTCGCTTTTTCTGCCCATGGTTTCAAACGGCATAGCTTTTTATTCACCCAGTCACCACTTCTCACGGGCATGGGCGGTGATCATGGATCAGCCAACACAAAATTGTTTCGATATCTTAAATTTTGGGCGCTTCTGGGAGACGAGGAATTGGTAAACTGAGGAATAAATGGCGATCACTTCCTTCGAGAATATTTCCCAAAATAAAAAATTGCCGGAAATTTTTATCAATTTTAGGGGTGTTACTTACTGCCATTATGCACGGGAAGTGCCGTTTCCTGCAATCTGAGGGGTCCGCCAGAAGAAAAATTTTCTTGTACGCTGAGCGACAACCGATGGTGGCGCTCCGCTTAGATAGTACTTACGGCCGGAATACTCGGATCGATTACGATGCTTCGACAACATCGGTTGGCGCGAAGCGTAAAAGAAAAATTGTGAAAATTTTGGGTTTTTAAAACCCCCAGATGGCCGAAAACGGCACTTCCCGAGTGTTTTATGCTGCGAATACCTAGCCCTAAAATATGGGTCTCAAGCCTGCAATTTCTCAGATTGCACGTAAAAATCTGTAAAAACATTGTAGTTTGTATATTCGATGGTGTTTTAAGAGAGTAGCTCTTACTCGTAGTGTACTCGCAAGAACGTTTTTGAGTGTAGTAAGGGGATGTTGGAGAACTGGCTAAAATGAGGCAAGTCATTGGCCTAAGACGAAGTTGTGTTGCGCTTACCGGTACTCACACTCACAGACGCGGTGGGGGTGACAATGTGGTCTATAGCCAGGGAACGGGCCGAGGGTCCCCCAGCATTTACTAAAATTATAACACCTATATAGTATACGTGTGCATCGGACAGATCGACAAGTATGCATTGAAAAATGGGCAGATGCACGTTTCGGAGCCATAGTAAATATTGGGGGGCTTATCATGCATTTGCCACCTCAACTTTTTCATTGGGGGGCTGAGCCCCCCCCCCCCCCCCCAAGCCACCCCCTCCCCCGGTTCCGCCGCCACTACCTTCGGTACGAAAGTGAAACACTCAGAATGCAGTACAAAGTGTTTGAATCAATGTGCCATTGGTATGCAAGTGAAACACTCAGAATACAATACCAAGTGTTTGAATCACTGTGCCATTGGTATGTAAGTGAAACACTCATAATGCAATACCAAGTGTTTGGTTTGCGGTGGCACAGTCGAAGGGGGTAAGTGAAACAATCATAATGCAATCTGACTACCAAGTGTTTGAATGTGACACACATAATGCAATACACTTCAAGTTCAATAAATGATGGCAGATAAAAATGATGAAGTCTTGGCTGATAATGGTGAAATCTTTTCCATTTGTGTTAACTGGAGGACACAGAAACACTCTGGTGGTTGCTAATCCATCTGTGCAACATATTTAGAGCATGTTCATCCTTCACGATTAGATATTGTGCAGCTCTTTAAGAAAAGCATGACATGTTTGTCAAAGGGTGTTGGGTCTGAATGGGGTATACCAGTGAGCAGGAAATAAGGGTGGTGCCTTATTTGTCCATAAGAGAAATTATGGTTTATTAAGCCCCTATATGTAATATGGTGAAGCTTTAGTAAGCTTATTTCCAAGTACTAATTGTGAGGCAAACCTGGGAGAAGCAAACAAGGGGGTGCCCCCCACCCCCTTTTGAGAAATTTGGGTTTCTAGTTGTGTATTTAAAAATTTGCTCAAGGTCTGGGAAAATGTTGGGGAGACATAATCTGCCCCTGCCCCCCCCCCAACCCCATATTCCCGCACCTTGCATATTGAAATAACCTACTGTAAGACTCTAATCCTTGGGCCTCTAAACCAACTTTAAAGTGGCCATGACACAAAAATTTCAACGTCCAAACTGTTGGGGATCCATCTACGCATGTTCTCTAGAACATATATCAACCATTCTGCCAGTTAAAAACTTGATTTTCCAACATGGCAAGATTTATGTAACAAAGAAAAATATTTGAAAAAGCCAGTCCATTCTGTAAATTTGACGTTGGAATTCGCGGAACTGCCTAAACCGTAATGTGCGTTGTGTTACGGTGACTTACAACCATAGAATCCTTACAACCAATATGTATTGTACTACCCCGATGCTGCTAATGACAATACATCATACATGTGCAGTATGCTGCGTAGTACGTTGAATACGTTAGTAGGCTGGTACTTAGGCCTGCAGTTTTGCAAATCAATTGTCTGAAACTAAATAATATTAAATATTTCATGAAACATGGAAGGTGTAAATTCACAACAACTGTAACTATTACTGTACATTGCAGGACTGCTTGTTATTGTGGACATTGTGGGCTCACGTTAATTCATTTGAACTTTCTTAAAAAAAATAAAATCAATTAGACCGTGCAGATTCATATAGCCTACCGTCAACAACGTTCAATGGTGCTGGGGGCTCCAACAAGACACGGATGGTTGTGCTACCATCATGTGCAGTCCAAAGGATCAGAAGTGATTTTCCAGCCAAAGGTCAGTTCACTGGATTTAAGTTGCCAGGAGAAAACTTGATTGTATTAGTCAGGTGGCTTAGCAACTTTAACGTTACCGGCCGGACACAAATACCAAATTTGGCATGGAGTTTCTTTACGACCTATCTACTGACTTTATCCGTGGAACCCACTTAATCGGCTCCGATTTTTTCAAGATGGCGGCCAAATCCAAGATGGCTGCCAGAAAAAAAGGAAATGTCATATATCTGGCTGTAAAAAACAGAAATGAATCCTGATTAGTATTGAAAATCCAACCACCAGACTGACTTTTAGTCGATGCAGTGTGAAAATTAGACAGATTTACTATCACGTAATATTTTGTGACGTCGAGGGGTGAAGCAAAGTAAAATGCAAAATTTACATTTTCAAAACTCTACCGCTTAAGAACGGCGAATCTGACTTGAATGAAATGTTACCGAATTTTGAAGAATATATAAATATATATGCAAGCATTCATTGACTTTGAAGAAAACATTAACTTGACATTTTCACCTATGGAGGAAGAAAAATCAGCAATTACTGTGTAAACTCAATAGCGACATTCATTTCGTTTCCCTCTTGACGTCAACGGACCCGGATATTTAATTTAGGTAACACAAAAACGAAATGAGTTTGAAACTCAAAATTTAATATTTGGGGTAATAAAATACACTCTTTTCATCTACGTTAGCTTCAAATCAATCCGTTGCACCAACGGGACCTTCAAAAATGTAAGTTCTACGAAGTGAGTCACCAATCTGAGTATACACCCCGAAGGGCGTGTCGCCTTTGGCCGGTTATTGCAAAAGGATCCGGGCCAGAGGTGGCGAAAAAGAAAGCCACCCAAGAACCTAACAAAAAAGGCAAAGGGAAACGAAGGATTCTCAAACGCACTTTCAAAGGACCTTTCAAAGGAGAAAGCGCAGTTTAGATGGAAGGTGGACCAAACCAAGCCTACCGCTCAGGGGTATCTTTTACAGAACGGTCCTTTTGACAAGGTTTGGTTTTCGCTTTCCCCGAATGAAATCAAACACATTCCTCTCCAATCTCACCAAGGCATGATCCGGTGCAGCGACCACAGTACCAGGATACCAAAGGAGAGGAACAATAAAACGATTAACAACTGTAACCTTCCCAGGGAGGAAGAACCACCTCCGACTGAATGTGTCGAGCCTTGTCTCCACCTGATCAGCCTTCTCGGCCCAAGTGGTGGCCTCCGGGGCACCATAACCTAGCCAGATGCCATTTACCCTGATCATGACATCTGACCAAGTAGCATCAAAGGGAGTGATTTGCCGCGTCAACCTCCTTAACGCAGCCTTTTGGTCTTGGACTTGTTGAGTCTGGCATCAGTAGCCTCTTGGAAGGTGGCTAAAACCTTCGATAAAGACTTGAAGGAGGCAAGGTCCGACACAATACAAGTGACGTCATCGGCATATTGCACGCTTGTAACTCTAGCCCCACCCGGTAAGATTGAAGGGTTGAAAACCCAAGCATCTGCCCAGCGAGGTACTGAGCATTTCGCTGAAGAGAACATACAACAACGGGGAGAGGGGACAACCCTGACGGACTCCCCTTCGAACCGGAAGGGACCAGAAGTTAATCCGTTAAAATTGACCATGCTCGAGACGTCCTTATATAGTAACGAGACCCAACGAATAAACACTGAGTTCAATCCGAAGGATTCTAAAGTTCTAAACAGAAAGTCGTGATCTAACATGTCAAAGCTAGGCCTTCTCCTGGTCCAAGGAGACCAGTGCACATGGCAAATCACGAACTTTAACAAACTCGATCATCAACCAGAGGTTATGTTGAATACGCTTGCCTCACACAACACAAGTCTGGAGAGGACCTACAATATCCGGCATCACATCCGCTAAGCGATTTCCTAATGCTTTGGCCAGGATTTTGTAGTCCACAGTTGACAGCGTTATTGGACGCCTATTCGGGTCCAAAGAATCTCCCGACTTTGGGAGGAGAACAATACAATATTTCCAACCCGCTGTGTTAAGCTTATGTAATTCAACTGGAAAGAGGTAGCGAACACGTCTCTCAGGTCCCCACCGAGAACCTCCCAGAAGGTCCTATAGAACTCAGCAGGGAGGCCATCGGGACCGGGGACTTTCCCTTCTTCATCGCTGCTACCGCTGTCCAGAGCTCACCAACGGAGGGATTCGAACCCAAGCTATCATTTTTACTCTGAGGGGCGGGGGGGGGGGGGCTTGTCTATACCAGACAACAAGTCTTCCTGGAGATCCTCGCTAACAGCAGCCCTGGAGTACAGGTTCGAAAAGAACGACCTAAATATCTCAGATGACTAGTGACCTGACTTAGCCTGTGTTGTTCGCAGAATTGACGTTGTGTTTATGAAGGATGTAAAATCGCACAAAATCTCCCAATGAGTTGGTATTCACATCTGGTCGGTTTTCCCTTCAAGTTACCCTATTAAATAGTTGACTCAATGTAATCAGTCTTACATGACATTCGTAACTCCCGTATAATAACGGGCTCTGCGACAGTGTCTTTCCACGGTTGGTCACACCTCAAAGTTCCCAAATAAGTCCTCAGTGGCTTCCTGAGCCAAAGTGACACAATTAGAATACCAGCCATAACATACAGTCAGGGTGCTAGCCCGGTTTCATTTACACGTTTGAGGACGGAAGGTTTGATGGTCCCGATCAGTAAAGGCCACAGGGGATCTGGGGAATGAATATATATGAAATTTCCTTTTTTTCCAGGCGGCCATCTTAGATTCTGGTCGCCATCTTGGAAATGGGTGACCCAAGCAACGTTTCATGACCATCATCTGTTTCAGTGACCCCGGAAACACCTGAATTGACCCCTCATTTGTTCATTTCTGATTTTTACAGCCAGATATATGACATTTCTTTTTTTTCTGGCAGCCATCTTGGATGTTGGCCGCCATCTTGGAAATGGGTTGCGGAAGCAACATGCCATGACCATCATCTGTTTCAGTGAACCCCGAAAACACCTGAATTGAGCCCTCATTTGTTCATCTCCGATTTTTACAGCAAGATATATGACATTTCCTTTTTTTGCTGGTGGCCGTCTTGGACTTTGGCCGCCATCTTGGAAAATCGGAGCCGATAAAGTGGGTTCCACGGATAAAATCAATAGATAGGTTTGAAAAGAAATGCCAAATTTGGTTCTTTTGTCCTGCCGGTAACGTTAATCCTAAAAATTGTTGCTAAGCCACCTGACTATATAGGAAGCCTTGGTTTAGAATTCCCCCCAGAAGCACCTTTTCTATTCTACGATTGTGTTGGATTATTAATGCGTCAGGTTTCCCTCAGTGTTGAAGTTTGCAATTCAAGACTTTTAATTAAATTAAGGATGGAGTGGTCATTTTCCAGACCCCAAATCAACAATGACAAGAAAGGACATATTTTGAAGCATTCGGACACATGTATTGGCGTGAACGTGATGTCATGTAATATGTGCATAGGTGAACGGTGATTGACCTTTTTAGGAACATTTACCTCCCAGACATGTTTGCTTTGTACCTTTAATCTGGCAGCCAAAATATCCATATCTCCAATGATATTTGACAGAAAGTCATGATAAAGACCAATGGAGGCAGCAGAACTCTTGACTGGTTAAACTTTGTTTCTTCAGCAACAGGTGTTTTGTTTTACAATCTGAAACTCAGCAGAACACCATGTAACTGGTGTCCAATTGTTTTAATGGGTGTGATACTGTGTTTCAAGTTGCACGTCAGTGTTGTACGTGTCGTCGTGCGTGGGTAACATTGTTGCATGTGAGTTGCGTTGTGCATTTTTTCTTGTTTTACCCTTTATTCTATTTGCTTCTGGTTTAATCATATTAATTTGTCACAACAACGATTGATGGCGATGGACATGCATCTGTTTTGTAGGCTTTAAGCCAAAGCCTCCATGTTAATTGTTTTCCTTAAACCTTCTTTGATGTCAAAACTAACATCAGTGTAATTTAAGAATGATATTGCCTTTGGAAAGTATAGTTTCAAGCATTCAAGTAAATTGTAGCTAATATCGGTGAATATGTTTTTTGCATGAAATCGAAAAAAAGCATGCATCGGTCGTGAATAGAAGATAGACGTTAAGAGGGCTTATCAGTCATTCAGTATTGGGAACCAGTTCCACTACTTTCGTCTTGCGGAATATCGAAAACTTGAGCACGATTGTCGAGGTGGGTTTTACATCTTTTTCAGACTATTGTTTCACTTTTATGTAACTTGACTTCAGAGGCACAACAAACTATACTTCGGGTGGGAGGGGAGAGTGGAAGAATGGCGTTAGCCTCTCCAGAAATAAAATCATGAATAGGCTTACTGGCCCAGTCCCATCCTCTGGGGAACAAACTGATAGGCTACCAAATAAAAAGTTTTCAGTTCGTAGTTTTAGCAATGGTAACAGGTTGGCATAGGTTAGGAAGTTCAGTTGGTTTCTCAAAAGTATTTAATCAAAACACGCCTTGGTCTGTATTATGATATATATTTTCCTGTTTTTTTTATCTGACATGGAGTAGTTTATCTCCTATTAAGAGTAACAGTAATTTCACTTTCCTAGATATCGGACATGGCGTGTTTTATCCCCTTTGTGAGTAATATTAAATTTTGTTGTGTTTTAGGTATCGGGACATAGATAATTTGATCTCATTTGTTTCGGGTTTATTCTGCATCATTGTTTCCAAAGTTTGCAAAATATAGCAGCCTCCGTTTTACGAACATTTCTCAATGTCTCCTCGTATCTTCTCGAAACGTACATCGCAAGACTCAAAGAAAAGCACGTGAAAGGTAAATTAATTTCCACGATTTTTGTGAACAGCATTACTAAACTTTACAATGAAAACACGGCGCGGTATTGTCCTTTCACCAAAATTTATAGAGAGAAACAAAACTTTAGTTAGTCCTATACATGAAGTTATAAAAGAATGGAATAAAACAATATGAAATAAATTGCCCTATTTACCAAAGGTGTGACGTCATCATCTAGTGAAGTCAAACAAGGTTTTAAACGGGAAACTTAGTTAAATTCATTGATCTTAGGTTCATTGAACGTTAACAATAATGATATATGAAATATGCAAATAAAATTAATACGACTTTATAGATTCGGTGTAATTGCAATGTTGATCTTTACATATAGGCATAAATAAACAGAACACAACATAGAAGTTGAAATTACATCACATAGACATGTTACATAAAATCATCGGGATATTCGTGTATAATTACAATATGTAGGCTTACATTGTTGGTGACATGACACTCTTTAAAAAATGCATACGAAACCTATATTTATGTTGCGGGAAATGTTGGTTGATTCATACGTACGAATCTACAAAGCTGGAATGAAATATAAATTTACTTTTAAACTTGAGATACCGGAGGGTTTCAATCTGAAGGGGCACAAATAATGGAGGGGCAGTAGGTCATGTGATTCGATTTGAAAAGGGGAGGTGGGTGGGGATGATGCATGGGCGTGTAAATCAGAACGTTTACATCAACACAAAATAGATTGTGTGTGCTATTCTTACCATATTTCCACTAGTTGAATATGTTTTAACGAAAGGGCACATATTTAGTATACATTTCTTTTATTCTTAATTTGCAAAATAAAAGGACACTTTATTATTTTTTCAATATAAATTTATATTATTTCAGTAAAGGAACACGCCATAATCTATTGATATAACTACATAACACAATTCATTTATAGAAAAATGTACCGGAAAGAGCACGTTTTGTAATTTTTAAAATAACAGCAACAAAAATGGAGAAAGTGTTGAGTTACAAAACTGGGAGGGCACGTGATCCCCTCTGCCGAAAACTCCACCGCACCTGTTTAAAGATGCCCCCCCCATCCTAAAAAAAAAAAACTAATACGTTGCGTTTTCCTGACTTGCAGTGATCAGTTTAAACGGTTTGCGATAGATTAGTGGATTACAATGTCTTAATATTTGCAGTTGTTATAGAATCATGAACAAATAATTGTCTTTTACGAAAGGTATTTTTTTTTGTTGGCTTGTGTAAACAATTCTTCAACGTCGCTGATTGGTCCCCTGCTGTCTGATCGGCTGTTCTTCGAAGAACATAAAATCAATTAGAAAGAGGGCCCCTATTAATATCGCCTTCGATTTTACTTCTAAGTTCATCTGGAATTGGATACCAAAGTTGTCGGCGTTAGTATACACTTCCTGAACGTTTCCTGCCCATTGCTTGCTGAGTTTACCGAGTTCTTCGTTTTCATCTGAGGAGAGTACCTTTGGAGAGAGATAGAGAAAGAGAAATAGAGGGTAAATTACTTACATAATGAGGCTAGTTGTACATTTAGAGAGGTACAAGACGTGGATTGAAGTTGCAGCGGTGAGGGCGGGGAGGAGGGGAGAGGGGGGGGGGGGTAGAGGAGAGAGTATTTACATTGCCAAAAAAAAGAAAGGATCATGGATCATTTATAAACAATAGCATGCAATTTATCCTACACCATAGGAATTGACGTCATTAACCCTTCAAAGATTATTTAAGAGATCCCGAATATTATAAAAGCTGTATAGTTTTAGAATCATAACTAGCACTCATATCCCCCCAACCCACCTTTTTCCTTGGACTAAGAAATATCAAGATTTTTTTTCCATCCAGTTTAAAGTCCATCCGTCCTTTCATTAGTACTCTTTTTTTTGGGGGGGGGGGGGGGAGGAGGACGGGGTACTTACCTTGAATTCTATGTCACTGTAAATTGACCGACATTTACAGCCTGGTCCTCTTATTTTAATCAAAGTTTCATGATTTTCGTCCAGAACCGCTAAATGATCCCCGCATAAGCTTGGCCTGCGTGCAAAATAATATATATATATATATTTAGTATTTATATATATTTTCCCTCAGTCTGGTGTTCACAATTTCTCACATGCTACATGGATAAATAGTATGAAATTAGTTAATGTATGTATAGCCTGGTATACTTCCTATGGGTATATAAAAGTACGTTAATGTTCTTTTTTTTGGCAGCAGCAGCAGTACAGTAAAATATCACCTTGTACAAATCTTCTGACAACAGCCTTTTCTTGATACAAGACAGTAACAACCTTGAAACGTTTCAACTATTTTTAACGTAATATCAATCTTTCTGTGTAATGTTGAGAGTAAACATATATACCTTTGAACAACATATCCGATAGGGCAGCCAGGCGGGGCCTCTACAGAGGCTTTAGAGGCACATTTTTCGCCATTACAGCATCCAGCACAGCATGCACAACAACAACCCACACAGTACTTGTATTCTCTGGAGACCTTCATGACTTCTTGATTCATGTTATCCATAATGTGTATCACGAAGCCTCTTTTATTACCGCTAAAATGAAGCGCTCCTCTGTATGCCTCCTCGAAGGCGAAAAAAATCTAATGTACATTAACAAAAAAATGGTACAGAGATAAAAACATATATAAATATTTCAACATAAAATCTGATAAGAAGATGTTTTCTTGTCGATTTGTGGGGATAATTTCTGGAGCACCCACCTCTCCCCTACCCCACCCCCTTACGTCGGATCTATATCAGATATGGAGTAGAGGGAATGGTCCAGGATTCTAAAAGGAGCAGGTTTTGTCCCGGGGTCATTATAACCAACCACCAGTTGAAGGGTTGTTGTGTAGGGTTGAAGACTGCGGGGTTGGCGGGAGGTACTTTTTAGGGTAGGGTGTAGGGGGTATGCACCCCACATATCCCTGCACCTGTTTTAAATACCTCCTATAATGAAGTATATACGGTACTGTATAACGTACACGTACCTGTTGACCGAGAATATTTTTCACATGATATTTGTTTGGCGTTCCCAAGTTGGTAAGAACCTCTTCCATATCAACTTGTTGATGGACGAGGACTTGATCGAGTTGGCTGAGATACTCCAGTCCTGGTGGACAACCGATGGCTGCCTATGGAACGACAACGAAGTTATTACATTATCAGTAGTGGCTTCTGTGGAAATAGTTACAATAGTCAAATACAAAAAAAAATGCAGCCATGTTAACAATGGGTATTTCCCCCGAGGACTTGATCGAGTTGACTGAGATACTCCAGTCCTGGTGGACAACCGATGGCTGCCTATGAAACGACAACGAAGTTATTACATTATCAGTAGTGGCTTGGGTGGATATAGTTACAATAGTCAAATAAGCACACATAAAAAAAACGCAGCCTTATTAAAAATGGGTATTTCCCCCCCCCCCCTCTTTCAATGCTAAACAGGAACGAGGAAGTTGATGATCTATAATTCCACGACAAAGTTAGCAAACAAAACATATACAACTCCATTCGAATGGAGGGGTTTGCGTGTCACCTTCCGCGAGACAAGTAATATTTTCGAGGTGAAATGGATTAACTGTTAGGCTATAAACTAGGTCTACACGCAAGGACTTAGGGAAATAACAAGTTATATTTCTTTTTATATCTATTTTAGGGGAGTGGGGAGGTGGAGGGAATAGTTCAACCTACTGACATCAAAATCCGATCCACAGAAGAGAATGAGAGAATCAATATTATATTAATGAAAGTGGATAGCTACTTAGAAAAGTTTTGATACTCTTCATCACAACCAATTGGTCATGTTGATTCTATGATATCAGACATTTGTGCTTTAAGTTTTTACAGTGGGTTTGAAATGTGTCCAAACGATGTTTGTTTCTTTCTCAAAACCCACATGTAGGAATCGAATGCAAACATTCGCCAGTATGCTTGGAATATGTTGAGAGCGTTGTGGTCAAGAGGTTAAGGCATTGGACTTGTGATCTAAGGTTTGCAGGTTCGAGTCCTGGCCAGATCATTACGTTGTGTCCTTGGACAACGCAATGCACTTTAGCTGCATTGCCTCTCTTCGCCCAGGTGTATATATGGGGACCTGTGAGATAAACTGTTAGTTGGACGCTGCTTAGCTGGTTAAGGCAGTGGACTTGTGTTCTAAGGTGTGCAGGTTCGAGCCCTGGCCATATCATTACGTTGTGTCATTGGGAAAGGCACTTCATCTCCATTGCCTCTCTTTCACCCAGGTGTATACATGGGGGCCTGTTAGACTGGGACTGACAGGTGGGCGCTGTTAAGCTGCTGCCATGTGGAGGGCATGTCCCTATGTTTGACAGGTTATCGTTGACCAGGGTAATATTGGTATGCGCCACGAGCACCGTTACCGATGGATATGTCTGCGCTTTAAAAATCCTCAATATTATTAGTATTATAAATAGTATTATTACTGGGAACGAGCCTGTCATGACCGTGAAATGACGTGCCATTTCTAGTGCTACAGATAATCACCTTCTATAGATACGACCCACCTCTAACGTTTGGGACAATTTTCGTCTATCTTGGTTGCCGTTGCTTTTATATCCTGTTTCTGTGCAAATATGCCACAAAGAGGGAGGTCTGTCGGCAGTTTGGGGGAAAAAAACGACAACCTGTACGTCAAGTCACTCAGTCCTCTGCCTCGTCACAACATGCTGTAAGTAAACGCAGCTTAGGCGATGGCTCTGAATACAAAGCCGAATCCGAATGTTACAGAACGACGTTGGTAAACTTTACTAATACGGTGGAAACAGCTATGAACAACATTTCGAAAGAATTCTTTAACAAGAAGATTAAAGCAGAATTTGGCCATGCAGTAGAAGATTTGAGAAAATCTTTTGAAAACTGAAAAGGGAAAACGATTTATTAAAGGAGCGTTCCTCACTATTGAGCAACGGGTTGAGAAATTAGAAGAAGAAAAGAGGTTACGTGACTCCATGATCAATAAACAGGAACGTTTTTTCCACGACGTTATATTATTATTATCATTATAACTTCTGGCAAAGTATTTTATTTACCTTTGCAGAATTAACAAAAGCGTTCCAAATTGAAGTTAGTTCACGAGTTTCTTGTTCCAAGACAGTATCATTCTGTTGGATCCGGTAATTAAGAGGTTAGGCTATAAATTAAGTGCACGTGTAAATTTCATATGAAACTAATTGGAGCCCATAAACTACAAGTTGGTATGTGGTGGTGGTGTATGGGTAATTCGCGCGCTCCCGAACTTCCGTTCTACTGTGATGGTATACACACATGTGTAGTTAAACTAGTAGACGCTGTAATAGCCGTGTTTGAAAGTTTCAACCACTTGTAACCACTATTTTCAAACGTAACTTTATCTAAGTATGCAAAATCCTTAAAAAACAAACGGCTTAATTGATATATTGTATACAGGCGAAGACAATATTACATTACGAGGTCCATTCAAGACTGATTCTCAGCCATCGATAGGAATGGTACAGTACAGAACTTAACGCATGGGCGAAAGCATACTTTTTTTTGGTTGAAATCATAAATAACTTACGGGAGGTCGATCCATCCAAGATAAAGCCGCACCAGGGACTTGAAGGGTCGGTAGGGCCAAACCAGGGGGTGACGTCACCGCTGTTATACCTGTCATACCAAACTGTGGAGTATTCGCCATGGTCGGGATCTATATAGTTAATGTTGAACAATGCAATTCAAACAGGATCGATAAGGTCAAGAGTCCACGGAGCTTTAATATGCCAGTTGTATTTGTGCTAGTGATATTGTCTAGATTACCTCTAGTTCTGTCCGCTCAGATCATGCTTCAAAGCAATCGCAGTGACAATACAAACAGTTCTTAACCTGGTTGTTTATCAAACCAGGCAGAAGGGAAAGAAAAAAAGAAAAAAAAGGGAGAATACGGATATAGACGTAAACCTGCACAGCCTACTCAAAACATAGTACTTCCTTCCTTATTGCGATATTAATGTATGTACCAGACGTGTTTGATGTGTATAAGAGTATGTATATTTATTGTTTTCTCTTCCAAGTCACTTGTCATCAAAAACAATTTAGACTACACGTTATGCCAATGAAAATAAAACAACAATTCCATACAATTCCTGTAAACAGACCGATTCATTATTTAAGGGACTTCACTATCTAGAAAGAAGCGGCTACAACAGTTATGTGCTGGAAGGTCGGCTAACCAGCAGTGTTACATAAAGTTGACTGAACACATTCGCCTGTTTAAAGACTTAGGACGGGTTACGACGATATTCGTGCCTAGGCCTACTTTATCGCCGGTGTGACAGTACAGAGTGTCCCCTGTACAAAGTGTCCGCTGGGACACTCTGTACCAGCGCATTTAGTCCAGTTGGACATTATCTGCTGAAAATTGTGTCCCCTCTTCACAGCAAACATAGTCCGGCCGGACAAAATGTCCTGGAACAAAATTTCCGCAAATGCTTCACAGTATATTTTGTCACGCTTAAAATGTTGGCAATTCGCCATTCAAAAGGCAACTATTCATTATATCAATTATTAAAACAGATGTATACATAGTTTGATGTTACAGGTAATATATGATACGTTGTACGTTGCTACAAAACAAAAAATAGAAAAAAAAGAAGAAAAATTAACAATTCTTTCATACTCTTTCAAAGATGTTATCATGTTTTTGTTTTGATTGCTGCTATATTATCTTCCGTATATTTTGCATGTTGTATTCGGCCACTATATTGCGTTCATAGTCAGAGGGAGGGAGCGATCGCATCAACCTAAATTCCTCCCCAACAGGGGCGGGTACGGGATAGGGCAGGCAACAGCTACAACAACAAAATAATTTCTGAGGTAAAAGATAAGGAACTTCAAAGAATAATCCAGGTCAAAATTATGTTTTGATATGTTAAAGAGGAACATAATTTAAGCATTCTGGTGAAGTTTCTTTTCAATTCCTATCGTTTTTGAGATAATGAGAGTTGAAGTTACCACCTTACGTAACAAAAGTGTACTTGGAGTAAACAGGTGTGACGTCATTGTTTATGTTCATTGTTTATGTTCCTCATTCAAATATCAAAACACATTTTTGACCTCAACTCTTTAAAGGAGTTCCACCTTCATTGTTGCCGTAGTTTTTTTTAGACACAGTGGGTAAGATTTGGCAATTATGGTTTTTGTACTTTATCGGTCTACGAGAGTTGCCTAGCCAACATGAAACTTCATCTTTGCAAAAAGCTCATTTTAGGACGGTAACCTAGGGTCTTTTTCAATTTACATCCTAATATACAACAATTAAGTATTAAACACTCAGGCCAATATACATCATTTTAAGTGCAATGTCGGGGGGAGGGGGGTTGGGATGGTAAGTTATCGGTTTGTGCCCTGGGGAGGGGTCTTGTTAAGTCCGTAACCTATATGTGATGAGCTCCAAAATATTTTTGTTTGCTGATAACAATCCTGAGGTAGGTGGAAGACACTTCCCTGTCCTTTAAAATGTCATAACTGCCCTCTCCGTACGAGCCTAAAACCTATTACTTGACTTTCATGACCACTTTATTGTTTACTTTTTACATTTCCTTATTTTTCTCACTCAACCATCGAGTCAAGGTTTTCTCCTCTCAAAAAGGTGGAGGGGCCAGCCCCCGCCCCCTCCCTGAACGCTAAACCGTGTTGTAATGGCCATGCGTGAAGCAAATATTCATTTGTATAGACAAATGACATTTGAACTCGGGCAATTCCAGTGATAAAGGCTCGTTCTTTCTAAATATGACATTTTTTTTAATGGGCAACAATTGGTTAAAATTAGAACAGATATATGAATAAGACTTCAGGCTCTACATCCCCATAAAGAAATGGCACGGTGTCTTGTCCTAACAATAGCAATGCTTTTTGAAAAGGACAGCAATACTTGTATTCTATCAACAATGTCAGCCACTAGCTCCCTCCCCCATCAACACCACTTCCGATTCATTTATCATCAATTTATAGCCATTACGTTCAGTTTGTTTGGAAACACGTTATCCTCTTCAAAAGAGCTGCAAACATCAAATACACAAAACGAAGCCCAAACAACGTAAAGAAAAAACAAATTGAACAGAGCAGGTTTCAATATTGTGGATCTATCGTCTCATTTATGTTTCTCACACTTTAAATACGTCATTCTTATAGAGATAAGTTTTTGCAAAGGAAGTTAATGAAGTAAAGATCAAAACAGGAAATTGGATGATAGTCACAAACATAATATTCTGAATCTATATCAGCCTGGGCATAGAGTGTAAAAGTGATTATGCATGAGATAATTCATGAGGAAATTTAACTGGAATAATGACTCTCCCTTTTCTAGCTCCGAGGCGACTTATAATTATCTTATGATAAACGATGCTTTCTAGTACACCCTTCAACTAGGGAGGTATTACTTAACTAGAATGAGATACTACTGCAACTCTGCTTCCAAAAATATGTACCTGAAACTCTTTAATCCACATTAAGAACATTCTCTTGGGAGTTTGGTAAAGACCTCAATAAAACCATGCAGAATTTTGACTTTAGAATTTCCCCCTGAACTGCTTACCACACCCGGATAATATTTAAACAGAAGGATTACCTATACAATGCGTTAATGTGCAACTTGATACCGACAAAAGTTTCATCTTTATTGTAAGTTACAAAGAAAATGGCTGATTCTAATGTATCCAACGGGTTTGTCATTACGATTTATACAGGATTTCATAACACGAATACAGAGTTACAACAGGAAGCAGACTATGTTCAGTTATATGTTATTTATGAGAGGTTATCTTGGACACAATTTCCAGAACCAAGAACCACGCCTTCTCATTTGTTCTTTAATGAAGTAATGAGGTGATAAAGAATTTCAGATCGCGTCAAAATGCAAACTATATGGATTTCCACCGAACGACTGGCAGTATTAAGTCAATGGCCTGTCCTTGCATAAATGTGTAGTAGCCTACGAAACTTCCTCTCATAATATGTTAAAGTGAAAGCGTCTGCAACTAGTTAATTGCAAAGAAAATCGTTTACACATGTCTTCTGAGTCGTCTGTTAACTTCATACATAATCCCTCCATTGGTGGTCAGAGATGAGAATATCTGTTCAACCGAATCTGTGCAAAATAAAAGTTGAAAGCAATATTATGAATAGTGAATGCCACACTGTAAGTCATACATAAAAAGGTTGAAAAGGTGTATGTTTTAGCTCCAATACAAAAAATAATTAACATTCACCATGTTGGTTGAGTGTAGACTACTAGTGTATACTCTAAACTATACTCAGGGATTGAGTTAATAAGATGATATTTTATTGTCACACCTACATGTTTATGGGCTTACTGACTCAACAATTCTTATTAATTATTAGTCATAATTTTGGTGGCGTAATATCACAAACTGAAATGTTTTAACCATACGAGCCAATACAACATTTGTGATATATTTACTCAATTAAATATCAGACATTTATCAAGCTACAGTAATCCAGGATGTACCATAAGTTTGATGCCTTTTTGTGCTCAGTTGATTTATGTGTGCAATGTCTGATTGTTTAATGACAATCAAACATTAATTGCCCTGAATCATGATCCATGGGGATCCAAAACACCCTCTGCCTGTATGACCGAAATCCAAAAACAAATAATACTAGCTAACCATTACAGTCAAATGTTCTAATTGACATCATTTTGCATCAGGAGATCTAAACAAATGCCCTTTCATGCCAAAAACAAGGTAACCCTTCCCCAGGTTTCAGAAAATACCCCCCACCAATTCACACACATAAACATATTTACCAATTTTCCTCAAGGGACCTAACAGAGAATTGGTAGCAAAACACTGTTGATACATTATCACTCTTATCATGTTGAAGTTCCTGTCAAAATAGCCAAGTAGTAGTAAGTACCCACTTTCTAAACAGAAAGATCCATGTGGTTACAATATCAAACTGTCCAACATTTTTTGAAAAGCAACATACAATGGGTGATGTCTAGCTGTGAAATGTGGTCCTGATTATTTACTCATCATTTGTTTGATTAAATAAACACCAACTTGAAAAGAAAGAAGACAGCATTACGGTTCGAATTTCAAAAACATTTACAATTGCAGGCTTTGTCTTGACTGTTGTTCTATTTTCATTGCTTCATTCTGTACACAGGTGTAGATAACAAAATAGTGGGATATCTGATCGAAACAGTGTCTTGGTTGATTAAGGCCAATTATAATTACTAAGCATACATGAAACTATACTGTACCGCATTTAAAATCGCTTAAACCACTAAACCAGAAAAGTGATACGGCATTTTCCAACTTATGTGCCTATGTGGATGGTTGCTCTGCAGTAATGCCAAAGTGTGGCTTAAAGTTATGCTGTATTGACCCTAAATATGCCAGATTTTCACTTTGGTCAACAGTTTATTTTTCTATGTTTATTACAACCCTGGAGGAAATTTACTTCATTTTAACATTCAATCATCTTGTGTCTTCATTTAGAATGCGTGAGCACATTTGAAGGGTTAATACCTCCAGGAAAACTTCTACCATTTAGAGTGGCCAGAATTTAGGGCCTTTACAGAAAACCTTTAAACTTGTACATGTTTAATTTGTGCAGACAGAGTAACTTTAACTAAACTTGAAGTTTACTGCATGTTTGTGGACAACCTGTACAATTAGAACAGCTTGAGACTTACCTGTTTCCATAATCCAGTTACAGGAATGCTGTGGAGACTTTTTTGTATAGGTCTACAGGACAATGACGCTCTGACCTCCTGGTACATCTCGCAACGTTGAACATACCTTACTACGTCCACGTTGATAGTTTTCCAACAGAATCTAGACATAATATATTGTTTGGTTTTCTATGCTAACATAAGCACCTTCAAAAGAGATAAGAAAATTCATGATCAAGGAGATATCATGATTGTTTGCCTCCCCCCCCCCCCAAATAATAACAAATAAAACTTTGCTGCAGAATTGGTAGGTTTAGCTGAAGTGCCACTAAAATTTAATTACAACTCTGTATCAGTGTTTGAAATGGAATATTCCCATTATTGTTTGTATTGCATGGCTACTATTAGGTCTAGGTGTTTATTAAATTTCTACTGCAGTGAGGTTTGGCATGTAAAGAATATGGCACACCTAAAAAAAGTACTATCAGGCCTTCTATCTTACCAAACAAAATTAAAGAATACCAAAGTTGTCGGTGGTTAGTATACGCTTCCTTAACGTATTACAAGACGTGGTCTCTCTGGTACACATTTCGCTTTTCTGTAAGTGAATTGTGTTATTTGGTTATTTCAAATGAGAAATGTTCCTTCACTGAAATAATATAAACTTATATGACAAAAATAAAGTGCCCCGAAGTTGCAAATTTAAGAATAATAATGTATACTTAAAATGTGCCCTCGCGTCAATTTGTTATCTTCAAATATTGGAATTTTTGGTAAGAATAGCAGACAGGATCAATTTTGTGTTGAGGTATAACTATCTGATTCTGTCTGGTATAGCTGCGAACGGATTCTTGTAAAACTACAAACAGACTGCCTTAACCATACGGTGACCCATTAATATCAGGTTTGCCGTTTACTGGGAAAGCCGTTACTAATTAGATACAGTATATATAACAGCGCATGCGTATAACATGGCTGTCACCATTCGGTTCCTTATTTTTACGAGCGTGAGTTTCCCCGTAGAGTACTAAGCCGCATGAGCATTGTTTTCTTATTGCATATGTATAGTCAGCCAGTTGCGACAAATTCCTAACGCTAATACCTCTCTCAACTGTCCGTCCGCGTCATGCTTTAAGCATTCGTATTGGCAGTATGAACGGTTCCCAACCTTTATCTGATTATATTGCTTGTACCTCTATAAACTGTCCGCCTAATTCATGCTTCAAAGCACTCGTATTGACAGTACAGGCAGTTCCTAACTGTTATCTGATAGAACATGATATTTATACTGCTCATACGGACACGATATGGGTGCTCTGCAGCGGACATACAGTGCAACTGGGCGGCAGTGTAGTATAGGCCTAAGCAAAAATATCGTAGTAACCGTTCTCAGTTCTTAAAACAAGCTGATTGTGTTCAGTCAACTATAGGTTACACTATTGATTAGCTCACCTTCCAGCTGAGAACTGTTGCAATGCCTTTGTGATAGATCCTTCCTGAAAATGAAGTAGAACTATTTATCGGAATTATATGGTAATATTGTTTTCATTGGCAAAACGTGTAGTCTAAAGTTGTTTTAATAAATTTATGACATTGTGACATTGGAAGTGAAAGGAATTAACATACTCTTATACACACCATACATGTCTGGTGCATACATTAATATTGTAATGAGGAAGGAAGTACTATGCTTTGAGTAGGCTGTGCATGTTCACACTTATATCCGTTTTCCCCCTTCTTATGTTTTCTTTCGCTTCTTCCTGATTTACTAAAAAAATAAAAAGGTAAGGAACTGTTTCCTACTGTCACTACGAGTGCTTTGAAGCATGATGTTAGCGGACAGAACTAGAGGTATCCTATACAATATCAGTCTAGCACAAACACAACTGGCATATTAAAGCTTCGTGGACTCTTGAACTTATCGATCCTGTTTGAATTGCATTGTTCAACATTAACTATATAGATCCCGACCATGGCGAATACTCCACAGTTTGGTATGACAGGCATAACAGCGGTGACGTCACCTCCTGGTTTGGCCCTACCGACCCTTCAAGTCCCTGGTGCGGCTTTATCTTGGATGGAAAAACCTCCCGTAAGTTATTTATGATTTCAACCCAAAAAGTATGCTTTCGCCCATGTGTTAAGTTTTGTACTGTATCATCCCTATCGATGGCTGAGAATCAGTCATGAATGGGCCTCGTAATGTGATATTGTCTTCGTCTATATACACTATATCTTTTTAGCCATTTCTTTATTTAAGGATTTTATATAGATACAGTTACGTTTAAAAATAGTCGTTACAAGTGGTTGAAACTTTCAAACACGGCTATTACAGCGTCTACTAGATTAACTACACATGTGTGTATACCATCACAGTAGAACGGAAGTTCGGGAGCGCGCGAATTACCCATACACAACCAACACATACGAACTTGTATTATATGGGCTCCAATTAGTTTCATATAAAATTCACATGTGCACTTAATTTATAGTCTAACCTCTTGATTACCGGATCCAACATAATGATACTGTCTTGGAACAAGAAGCTCGTGAACTAACTTCAATTTGGAACGCTTTTGTTAATTCTGCAAGGTAAATAAAATACTTTGCCAGAAGTTATAATGATAATAATGATAATAATAATAATATTGCGTCGTGGAAAAACATTCCTGTATTATTGATCATGGAGTCATGTAACCCCATTCCTCTTTAATTTCTCAACCCGTTGCTCAATAGTGGGGTATCGCTACCTTAATTAATCGTTTTCCCTTTTTTAGTTATTCAAAAGATTTTCTCAAATCTTCTACTGCATGGCCAAATTCTGCTTTTATCTTCTTGTCAATGAATTCTTTCGAAATGTTGTTCATAGCTGTTTCCACGGTTTTAGTAAAGTTTACCGACATAGTTCTGTAATATTCGGATTCGGCTTCGTATTCGGAGTCATCGCCTAAGCTGCGTTTACGTACAGCATGTTGTGACGAGGCAGAGGATTGAGTGACTTGACCTACAAGTTGTCGTTCTTTTTTTCCCCAAACTGCCGACTGACCTCTCTCTTGGTGGCATATTTGCACAGAGACAGGATATAAAAGCAATGGCAACCAAGATAGACGAAAATTGTCCCAACAATTAGAGGTGGATCGTATCTAGAAGGAGATTATCTGTAGCACTAAATAAGTACGTTCTTACACGGTCATGACAGGCTCTTTCCCAATAATAATAATAATAATAATAATAATAATAATAATAATAATTTCTCCCTATATTATATCTTTCGGATGTATCAATGATGAATTAAACCCGATAAATTTCTTAATTTTCAATGCCAAATATTATATTTTCTCTTGTAAGGTACAGAACAAGATTCCGACAGCTGAGGAATTTTCAGTAAAATTTCGATTTCAATTATCAGTTGAAAAGTTTCTTCTGCAAAAAGAGAAAAAGGAGCATAAATTGATTAAGTTCGATAATTGTTTTGAAAATGTTTAGGAGCATGTATTGTATTGGAGTATTATAATTTGATACAAAGGTGCTGCGACACTGTGCTGTTTTATATTGTGTTGAGAAGAGAAATAAAATACGGATGGAAAAAAAAAAAAAAAAAAAATAATAATAATGATAATTATAATTATACTGAGGATTTTTAAAGCGCGGACATATCCATCGGTAATGGTGCTCATGGCGCATACCAATATTACCCTGGTCAACGATAACCTGTCAAACATAGAGGCAATCCCTTAACATGGCAACAGCTAAACAGCGCCACACTGACAGTTCCCGCCTCACAGGTTCCCATATATACACCTGGATGAAAGAGAGGCAATGGAGATAAAGTCCCTTGCCCAAGGACACAACATAATGATCTGGGCTGGGACTCGAACCTGCACACCTTAGAACACAAGTCCACTGCCTTAACCAGCTAAGCAGCGTCCAACTAACAGTTTATCTCACAGGTCCCCATATATGCACCTGGGTGAAGAGAGGCAATGCAGATAAAGTGCATTGCCCAAGGACACAACATAATGATCTGGGCTGGGACTCGAACCTGCACACCTTAGAACACAAGTCCACTGCCTTAACCAGCTAAGCAGCGTCCAAATAACAGTTTATCTCACAGGTCCCCATATATACACCTGGGTGAAGAGAGGCAATGCAGGTAAAGTGCATTGCCTTGCCCAAGGACAGGATGTAATGATCTGGCCAGGACTCGAACCTGCAAACCTTAGATCACAAGTCCAATGCCTTAACCTCTTGATCACAACGCTCTAAACATATTCCAATCATACTGGTGAATGTTTGCATTCGATTCCTACATGTGGGTTATGAGAAAGAAACAAACATCGTTTGGACACATTTCAAACCCACTGTAAAAACTTAAAGCACACTAGAAGTAGCTATCCACTTTCATTAATATAATATTGATTCACTCATTCTCTTCTGTGATTTTGATGTCGGTAGGTTGCACTATTCCCTCCACCTGTACACTCCCCTGAAATAGATATTAAAAGAAATACAACTTGTTACTTCCCTTCTTGGTGGCATATTTGCACAGAAACAGGAAAAAAAGCAATGGCAACCAAGATAGACGAAAATTGTCCCAACAATTACAACTTGTCCCAACAAATACAACTTGTTACTTCTCTAAGTCCTTGCGTGCCGACCTAGTTTATAGCCTAAAAGTTAATCCATTTCACCTCGAAAATATTACTTGTCTCGCGGAAGGTGACACGCAAACCCCTCCATTCGAATGGAGTTTGTCGTGGAAGTTTAGATCATCAACTTCCTCGTTTCCTGTTTAGTATTGAAAGAGGTAAAAAAAGGGGAAATACCCATTGTTCATATGTCTGCGTTTTTTTTTTGTATTTGACTGTTGTAACTATTTCCACCATAGCCAATACTGATAATGCAATAACTTCGTTGTCGTTTCATAGGCAGCCATCGGTTGTCCACCAGGACTGGAGTATCTCAGCCAACTCGATCAAGTCCTTGTCCATCAACAAGTTGATATGCAAGAGGTTCTTACCAACTTGGAAACGGCAAACAAATATCATGTGAAAAATATTCTCGGTCAACAGGTACGTGTACGTTATACAGTACCGTATATACTTCATCTTAGGAGGTATTCAATACAGGTGCAGGGGTATGTGGGGTGCATACCCTCTCCATCCTACTCTACACAATACCCTCCCCGCCCACACCCTAGTCTTCAACCATACATTACAATCTAACGAAAGATCGTTATGAGCACAATTCTGTGTAGACCAGTTTATTTAAACTTAATTTATTGGCTAATATTCCTCAGAAGATATAGATCCGACGTACATGTTTTTTTTTGGGGGGGGGGGTGAGGGAGAGGTTGGGGCTCCTGAAAATATACCTACTTATCGACATCTTCCTATAAGATTTTGTTACCTAATAAGATTATTTTGTGTGTTGGATGTTGAAAAAGCAGTAGTGGAACTACCTGTCTCGCGAAAATAATTTAACGTACTGTGTAACATTTACTTTATTTTTTAATATCATATGTTGATATATAAATATATTTATCTCTATACCATTTTTTTCTTAATTTAAATTAGATTTTTTTCGCCGTCGAGGAGTTACACAGAGGCTATATTCAAATCAGCGGTAAAAAAAGAGGTTTCGTGATGCACATTATGGATAATATGAATCAAGAAGTCATGAAGGTCACCAGAGAATATAAATGGTGTGTGGGTTGTTGTTGTGCATGCTGTGCTGGATGCTGTAATGGCGAAAAATGTGCCTCTAAAGCCTCTGTAGAGGCCCCGCCTGGCTGCACTATCGGATATGTTGTTCAAAGGTATATATGTTTACTCTCAACATTACACAGAAAGGTTGATATTACGTTAAAAATAGTTACAACGTTTCAAGGTTGTTACTGTCTTGTAGCAAGACAAGGCTGTTGTCAGAAGATTTGTACAAGGTGATATTTTACTGTACTGCTGCAAAAAAACAAAAAACAAAACAAAACATTACGTACTTTTGTATACCCATAAGAAGTATACCAGGCTATATATAAACCAGGCTATATACATATTTCAAATATATATATATATATATAAATGAAAATCGTAATGAGTTGGAAAATCAAGAACAGTGAAAAAACTTTCAGCCTCCACCGGGATTCGAACCACGGGCCTCCCGCTCTGTACGCGGACACCCTAACCACTAGGCTATGGACGCTGATTGTATGTCCAGAGGTTCGAAACCGGTAAGGAAGATCGTAATTCCACTGTAGGCGTTTGTCACCTATATCGAACAATACTAGTTCTGTTTTTGGTGACATATTTTGCCCTACTCTAGAGATCAAACATGATGCTATCCAACTCGAAAATCATTTGTGATTCCTAAAGCCGGATCTCGAAAGAGATACTTTGAACAATATATATATATATATATATATATATATATATATACGTGTTCAAAGACTATTCCAGGGTACGCTAAAATAAATATGATAACAGGTGTTAAATATTTGCAAGGAATTGTTCTAGTTTGCATCTGAACATGCATGAATGTAAAATTAACAGCTATTGTAGCATTTCTGATAATTTTAACTCTTTTCATACTAACTATCCTTGTAGGATGTGGGAAATTGGGAACACCCTACTCAATGAAAATATATATTAATTGTATTCAGTACTTAATGTATTTATTTTTGTTCATGCAGGCCAAGCTTGTGCGGGGATCATTTAGCGATTCTGGACGAAAATCATGAAACTTTGCTTAAAATAAGAGGACCAGGCTGTAAATGTCGGTCAATTTACAGTGACATAGAATTCAACGTAAGTACCCCCCCGCCCCCCAAAAAAGAGTACTAATGTGGGGATGGATGGACTTTAAACTGGAAAAAAATCTTGATATTTCTTAGTCCAGGGATAAAGGTGGGTTGGGCGGAATATGAGTGCTAGTTATGATTCTCAAACTATAAACTTTTTATAATATTCGGGATCTCTTAAATAATCTTTGAAGGGTTAATGGCATCGTCTCCTATAGTGTAGGATAAATTTCAGGCTATTTTTTTATCCATAATCCCTTTTTTGGCAATGTTAATACTCCCTCCTCTACCCCCCCCTCCTCCCCGCCCTCGCCGCTGCAACTTCAATCCACGTCTTCTCCCTCTCTAAATGTACAACTAGCCTCATTATGTAAGTAATTTACCCTCTATTTCTCTTTCTGTCTCTCTCCAAAGGTACTCTCCTCAGATGAAACCGAACACATCGGTAAAATCACCAAACAATGGGCAGGAAACGTTCAGGAAGTGTATACTAAAGCTGACAACTATGGTATCCAATTCCAGATGAACTTAGAAGTAAAATCGAAGGCGATATTAATAGGGGCGGTAATACTTCTTGATTTTATGTTCTTCGAAGAACAGCAGATCAATCATCAGACCAGTGGCGGCGCCAGGAATTTTTAGTTGGGGAGGCTAAGGGGGGGGGCTGAGCCAATTTTTTGGGTGGCTTACAAGATTGAGTGATCGCCGTCCTGGGGGAGGGGTATTAGGGAAGGGGGTGTCCCCCTCCCCCTTTTGAAAGTTTTCCCAATCCTGGAAAGGCCTACATGCAAAATGGTGGCATTTAGCGAGGCTTTTGTCACCTGAAAATTTCTCCAAAAATATGCATTTTTTTGTGAGTAACTTTAGTCAAATTAGAATGGAAGATACCAATTCACAGTTTTCGTATCACTAAAATATTACCTGCTGTGAAAGATCCAATTCCTTTGCTCAATTATTATATCGCGCTCTCTGACACAACTCTTGTTTTAGTCTGTATACACGCTGTTTGTGAAACGCACACGACATTGCCGTATGAGAACAAAATTCATCAAAATTTCCATTGACCATTGTAGCACTGCGTTATGGCTGACAAAATTTGGGTAGGCTAAATTGTTTCAATGAGTTTTTTTTGCCTATTTCAGTTGGAGGGGGGCTAATGGGGGGCTGACTACTTCAGTGGGGGCTAAAGCCCCCCCCCCCCCCCCCCTTGGCGCCGCCACTGCAGCAGACCAATCAGCGGCTTTGAAGAATTGTTTAAACAAAGCCAAAAAATAAATAAATACCTTTCGTAAAAGACAGTTTTTCATGATTCCATAACAACTGCAAATATTAAGACATAGTAATCCACTGTTCTATCGCAAACCGCTTAGACTGATCCCTGGCAAGTCGGGAAAACGCTACGCAATAGATTTTTATAGGAAAAAAGGTGCGGCGGAGTTTGTGGCAGAGGGGGTCACATGCCCTCCCAGTTTTGTAACTCAACACTTTCTTCATTTTTGTTGCTGATATTTTAAAAATTACAAGACGTGCTCATTCCGATACATTTTTCTGTAAATGAATTGTGTTATGTAGTTATTTCAATAGATTATGTGTTCCTTTACTGAAATAATGTTAACTTATATTGAAAAAATAATAAAGGGTCCTTTTATTTTGCATGTTGGCGAATAAAACAAATGTATATTTATTATGTGCTCTTTCGTTAAAACATATTCAAATATTGGATATTTGGTAGGAATAGCACACATGATCTATTTTGTGTTGAGGTAAAGTTTCTGATTTACACCCCCATGTATCACCCCCTACCCACCTCCCCTTTTCAAATCGAATCACATGACCTACTGCCCCCTGCATTATTTGTGCCCCTTCAGATTGAAACCCTCCCGTATCTATAAAAGTAAATCTATATTTAATACCAGCTGCCTTTGTAGATACCTACGTATGAATGAACCAACATTTCCCGCAAAAGAAATATAGGTTCAATATGCATTTTATAAAGAGTGTCATGTCACCAACAATGTAAGCCTACATATTGTAATTATACAAGGGAAGAAAAGGGACCCTAGCCTGCTTTAGAACCCCGGTGTAGTGTTGGCGAGTTTAACCCTTCCACGGGGGGAAAGAGAATTGACTGTATGGGTTCTAGAATATGACGAATTTACCTGGGAGTGTTGTTACCAGGTCTGAGCAAGCCCTACGATTTTATTCAATGCCCCCATCCCTCCCCCGCACCCTTAATCGATGCATACATCTAACAAATGCATACGACTTTCAAATTCATTGTACTTCAAAAGCTGCATTCTCACATATTATACGTGAGTTATTCAGATTTATATATATACATATTTTAATATTTTTAAAGTCTATAGAGTCAGAGAAGCTAATGTTTAAGGTTACATTTATTTTATATGTTTAAAGAGCTACTGAACGTTAGTAATCTAAGTATTTTTTTTTTAAATATTCAAAAGTCAACAGTTGCTTACGGAGATTTTGTTACACCAAAGCATGTCTCTTTTACCATGGATACATACATTAACGTATTATAACCTAAGTATCTTACGCATGTGAGTACAAGGTCGATGATGACGTCACACCTCCGGTATATAGGGCAATTCATTTCATTTTGTTTTATTCTATTCTTTTATAACTTAATGTTGTTTCTTTCTACAAATATTGCTGAGACGACAATACCGCGTCGTGTTTTCATTGAACAGTTTTGTAATGAATTTCACAGAAATCGTTAAAACTCATTTACCTCTCATGTGCTTTCTTTTGAGTCTTGTGATGTACGTTTCTAAAAGATACGAGGAGATAGGTTTCGAGCATGGACGTCAATCCAGGGGGGGTTGGGACGGGGACACGTCCCCCCACATTTCGATGGATGGGGGAAACAATATCAAATGTCCCCCCCAACACATTTGGGAAAAAAGTAGTGTCGTGGCTCTATTTGGTTACGGCTTACACATCTTAGGATTCATATCCTCGAATACCACTCAATGTTGCTGAATGGAGAATTCCACCCAGATCTCGTGAGTTGGTACCCTGAGCTCTCCAACAATCTTAAGCTTAGTCTGCCTTTCTTTCGAGGCCAGTTCCATTCGTCGTCGGTTGAAGGGTATAGACAAATATTCAAGTCGATGAATCCAGCGGTACGGGCTATGTTTGGTGAAGTCAAAGCTCTCTTGCGGTTGCTCCTCGTCTCCTCCGCCAGTTCGACGGAAGCCGAGAGATGTTTTAGTGCTCTGAGGCGTTTGAAGACAAGGCTACGGAGCACCATGACTCTACAGAGGCTGAACCATGTGATCGTGTTCCATATTCACCCCGCAGGGACGTCGTTAGAGGGGGTGTGGGGGTGTCTCACACCCAAACTTGGTAAAACTGACGCTAGTTGGAAAATTGGAGTGCGACAGTCGGAATTTCCGACCGTCGCACTCTAGTTTATCTAGGCCTATATTCATTTATCCCTGTGATTGTGCGATTTTTTTTTAAATTTCGGTCAAAATTGACCTTTAACCTGTCATATTTACCACGTTTTCCTTGCCACTTTGGGAAATTGTACCTCGCGATTCCTATACTCCACCGTACAAAACTTCGTATGATTTTGAATACTACAAAAATGCCTAATAGAACTACCGTCATAGGCGTAGGAGCCTATGGCGGTAGTTCTATTTGATTTGTGGGGGGGGGGGGGGCGGGGGGTTTTAACGACTTGCCCGTAAAATATAACCAAAATTTTCGATAATTTGATAATGTGCTTATCATACAGGCATGCATCGGTTTTTACATCGCATGCAAATAGCATACAATCATTTTCCGTCTTATTACCCTTCCGTATGGTGAGAATTGTTGGGTAATAATAATATCAGTTTAACCACTGAAAAACACATTGCAAATTATCTTTCTTTCAGTAGGTGCTCAAAAGCTATCAGCATATTGCCCGAATTTCACAAAAATATTTGGTTGGGGTGGGGGCAATAAGTTTGTGAAATGAGTGCCAGTGGGTACAAATGTATCGCAACAAGTTCGTAACAGAGGTGCAGTCGCGAAAGATTGGGTTTTCTTACTGACACTGACCGTATCGTTGACGAGTAGCGCGAGAGTGAGGGGTACAAAGCAGCAGTCGGAATTTTCTGGCTTAAAAACCGATTTTTGCCACTACACCCCCCCCCCCAATCATCAGGCCTTAGCTACGTCCCTGGGTACATGGTGGTTACATAGTACGCTCCGACCAGAATTCACCCGATAAACAGATGCAGATCCACCTAGCAACCGAGGTAACTTGCTTGAGGACTCCAAGTTAGAACGAACAATTACTGATTTATTTTCATGCCTTCATCACTTTAGCCACCACTCACATGGGACCTTTTCTAAGTCTGACGATACATGCGCATGTGTGAGGTCCTAAAACATAATAAAAGTGGTTTGTCTTGCTATCCTTGTTTTCAAATTTCATATAAATGTATTCTCGTAGACCCAGCAACCTGGTCTAACATGCTGGCGTTTGACGACTTTTGGCCAAACTTGCGTTAAGCTCGCTATACGAACTCGGATCTGGGCTGTGCCTTATTAGTTAGTTATTTAAATTATTAATAATGGCGCATGAGGAAATGCACCATTTTGTGATATGACTACCAGGACGGAAAGTCGAAAAAATCACATGCAGTCGCGGCGGATAGCTTCCATCGCCTATATGTCCGGCAAAATTTTGCGACATCGCTCCTATATACCAGGGGTGGGCAACCTGCGGGCCACATGCGGCCCGCCAGTGATTTTTTTTGGCCCGTGAGATGTCTCAAGAAAAGGAAAAAAATCAATCTATTTTGCATCATCACCGAAAGCGAGCTTGCTGCTTAGAATTTATCTGCACTAATGATGCTGTCAGGTTGGTCTATTATCACCATTAATTATCAACTGGACTGTATTGACATTATGGTTTTGTGGATACAGATTAAGTTCGCACACCTATTGCGTGAACTTCTTCAGTTTCAATGGTATGAAATCAACAGCAGGTCGTTGGTTAGGTGCGGCCCTGTCAATCTTTCACTCCTAAAATCTGGCCCATTCATTCAAAAGGTTGTTCACTCCTGCAATAGGCCTATATCTGAGGCCCTGTGGCGTCGTGCTCATTGAGGCCTGCGGGCACAGGCCCCCCCCCCCCCACAACAATTTTGTGAAAGGTGTCATAAAATTTTGTCATAATTTATAAAAAAAAGTGTTTTCGAAATCGAAAAGTAGACTAAATATTCAATTGCTCTTTGATGGTCGTTGCGGATTTTCCACACACCTCAAAGACGACATATCGGGATTAGTAATGCCATTACCTTTAAATATGTTTGCCTTCAGCTCGCGTTTGATACAGTCTCAATTAACCTAGAAAATAATCACTTCGTTATCGCGCGTTTTACCTTAGGTTTCGCTACTTTCGCTTTTTCTGCCCATGGTTTCAAACGGCATAGCTTTTTATTCACCCAGTCACCACTTCTCACGGGCATGGGCGGTGATCATGGATCAGCCAACACAAAATTGTTTCGATATCTTAAATTTTGGGCGCTTCTGGGAGACGAGGAATTGGTAAACTGAGGAAAAGATGGCGATCACTTCCTTCGAGAATATTTCCCAAAATAAAAAAATTGCCGGAAATTTTTATCAATTTTAGGGGTGTTGCTTACTGCCATTATGCACGGGAAGTGCCGTTTCCTGCAATCTGAGGGGTCCGCCAGAAGAAAAATTTTCTTGTACGCTGCGCGCCAACCGATGGTGGCGCTCCGCTTAGATAGTACTTACGGCCGGAATACTCAGATCGATAACGATGCTTTGACAACATAGCATGTTCACCTCTAACATCACTTCCGCTTCAGATTCGCTAATAATATGAATTGTTTTAGTGGTAAATAGTTAAGCATTTGGATGCGTTGAGGATAGAGATGAGGATACCAGTTACATGTAGATCATTGCGAAATTCAAAATCAAGTCAAGAAATGATGGAAAACCAAACACTCCGTGAGCTGTACCAAGTGCTTGAATCACCAATGTGAGCGAAACACTCAGAATGCAATACCAATGGTTTAAATCAATGTGCCTTCGGTACGAAAGTGAAACACTCAGAATACAATACCAAGTGTTTGAATCACTGCGCCATTGGTATGCAAGTGAAACACTCAGAATAAAATACCAAGTGTTTGAATCACTGTGCCATTGGTATGTAAGTGAAACACTCATAATGCAATACCAAGTGTTTGGTTTGCGGTGGCACGGTCGAAGGGGGTAAGTGAAACAATCATAATGCAATTTGACTACCAAGTGTTTGAATGTGACACCCATAATGCAATACACTTCATGTTCAATAAATGATGGCAGATAAAAATGATGAAGTCTTGGCTGATAATGGTGAAATCTTTTCCATTTGTGTTAACTGCAGGACACAGACACACTCTGGTGGTTGCTTATCCATCTGTGCAACATATTTAGAGCATGTCCATCCTTCACGATTAGATATTGTGCAGCTCTGTAAGAAAAGCATGGCATGTTTGTCCAAGGGTGTTGGGTCTGAATGGGGTATACCAATGAGAAGGAAATAAGGGTGGTGCCTCATTTGTCCATAAGAGGAATTATGGTTTATTAAGCCCCTATATGTAATATGGTGAAGCTTTAGTAAGCTTATTTCCAAGTACTAATTGTGAGGCAAACCTGGGAGAAGGAAACAAGGGGGTGCCCCCAAACCCCTTTTGAGAAATTTGGGTTTCTAGTTGTGTATTTAAAATTTGCTCAAGGTCTGGGAAAATGTTGGGAGACATAATCTGCCCCTGCCCCCCACAACATCATCGCCCCTATTCTTTATTTACAACGAGGGGAGGGGGAGGGGGCACTGTCTTAAATTAAGTGTGAATGTATGTGTTGCTGAAACTTTTTGAAATGTTTACCAAATGTAAATGATCTTGTCGGACTGGCATTGTCTTTTCAAGAGTATAGTGAGCAGATTTTGACCACAAAATGTCTGCCGTGTTAAAGTATTTCATACCCCGAAATTGACACATTTGTCGATTACGTAATTTACTGTATCTTTTGTGTAATTATACATCCATTGACTGTGGATGCTCTTTGATATGCTCTTTGCCTCTAAAACTCAGACAGACCAGGTCCCAGTGAGCAGTGGTATCATGTTGAGGTAATTTTAGTTTGTTTTAGGGTGTAAGATTTCTAAATGCCAAAAATACGTTCAAAACTTGGGAGACAGAGTGTTACAAGATTAAGGAAATCAACAATTTGATCGGCCTATATCTGAAATGGATTCAAACTCATGAAATATGTAACTCTACTGCGCTGCAAGAGTTTATTTTGCCTGCTGTATCGTGGCTAGTCAAATTTGAGGCTGGTCAATTACGAAGGTGCGTCAATTATAGAGCCTTTACAATACTACACATTGATGCTTTGCTAATTACCATACACAAATTCTATCATAGGATTAGCCTTTTTTCTATAGCAAGTGACATTCTTCTTGGAAATTTAGTGGCTTAATGTTATCTGTTGGTGGGCTTGAACCACCTGCTGAATAAATTCTGCACAGATTTCTATGGCCAAACAAATTACCAAGAAGAAATTATTTACTTAGCCGACAGTTCGCTGGCACCTTGCATATTGAAATAACCTCCTACAAGACTTCTAATCCTTGGGCCTCTAAACCAACTTTAAAGTGGCCATGACACAAAAATTTCAACGTCCAATCTGTTGGGGATCCATCTAAGCATGTTCTCTAGAACATATATCAACCATTCTGCCAGTTAAAAGCTTGATTTTCCAACGTGGCAAGATTTATGTAACAAAGAAAAATATTTGAAAAAGCCAGTCCATTCTGTACATTTGACGTTGGAATTCGCGGAACTGCCTAAACCGTAATGTGCGTTGTGTTACGGTGACTTACAACCATAGAATCCTTACAACCAATATGTATTGTACTAGCCCGATGCTGCTTATGACAATACATCATATATGTGCAGTATGCTGCGTAGTACGTTGAATACGTTAGTAGGCTGGTACTTAGGCCTGCAGTTTTGCAAATCAATTGTCTGAAACTAAATCATATTAAATATTTCATGAAACATGGAAGGTGTAAATTCACAACAACTGTAACTATTACTGTACATTGCAGGACTGCTTGTTATTGTGGACATCATGGGCTCACGCTAATTCATTTGAACTTTCTTAAAAAAAATTAATACAATTAGACAGTGCAGATTCATATAGCCTACCGTCAACAACGTTCAATGGTGCTGTGGGCTCCTAGCAAGACACGGATGGTTGTGCTACCATCATGTGCAGTCCAAAGGATCAGAAGTGAGTTTCCAGCCAAAGGTCAGTTCACTGGATTTAAGTTGCCACGGGAGAAAACTTGATTGTATTAGTCAGGTGGCTTCGCAACTTTAACGTTACCGGCCGGACAAAAATACCAAATTTTGCATGGAGTTTCTTTTCGACCTATCTATTGATTTTATCCGTGGAACCCACTTAATGGCTCCGATTTTTTCAAGATGGCGGCCAAAATCCAAGATGGCTGCCAGAAAAAATGTGAAAATGTGCATCGACAAAGAGATGTGCAAGGCATCTGGCCCACCCTCCTCTTTGATTCTACGAAGTGAGTCACCAATCTGAGTATACATTCCCGAAGGGCGTGTCGCCTTTGGCCGGTTATTGCAAAAGGATCCGGGCCAGTGGTGGCGAAAAAGAAACCCACCCAGAACCTAACAAAAAAGGCAAAGGGAAACGAAGGATTCTCAAACGCAACGAAAACAAGGAGAAAGCGCAGTTTAGATGGAAGGTGGACCAAACCAAGCCCACCGCTCAGGGGTATCTTTTACAGAACGGTCCTCTTGACAAGGTTTGGTTTGCGCTTTCCCCAAATGAAATCAAAAACATTCCTTTCCAATCTCACAAGGCATGATCCGGTGAGGCGATCACAGTACCAGGATACCAAAGGAGAGGAACAATAAAACGATTAACAACTGTAACCTTCCCAGGGAGGAAGAGCCACCTCCGACTGAATGTGTCGAGCCTTGCCTCCACCTGATCAGCCTTCTCGGCCCAAGTGGTGGCCTCCGGGGCACCATAACCTAGCCAGATGCCATTTACCCTGATCATGACATCTGACCAAGTAGCATCAAACGGGAGTGATTTGCCGCGTCAACCTCCTTAACGCAGCCTTTTGGTCTTGGACTTGTTGAGTCTGGCATCAGTAGCCTCTTGGAAGGTGTCTAAAACCTTCGATAAAGACTTGAAGAAGGCAAGGTCCGACACAATACAAGTGACGTCATCGGCATATTGCACGCTTGTAACTCTAGCCCCACCCGGTAAGATTGAAGGGTTGAAAACCCAAGCACCTGCCCAGCGAGGTACTGAGCATTTCGCTGAAGAGAACATACAACAACGGGGAGAGGGGACAACCCTGACGGAATCCCCTTCGAACCGGAAGGGACCAGAAGTTAATCCGTTAAAATTGACCATGCTCGAGACATCCTTATATAGTAATGAGGCCCAAAGAATAAACACTGAGATCAATCCGAAGGACTCTAAAGTTCTGAACAGAAAGTCGTGATCTAACATGTCAAAGCTAGGCCTTCTCCTGGTCCAAGGAGACCAGTGCACATGGCAAATCACGAACTTTAACAAACTCAATCATCAACCAGAGGTTATGTTGAATACACTTGCCTTACACAACACAAGTCCGGAGAGGACCTACAATATCCGGCATCACATCCGCTAAGCGATTTCTTATGCTTTGGCCAGGATTTTGTAGTCCACAGTTGACAGCGTTATTGGACGCCTATTCGGGTCCAAAGAATCTCCCGACTTTGGGAGGAGAACAATATTTCCAACCCGCTGTGTTTAGCTTATGTAATTCAACTGGAAAGAGGTAGCAAACACGTCTCTCAGGTCCCCACCGAGAACCTCCCAGAAGGTCCTATAGAACTCAGCAGGGAGGCCATCGGGACCGGGGGACTTTCCCTTCTTCATCGCTGCTACCGCTGTCCAGAGCTCACCAACGGAGAGATTCGAACCCAAGCTATCGTTTTTACTCTGAGGGGCGGGGGGGGGAGGGGGGCTTGTCTATACCAGACAACAAGTCTTCCTGGAGATCCTCGCTAACAGCAGCCCTGGAGTACAGGTTCGAAAAGAACGACCTAAATTTCTCAGATGACTAGTGACCTGACTTAGCGTGTGTTGTTCGCAGAATTGACGTTGTGTTTATGAAGGGTGTACAATCGTACAAAATCTCCCAATGAGTCGGTATTCACATCTGGTCGATTTTCCCTCAGGTTACCCTATTAAATAGTTGACTCAATGTAATCAGTTTTACATGACATTCGTAACTCCCGTATAATAACGGGCTCTGCGACAGTGTCGGTTGATCACACCTCAAAGTTCCCAAATAAGTCCTCAGTGGCTTCCTGAGCCAAAGTGACGCAATTAGAATACCAGCCATAACATATAGTCAGGGTGCTAGCCCGGTTTCATTTACACGTTTGAGGACGGAAGGTTTGATGGTCCCGATCAGTAAAGGGCACAGGGGATCTGGGGAATGAACATATATGAAATTTCCTTTTTTTCCAGGCAGCCATCTTAGATTCTGGCCGCCATCTTGGAAATGGGTGACCCAAGCAACGTGTCATCTGTTTCAGTGAACCCGGAAACACCTGAATTGACCCCTCATTTGTTCATTTCTGATTTTTACAGCCAGATATATGACATTTCTTTTTTTCTGGCAGCCATCTTGGATGTTGGCCGCCATCTTTGGAATGGGTTGCCGAAGCAACATGCCATGACCATCATCTGTTTCAGTGAACCCCGAAAACACCTGAATTTAGCCCTCATTTGTTCATCTCCGATTTTTACAGCAAGATATATGATATTTCCTTTTTTGCTGGTGGCCATCTTGGACTTTGGCAGCCATCTTGGAAAATCGGAGCCGATAAAGTGGGTTCCACGGATAAAATCAATAGATAGGTTGAAAAGAAACTCCATGCCAAATTTGGTTCTTTTGTTCTGCCGGTAACGTTAATCCTAAAAATTGTTGCTAAGCCACGTGACTATATAGGAAGCGTTGGTTGAGAATTCCCCCCAGAAGCACCTTTCCTATTCTACGATTGTGTTGGATTATTAATGCGTCAGGTTTCCCTCAGTGTTGAAAGTTTGCAATTCAAGACTTTTAATTAAATTAAGGATGAAGTGGTCATTTTCCAGACCCCAAATCAACAATGACAAGAAAGGACATATTTCGAAGCATTTGGACACATGTATTGGCGTGAACGTGATGTCATGTCATATGTGCATAGGTGAGGGGTGATTGACCTTTTTAGGAACATTTACCTCCCAGACATGTTTGCTTTGTACCTTAAATCTGGCAGCCAAAATATCCATATCTCCAATGATATTTGACAGAAAGTCATGATAAAGACCAATGGAGGCAGCAGAACTCTTGACTGGTTAAACTTTGTTTCTTCAGCAACAGGTGTTTTGTTTTACAATCAGAAACTCAGCAGAACACCATGTAAATGGTGTCCGATTGTTTTAATGCGTGTGATGCTGTGTTTCAAGTTGCACGTCAGTGTTGTACGTGTCGTCGTGTGTGGGTTACATTGTTGCATGTGAGTTGCGTTGTGCAATATTAATCATATTAATTTGTCACAACAGCGATTGATGGCGATGGACATGCATCTGTTTTGTAGGCTTTAAGCCAAAACCTTCATGTTAGTTGTTTTCCTTAAACCTCCTTTGATGTAAAAACTAACATCAGTGTAATTTAAGAATGATATTGCCTTTGGAAAGTATAGTTTCAAGCATTCAAGTAAATTGTAGCTAATATCGGTGAATTTGTTTTTTGCATGAAATCGAAAAAAAGCATGCATGGGTCGTGAATAGAAGATAGACGTTAAGAGGGCTTATAGACCGGCAGCCCAGGGCACTTTGATCAAACGAACGAGGTACCAATATCTGAGTATTGGAACATTTGTGGAAAAACCCAGTATATACAAAAGTGGATGTCTGCCGTGGTCGCTCTGCTGCATGTGGCCCCTGGGGCCGGTTAAAGGGGGCCCAAAAATGCATCTGATCAAACGAACGAGGTATCACTCGAAACCAATGTCAACTTAATGCATGAATGCCACATAGTACTGAATGGCCCATGCCAGACAAATTTTCTGCTGCAAAGGGCCCGCCAGACGCCCAAGAAGGGTCCATAAAAAAAATGCATCTGATCAAACGAACGAGGTACCACTTGAAACCAATGTCAACTTAATGCATGAATGCCACAAAGTACTGAATGGCCTATGCCAGACAAATTTTCTGCTGCTAAGGGCCCGCCAGACGCCCCCAAATATGGCCCAAATGCCCGTTAGCGTAGCATTGACCCAGATTAAATATGCAAGGTACCACTCAAAATCGGTTTGGAATGTTCGGGTTGATCTTACAGACTATGGAAATCATCATGCCAGACAAATTTTCTGCTACAAACGGGCTAACAGACACACTAAAAGAGGGCCCCCAAATGGGCCATGATCAATCATAGTTGGTACCACACAAAACCAATATTAAATGCAAAGGTACTTTCCACAGAGTAAAGAACTGCCAATGCAAGACAAATTTTCTTCCGCATAGGTCCCACTTGATGGAAAGTATAGGTGGCCCAATGCGGCCCTATATGGGCCTAATGAATTGTATATCGATGCAGACTATATGTGCCTTGTGACATGACATTTGTAGCATTCCACAGAGTAAAGAAATGCCAATACAATACAAATTTTCTTCTGCAAAGTGCCCACCACATGTAAAAAAAATTATACAGTTTAAATAGTTAAGATACCACAAGAAACCAATCTATAACAATCAAGAACATCCTGAATTATTCAAATTCCTTTCCGCTACATAGGCCAATGGAATAATGAGATTAGTATACTAGTAGGTGTATCAATTACTGAACATTTCATTGAGCAAAACAAAAATGACGCGAACTCAGTCTTTGAGGGAGATCCTGACAGTTATAATGCATTCTCAAATCCATTCTTTTTCCTTTTATCCATTCTTTTTTCTTTTATCCAGTCAGTACTTTGTATCGTGAGCAGTGTTTAACTTGGCAGTTACTTTGTTTCGCTGGAAACACTGGAGCAGATTAAAATCAGTTTATGTATTGTAAATAAGAAACCCAAAATCATTTTGTATCTTGAAACATTGTGTTTACGTTAGCATTGTAAATCTACAAAGTTTAAAATCTTGAGAAAGAACGCTTAAGTGTCATCTTAAGACATACATGTAGTCGAACAAAAGAGATTGTTTTGTTTCTTAAGCTCAGACAAAGAAACAATTATAAAACAATGGTGAAAATGCTTTATAACGTGTACTTAACGATAAAGGTTTGGGTTGAAACTGTCCAATATGGTTTTTGAAAGATACATAATTGAAGCATATAAATGTATATGTACCTTTATACTAGGTACACTCTTTAAAGGACTTAAAATGCTAAGATTGAACAAACAAATACTGATATCACCACGTATGACTCCATTCCTTGATACAAAATATAAAATGAGTAATAAGCCTATATATTACTCCATCTTGGTCTTTTAGAACTTCCATCATTACACTAATTCAATTCGAATAGCTTGTAACAAGTCCAACAAATAGATGTGGCATCCATTTTTCAGAAATATGAATGCTAGATGAGGGTTTTTGTTTTCATCTATGAAGGAATCTTTTACCTTTCAAGAAAGTCATCTTGCTAGTTTAAAATGTACTAAAATCATAATTGGCAAAGATAGTAACAAAAGATCACTATGTGATTACTCTGAACATGACACATGTTAGGTTCGAAGTATAAGAACTGAGAATTCATGTCTCTTGACAGTGATTAAACACTGGAGTGTGTGATGTAAAAAGACACTGCATTTGCCATTCAGACAGATCTCAAAAGAATCATTAGTAAGTTTATGAAAATTAAGTATTCCCATGAACTTGATTCTAAAAAGACATTGGAAGCTCAAATCTATGTTTCATTGTCGGAGTCATCACTCCAAGATGGTTCAGTACTTGAATCATCGGCATCAAACTCGGAAGCCACGTCTGGTCAGCTACTTTGAAAATCTTCGCTCAGTTCCCCCTCTTGGAATAGATGATCTGGGAGAGCCGGTCCCTCAAACCAGTCAGGGCTGTAGCACCCATTCTTGCTCTTCCAACCGTAGTTCTGTGGATCCAAGCCAGGCAAGACTCTTCCTCAGAGTGTTAGCAGAGTGTTAGAATTATAATATGGGGAACTGTAATTTTTGCCCAGGCCAGCAAATCCCAAAATATTTAGAGGCTTAGGTGAAAGTGTTATCTTTATTTTGCTTAGAGCAGCGAATAGCTAAATAAGATAAAACACTGGTCTTGTGTACAGTAACTCCAATTTATGCTGGAAACAATATAACCATGAGCTTGAAATGTCATGTTACAAGGCACATATATCCAATTCTTTAGGCCCATATATAGGGCCACATTGGGCCACCTATTCTTTCTATCTGGTGGGACCTATGCAGAAGAAAATTTGTCTTGCATTGGCAGTTCTTTACTCTGTGGAAAGTACCTTTGCATTTAATATTGTTTTTGTGTGGTTCCAAACCGGTTTTGAGTGGTACCTTGCATATTTAATCTGGGTCAATGATACGATAATGGGCATTTTGGGCCATATTTGGGGGCGTCTGGCGGGCCCTTAGCAGCAGAAAATTTTCTGGCATGGGCCATTCAGTACTTTGTGGCATTCATGCATTAGGTTGACATTGGTTTCAAGTGGTACCTCGTTCGTTTGATCAAATGCATTTTTATGGGCCCTTTTGGGGCGTCTGGCGGGCCCTTTGTAGCAGAAAATTTGTCTGGCATGATGATTTCCATAGTCTGTAAGATCAACCCGAGCATTCCAAACCGGTTTTGAGTGGTACCTTGCATATTTAATCTGGGTCAATGCTACGCTAATGGGCATTTGGGCCATATTTGGGGGCGTCTGGCGAACCCTTGGCAGCAGAAAATTTGTCTGGCATGGGCCATTCAGTACTTTGTGGCATCCATGCATTAAGTTGACATTGGTTTCAAGTGGTACCTCGTTCGTTTGATCAAATGCATTTTTATGGGCCCTTTTGGGGCGTCTGGCGGGCCCTTTGTAGCAGAAAATTTGTCTGGCATGATGATTTCCATAGTCTGTAAGATCAACTCGAACATTCCGAACCGGTTTTGAATGGTACCTTGCATATTTAATCTGGGTCAATGCTACGCTAATGGGCATTTGGGCCATATTTGGGGGCGTCTGGCGGGCCCTTAGCAGCAGAAAATTTGTCTGGCATGGCCATTCAGTACTTTGTGGCATTCATGCATTAGGTTGACATTGGTTTCAAGTGGTACCTCGTTCGTTTGATCAGATGCATTTTTTTTAGGGGCCCTTCTTGGGCGTCTGGCGGGCCCTTTGCAGCAGAAAATTTGTCTGGCATGGGCCATTCAGTACTATGTGGCATTCATGCATTAAGTTGACATAGGTTTCGAGTGGTACCTCGTTCGTTTGATCAGATGCATTTTTGGGCCCCCTTTAACCGGCCCCAGGGGCCACATGCAGCAGAGCGACCACGGCAGACATCCACTTTTGTATATACTGGGTTTTTCCACAAATGTTCCAATACTCAGATATTGGTACCTCGTTCGTTTGATCAAAGTGCCCTGGGCTGCCGGTCTATTATCAGTCATTCAGTATTGGGAACCAGTTCCATGACTTTGCGTCTTGCGGAATATCGCCGAAAACTTAAGCACAATTGTCGAGGTGGGTTTTACATCTTTTTCAGACTATTGTCTCACTTTTATGTAACTTGACTTCAGATGCACAACAAACTATACTTCGGGTGGGAGGGGAGAGTGGAAGTATGGCGTTAGCCTCTCCAGAAATAAAATCATGCATAGGCTCACTGGCCCAGTCCCATCCACTAGCGAACAAACTGATAGGCTACCAAATAAAAAGTCTGCAGTTCGTAGTTTTAGCAATGGTAACAGGTTGGCATAGGTTAGGAAGTTCAGTTGGTATCTCAAAAGTATTTAATCAAAACACGCCTTGGTCTTTATTATGATGTATATTTTCCTGTTTTTTTTTTTTTTGATCTGACATGGAGTATTTTATCTCCTATTAAGAGTAATAGTAATTTCACTTTCCTAGATATCGGACATGGAGTGTTTTATCCCCTTTGTAGTAATATTAAATTTTGTTTTAATTTAGGTATCGGGACATAGATAATTTGATCTCATTTGTTTCGGGTTTATTCTGCATCATTGTTTCCAAAGTTTGCAAAATATAGCAGCCTCCGTTTTACGAACATTTCTCAATGTCTCCTCGTATCTTCTGGAACATACATCGCAAGACTCAAAGAAAAGCACGTGAAAGGTAAATGAATTTCCACGATTTTTGTGAACAGCATTACTAAACTTTACAATGAAAACACGGCGCGGTATTGTAGTTTCACCAAAATTTATAGAGAGAAACAAAACTTTAGTTAGTCCTATACATGACGTTATAAAAGAATGGAATAAAACAATATGACATAAATTGCCCTATATACCGAAGGTGTGACGTCATCATCTAGTGAAGTCAAACAAGGTTTTAAACGGGAAACTTAGTTAAATTCATTGATCTTAGGTTCATTGAACGTTAACAATAATGATATATGAAATATGCAAATATAATTAATACGACTTTATAGATACGATGAAATTGCAATGTTGATCTTTACATATAGGCATAAATAAACAGAACACAACTTAAAATTTGAAATGACATAACATAGACATGTTACATAACATCATCTGGATATTCGTGTATAATTACAATATGTAGGCTTACATTGTTGGTGACATGACACTCTGTAAAACATGCATACGAAACCTATATTTATGTTGCGGGAAATGTTGGTTGATTCATACGTACGAATCTACAAAGCTGGTATGAAATATAAATTTACTTTTAAACTTGAGATACGGGAGGGTTTCATTCTGAAGGGGCACAAATAATGGGGGGGGGGGGGGCAGTAGGTCGTGTGATTCGATTTGAAAAGGGGAGGTGGGTGGGGATGATGCATGGGCGTGTAAATCAGAACGTTTACATCAACACAAAATAGATTGTGTGTGCTATTCTTACCAAATTTCCACTAGTTGAATATGTTTTAACGAAAGGGCACATATTTAGTATACATTTCTTTTATTCTTAATTTGCAAAATAAAAGGACACTTTATTATTTTTTCAATATAAATTTATATTATTTCAGTAAAGGAACACGCCATAATCTATTGACATAACCACATACCACAATTCATTTACAGTATAGTATACCGGAAAGAGCACGTTTTGTAATTTTTAAAATAACAGCAACAAAAATGGAGAAAGTGTTGAGTTACAAAACTGGGAGGGCACGTGATCCCCTCTGCCACAAACTCCACCGCACCTGTTTAAAGATGCCCCCCTCCCCCTATAAAAAACTAATACGTTGCGTTTTCCCGACTTGCAGTGATCAGTTTAAGCGGTTTGCGATAGATTAGTGGATTACAATGTCTTAATATTTGCAGTTGTTATAGAATCATGAACAAATAATTGTCTTTTACGAAAGGTTTTTTTTTTTTGGCTGATTTAAACAATTCTTCAACGTCGCTGATTGGTCCCCTGTTGTCTGAGCGGCTGTTCTTCGAAGAACATAAAATCAATTAGAAAGAGCGCCCCTATTAATATCGCCTTCGATTTCACTTCTAAATTCATCTGGAATTGGATACCAAAGTTGTCGGCGTTAGTATACACTTCCTGGACGTTTCCTGCCCATTGCTTGCTGATTTTACCGAGTTCTTCGTTTTCATCTGAGGAGAGTACCTTTGGAGAGAGATAGAGAAAGAGAAATAGAGGGTAAATTACTTACATAATGAGGCTAGTTGTACATTTAGAGAGGGAGAAGACGTGGATTGAAGTTGCAGCGGCGAGGGCGGGGAGGAGGTTGGGGAATGGTAGAGGAGGGAGTATTTACATTGCCAAAAAAAAAGGATCATGGATCATTTATAAACAATAGCATGCAATTTATCCTACACCATAGAAATTGACGTCATTAACCCTTCAAAGATTATTTAAGAGATCCCGAATATTATAAAAGCTGTATAGTTTTAGAATCATAACTAGCACTCATATCCCCCCAACCCACCTTTTTCCTTGGACTAAGAAATATCAAGATTTTTTTCCATCCAGTTTAAAGTCCATCCGTCCTTTCATTAGTACACTTTTTTTTGGGGTGGGGGGAGGAGGGGGGGTACTTACTTTCAATTCTATGTCACTGTAAATTGACCGACATTTACAGCCTGGTCCTCTTATTTTAAGCAAAGTTTCATGATTTTCGTCCAGAACCGCTAAATGATCCCCGCACAAGCTTGGCCTGCATGCAAAATAATATATATATATATATTTAGTACTGAATTATTATATATTTTCCCTCAGTCTTGTGTTCACAATTTCTCACATGGATAAATAGTATGAAATTAGTTAAAATTATCAGAAATGCTACAAAGCTGTTAATTTTACATCCATGCATGCTCAGATGCAAACTAGAGCAATTCCTTGCAAATGTTTAACACCTTTTATCATATTTTAGCGGACCCTGGAATAGTCTTCACATAGTCGGCTGTTTATGCATGTACATATATATATATATATATATATATATATATATATATATATATATGTATATATATATATATATATATATATATATATATATATATATATATATATATATATATATATATATATATATATATATATATATAGCCTGGTATACTTCCTATGGGTACATAAAAGTACGTAATGTTCTTTTTTTTGGCAGCAGCAGTACAGTAAAATATCACCTTGTACAAATCTTCTGACAACAGCCTTTTCTTGATACAAGACAGTAACAACCTTGAAAGGTTGTAACTATTTTTAACGTAATATCAATCTTTCTGTGTAATGTTGAGAGTAAACATATATACCTTTGAATAACATATCCGATAGTGCAGCCAGGCGGGGCCTCTACAGAGACTTTAGAGGCACATTTTTCGCCATTACAGCATCCAGCACAGCATGCACAACAACAACCCACACAGTACTTGTATTCTCTGGAGACCTTCATGACTTCTTGATTCATATTATCCATAACGTGTATCACGAAGCCTCTTTTATTACCGCTAAAATGAAGCGCTCCTCTGTATGCCTCCTCGAAGGCGAAAAAAATCTATTATACATTAAGAAAAAAATGGTATAGAGATAAAAAATATATATAAATATTTCAACATAAAATCTGATAAGAAGATGTTTTCTTGTCGATTTGTGGGGATAATTTCTGGAGCACCCACCTCTCCTCTACGCCCACCCCGTTACGTCGGATCTATATCAGATATGGAGTAGAGGGAATGGTCCAGGATTCTAAAAGGAGCAGGTTTTGTCCCGGGGTCATTATAACCAACCACCAGTTGAAGGGTTGTTGTGTAGGGTTGAAGACTGCGGTGTTGGCGGAAGGTATGCACCCCACATGTCCCTGCACCTGTATTAAATACCTCCTAAGATGAAGTATACCCGGTACTGTATAACGTACACGTACCTGTTGACCGAGAATATTTTTCACATGATATTTGTTTGGCGTTCCCAAGTTGGTAAGAACCTCTTCCATATCAACTTGTTGATGGACGAGGACTTGATCGAGTTGGCTGAGATACTCCAGTCCTGGTGGACAACCGATGGCTGCCTATGAAACGACAACGAAGTTATTACATTATCAGTAGTGGCTCTGGTGGAAATAGTTACAATAGTCAAATAAAAAAAAATGCAGCCATGTTAACAATGGGTATTTCCCCCGAGGACTTGATCGAGTTGACTGAGATACTCCAGTCCTGGTGGACATCCGATGGCTGCCTATGAAACGACAACGAAGTTATTACATTATCAGTAGTGGCGTGGGTGGATATAGTTACAATAGTCAAATAACCACACACAAAAAACGCAGCCTTATTAAAAATGGGTATTTTCCCCCTTTTTTTTACGTCTTTCAATACTAAACAGGAACGAGGAAAGTTGATGATCTAGACTTCCACGACAAATTTAGCAAACAAAACATATACAACTCCATTCGAATGAAGGGGTGGGTGTCACCTTCCGCGAGACAAGTAATATTTTCGAGGTGAAATGGATTAACTTTTAAGGCTATAAACTAGGTCTACACGCAAGGACTTAGGGAAATAACAAGTTATATTTCTTTTAATATCTATTTTAGGGGAGTGGAGAGGTGGAGGAATGGTTCAACCTACCGACATAAAAATTCGATCCACAGAAGACAATGAGAGAATCAATATTATATTAATGAAAATCGATAGCGACATAGAAAAGTTTTTAAACTCTTCATTACAACCATGCATGGTCATGTTGATTCTGTGATATCAGACATGTGTGCTTTAAGTTTTTAGAGTAGATTTGATATGTGTCCAACAGATGTTTGTTTCTTTCTCAAAACCCACATGTAGGAATTGAATACAAACATTCACCAGTATGCTTGGAATGTGTTGAGAGCGTTGTGGTCAAGAGGTTAAGGCATTGGACTTGTGATCTAAGGTTTGCAGGTTCGAGTCCTGGCCAGATCATTACATCGGGTCCTTGGGCAAGGACCTCTCCTTGGGCAAGGACCATCTCCATTGTCCCCATGCAGATAAAGTGCATTGCCTCTCTTCGCCCAGGTGTATATATGGGGACCTGTGAGATAAACTGTAAGTTGGACGCTGCTTAGCTGGTTAATGCAGTGGACTTGTGTTCTAAGGTGTGCAGGTTCAAGCCCTGGCCAGATCATTACGTTGTGTCATTGGGAAAGGCACTTCATCTCCATTGTCCCCATTTCACACAGGTGTATATATGGGGACCTGTGAGATAGACTGTTATTTGGGGGCTCTTTAGCTGCTGCCATGTGAAGGGCATGTCCCTGTATTTGACAGGTTATCGTTGACCAGGGTAATATTGGTATGCGCCATGAGCACCGTTACCGATGGATATGTCGGCGCTTTAAAAAATCCTCAATAATATTAGTATTATAAATAGTATTATTATTGGGAACGAGCCTGTCATGACCGTGAAATGACGTGCCATTTCTAGTGCTACAGATAATCGCCTTCTATAGATACGATCCAACTCTAACGTTTGGGACAATTTTCGTCTATCTTGGTTGCCGTTGCTTTTATATCCTGTTTCTGTGCAAATATGCCACAAAGAGGGAGGTCTGTCGGCAGCTTGGGAAAAAAAACGACAACCCGTACGTCAAGTCACTCAATCCTCTGCCTCGTCACAACATGCTGTAAGTAAACGCAGCTTAGGCGATGGCTCTGAATACGAAGCCGAATCCGAATGTTACAGAACGACGTCGGTAAACTTTACTATTACGGTGGAAACAGCTATGAACAACATTTCGAAAGAATTCTTTGACAAGAAGATTAAAGCAGAATTTGGCCATGCAATAGAAGATTTGAGAAAATCTTTTGAATAACTGAAAAGGGAAAACGGTTTATTAAAGGAGCGATACCTCACTATTGAGCAACGGGTTGAGAAACTAGAAGAGGAAAAGAGGTAACATGACTCCATGATTAATAAACAGGAACGTTTTTCCACGACGCAATAATAATATTATTATTATTATTATTATCATTATAACTTCTGGCCAAGTATTTTGTTTACCTTTGCAGAATTAACAAAAGCGTTCCAAATTGAATTTAGTTCACGATTTTCTTGTTCCAAGACAGTATTATTCAGTTGGATCCGGTAATTAAGAGGTTAGGCTATAAATTAAGTGCACGTGTAAATTTCATATGAAACATATTGGAGCCCATAAACTACAAGTTCGTTTGTGGTGGTGATGGTGTATGGTTAATTCGCGCGCTCCCGAACTTCCGTTCTACTGTGATGGTATACACACATGTGTAGTTGAACTAGTAGACGCTGTAATAGCCGTGTTTGAAAGTTTCAACCACTTGTAACGACTATTTTTAAACGTAACTTTATCTATACAAAATCCTTAAATAAAGAAATGGCTAAATAGATATAGTGTATATAGACGAAGACATACATTACGAGGTTCATTCATGACTGATTCTCAGCCATCGATAGGGATGATACAGTACAGAACTTAACGCATGGGCGGAAGCATACTTTGTGGTTGAAATCATAAATAACTTACGGGAGGTCGATCCATCCAAGATAAAGCCGCACCAGGCACTTGAAGGGTCGGTAGGGCCAAACCAGGAGGTGACGTCACCGCTGTTAAACCTGTCATATCAAACTGTGGAGTATTCGCCATGGTCGGGATCTATATAGCTAATGTTGAAAAATGCAATTCAAACAGGATCAATAAGGTCAAGAGTCCACGAAGCTTTAATATGACAGTTGTATTTGTGCTAGTGATATTGTATAGAATACCTATAATTCTGTCCGCTCACATCATGCTTCAAAGCACTTGCAGTGACAATACAAACAGTTCTTAACCTTGTTGTTTATTAAACTAGGCAGAAGAGAAAGAAACAAAATAAGGGGGCGGATATGAGTGTGAACATGAACAGCCTACTCAAAGCATAGTTTTTCTTCCCGTATTTCAATCTTAATGTATGTACCAGACGTGTATGGTGTGTATAAGAGTATGTTAATCCTTTTCTCTTCCAATGTCGCTTGTCATAAATTTATTAAAGCAATTTTAGACCACACGTTTGCAATGAAAATAATATTTCCATATAATTCCGGTAGAGAGTTCGACTTCATTTTCAAGAAGGATTTCACTATCTATCACAGAGGCACTGCAACAGTTCTCAGCTGGAAGGTTAGCTAATCAGTATTGTAACCTATAGTTGAATGAACACAATCGCCTTGTTTTAAGAACTAAGAACGGTTACTACGATATTTTTGCTTAGACCTACTACACTGCCGCCCAGTTGCACTGTATGTCCGCTGCAGAGCACCCGTATCGTGTCCGTATAAGCAGTATAAATATCATGTTCTATCATATAACAGTTAGGAACTGCCAGTACTGTTAATACGAGTGCTTTGAAGCATGGTGTGGACGGACAGTGTAGAGAGGTACAAGCAATAGAATCAGATAAAGGTTAGGAACCTTTTATACTGCCAATACGAATGCTTTAAAGCATGACGTGGGTGGACAGTTAAGAGAGGTATTAGCGTTAGGAATTTGTCGCAACTGGCTGACTATACATATGCAATAAGAAAACAATGCTCATGCGGCTTAGTACTCTATGGGGAAACTCACGCTCGTAAAAATAAGGAACCATATGGTGACAGCCATGTTATACGCATGTACTGTTATATATACTGTATCTAATTAGTAACGGCTCTCCCAGTAAACGGCAAACCTGGTAATCATGGGTCACTGTAATGGTTAAGGCAGTCTGTTTGTAGTTTTCCAAAAATCCGTTCGCAGCTATACAAGACAGAATCAGAAAGTTCTACCTCAACATAAAGTTGATCCTGTCTACTATTCTTACCCAAAATTCCAATATTTGAAGATAACAAATTGACGCGAGGGCACATTTTAAGTACCGGTATACAATTATTATTCTTAAATTTGCAACTTCAGGGCACTTTATTTTTGTCATTTAAGTTTATATTATTTCAGTGAAGGAACGTTTCTCATTTGAAATAACCAAATAACACCATTCACTTACAAAAAAAGTTTACAAGAATGAGCACGTCTTTTAATTTATAAAAATAAAATGAGGAAACTGAACTTTTGAGAAAAGTCAAATGTTGAAACTTCTTCAATTGCCCAAACACATCATGATCTTAGATATTCAACTACTCAGGCTCTACAAACGTTGCAACAGTTCTTAATTTAGAACCATTTAACAGAATGTTAACAAAAGTAGGTTATCATATCCACGGCAAATATCAGTTTACCAACTCAAAGACATAAAATGATGCAGGGAACTATTTTGGTTTGGGCGATACTTACTGACAGTTACAGTTTGCTGGCGGTGACTTATATGTCTGCCTGGTATCGTTTGTATGTATTGGTACAGATGGTGCACTAGGCTGGTGACTGGTGACACATGTAGGGATCCACTAACAGGAGAGAACACACTTACGCCTGTTGGTAGGAGGAACAAAACGGAAATAATAGGCAGCTTGAAACTTGTTAAACTAAAACAGAAAACTGTTGAATTATGCAGATGAATTTTTGGCATGTATTACCAGCACGGTCTACGAAATATGAACTAACTAGTAATGTCGGTTATACTCAAACTAAAGCTAGGGTTCGTTGAGCATTTTGAATGAGTGAGTGTTATTGACGTATATAGCCATTGTGAACCAGTCAAGGTGACAATATTTTTTTGCCCTTCAAGATCACACCTGAAAAAGCACTTCTTTCAAGAGCATTATAATTTCCCTTTTTTTTTCCAATCGAGTTGTAGATTTTGTAGTCAACCTGTTTTATCGCTTTACTCTTCACCAGTGCTTTTAATCGTTTTTCTATCTCATATTCCTGTATATATCTATATATGGTATATGTGTTTACTTTTTTATGTATTTTCTCCATTTATGTAATTGTATATTCTAGATTGTTTGTAAAGCGCACAGATGCATCGCGCGTAGTGCGCTATAAGACTTTATTTACATTACATTACATTCTACACGTGAACACGGACCATGGCAAGCAAAATGCCAAGTCTTTATCATTCAGTGAGTATTCTTCTCTGTATATGACATATAAATAATAAATGCCTACTCGCAAATCACATGATATGAAGGGAGGGAGTAGCAGTAACTGGTCCGAAAGTGTCACATTCTACTAACAGCCGTCAACAAATAACGTTGTAGTTGCGTGTCGATCATCTGAATTTTGGTGTTATTACTTTTTTCTCACATTTTATCTAGTTAGTAGTTTCTCGAAGTAGAGAGTTAAGTTCGGTATGCAAAGAATGTCTGTCATTGAATTAATTTTTGACAGGTATTACCATCACAGTCTACGAAATAGGAACTAACTAGTAAGGTCGGTAACAATCAAATAAAGCTAGGGTTCGTTGAGCATTTTGAATGAGCAAGCTTTATTGACGTATATAGCCATTGTGATTCCTTTCTCTCAGAGGCGAGGATGAACTCCGCAGTCGCACCTCCTCGCCACGAACGTGGGTGTTCTTGCTGCTTTTAGCAGGACATGGGGCAGGGTGGGTGTGGTACTTATATCACAGCTAAAGCGGCGTGGGAGCGTGTAGCCAGCGCTATACAAGATTAGTCTCGGTCTCTCTTTTCAAGGGGATCACAGGCTAGACTGGCTTGAACGGGCTGGGGAGCCTTAAAACCCCCTAGGAGAGGGAAACTCTGATTCCAAACCCGGGCAGGCAGAGCTCGTTAGCGTTGGCACGCAGTTGTCTAGGGGAAGGTACCCTTAGAGAAAACCCGGTCCTCCAGAGTGGGGGTTGGGCAGTCGGCTGATAACCGCCTCCTGGAAAAATCCCATTTATCACAGAAATCAATGATGCTTAGGGTCCTAATGAAGGACCACAAAACCTTTTTGGATTAACTGCAGTAGCAGACAGTTTCACAACTGGACGCAGGATGACGCCGTTGGGCCAAAGCCTTCGGGAAGCCCAACGCCCGATAGGAACTGTGGTGACGCCAAAGCACAGCCTATTCTTAGGCGCATGGAACGTGAGGACTATGTATGCAACAGGAGTTACATCCATTGTGGCAAGAGAAAGAGAGAGGTACAACATTGACATTCTAGGCCTCAGTGAGGTCACATGGACAGGTGCAGGGAAAGTGAGACTTGCTTCAGGTGATACTCTGTTGTATGTGGGCAACGACAACACACATGTACAAGGTGTTGGTATCATGTTGAGTGAGAGAATTGTAAAAACTCTCATTGAATGGACACCAGTCAGTAGTAGACTAATTACAGCAAGGTTTTATGGTAAACACAAGAAGGTCACAATCATACAAGTATATGCTCCGACAGAAGCTGCAGTAGAGGAGGAAAAAGACACGTTTTATGGGCAGCTCCAAGAGATTGTAGACAGGTGCAGCAGACATGACATGGTATTTATCATAGGTGACTTCAACGCAAAGGTGGGATGCGACAATGAAGGACTGGACGACATTATGGGCAAGGAAGGTATTGGTGTTACAGACGACAATGGAGAGAGACTATGTGAGTTCTGCCAAGTGAATGGATATGTTATCACAGGTACGATCTTCAAACACAGAACTATCCATAAGGAAACTTGGGTCTCGCCAAATGGAAGAGCGAAGAACCAAATTGACCATGTGTTAGTGAACAAGAGTATGAGGACCTCAGTACTAGACACAAGAACACAAAGAGGTACAGACGCAATAAGCGACCACTACCTTGTCAGATGCAAAATAAGACTGAAACTGTGTAAATATTTGAATAGATCAAAGGTAAAGCCTAAATTAGATATTGAAAAGCTTAAAGACAGGCAGATGAGAGAGCCATACAATGTAGAGGTCAAGAACAGATGTGAAGCCCTGGATGTCGAAACACTAAAGGAATGGTGCGAAGGGCTGGAGAAAGTATATGTAGAAGCAGCTGAGATGACAATAGGGTACACCAAGAGAGTAAGTAAACCTTGGGTCTCAACAGAGACATGGGTTAAGGTAGATGAAAGGAGGGAAATTAATACGAAGATTAATAGTACAAAATCAGAGAGGATCAAAGAGAGATGGAGAGAGACTTACAGAATAAAAGACAGAGAAGTAAAGAGAAGTGCGAGAAGTGACAAGAGAAAGTGGATAGACAAAATGGCACAAGATGCCCAGAGAGCAGCAGAGAATGGAAGGCTTAAAGATGTTTACACTATAACACGGAAATTGACAGGTAAATGGAAGAGCACTACTGCTGCTGTTAAGGACATAGATGGCAATATTATTAAAGACAAGCAGGCTAGAAAAGACAGATGGAAGGATCATTTTAGCTCTGTGTTAAACAGAGGCGATCCAATGAACTGGGTTCGTGAAACTGATGAGCGTATTGAAGCAGAGGTTGAAATCGATTTAGGTGTTATTACAAGGCTAGAAGTACATGATGCATTGATTAAGACTAGCAATGGCAAATCCCCAGGTTTAGATCAAGTAACAGCTGAATTGTTAAAAGCTGATGTAAATGCTACAGTGGAAAGACTAACAGACCTCTTTAATATAATATGGTCAGAGGAGTCAACCCCAAAAAGATGGAACAAGGGGCTAATTGTTAAAATCCCCAAAAAGGGGGACCTCACAGATTGCAGCAACTGGAGAGGTGTGACATTGCTGCCAGTTATGAGCAAGATCTTCGGAAGAGTGCTCATCAACAGATTAAAGGACGGAGTGGACAAGGTTTTGAGGCAAGAACAAGCTGGTTTTCGCCCAAACAGGAGTACAACAGAGCAGATATTTACACTGCGTAACATCCTAGAGCAGTCAAATGAATGGAACTCACCTCTGTATGTGCATTTTATTGATTTTGAGAAAGCTTTCGACTCTCTACACCGCAACAGCTTGTGGAATATATTGAAAGAGTACCAGATACCAGACAAGATAATTAGAATTGTGAAAGCTTTATATGACAACGTTGAATGCGCAGTCGTGGATGAAGGTGAAACAACTGAGTGGTTCCACGTAACATCTGGGGTGAAGCAAGGATGTGTCATGAGCGGGTTCCTGTTTCTGTTAGCAATAGATTGGATGATGAAGAGAGTACTCGCAGGAGAAAGAAGAGGCATCAGATGGAGATTTACCACGCAGCTTGAGGACCTGGATTTTGCGGACGATATTGCCTTGCTATCGGCAACGCATGACCACATCCAGAAAAAGACAGAGAAAGTAGAAGAGATGGCAGGAAGAATCGGTTTGAATATGAATGTGAAGAAATGTAAGCACATGAGAATGAACAACAGGGTAGATACGCCACTGAAAATCAACAACATAGAAGTGGAAGACGTAGAAGAGTTTATATATCTGGGGGCCAAAGTCAGTAAAGATGGAGGAGGTACAGAAGACATCAAAAACAGATAAGGAAAGGCACGTGGTGCATTTAGAAAGCTAAGAAGAATATGGACAAATGGTGCAATAGGCAGAAAGACAAAACTAACACTTTTCAAAACACTAGTAAGATCAGTGCTGTTATATGGAAGTGAAGCATGGAAAGTGACAAAGAGAGAGGAGCAAAAGTTGGATGCTTTTCAGTTCAAGTGCATACGAAGAATACTGAAAATACCTTGGACAGAACTAGTTAGCAATGACAGAATTATGCAGCAAACAGGCATAAACAGAATAAGTGTAGAGATACGGAGACGCAGATGGAATTGGATTGGTCATATTATGAGGAAGGAGACAGGTAATCATGCAAGTGTAGCAATGGAATGGGCACCAGAAGGAAGGAGGAAGGTTGGCAGACCCAAGACGACTTGGAGAAGGACAGCAATTAAAGAGAGAGACAAGAATAGCTGGAGAAGCTGGTCCGATGTGAGAAGAGCTGCAGAAGATCGACAGGGGTGGAAAGAGAGCATCTTGACCTTATGTAACAGACGTTACGGAGAAGATTAAGACTTAAGATAGCCATTGTGAATGATTCAAGGTGAGAAGTATATGTTTGTTCTACACGTGAACACGGACCATGGCAAGCAAAATGTCAAGTCTTTATCATTCAGCGAGTATTCTACACTGTGTATGCCATATAAATAATAAAAGCCTACGCGCAAATCACATGATAGGAGGAAGAAGCAGTAACTGGCCAGTGTCACATTCTACTAACAGCAGTCAAAATTACACTGTAGTTGCGTGACGATCAAATGAAAATCTCTTGGGCGGAAAACACTTTTTTCACATGCATTTGTTTCATACCAGTCTAGATTCTCCAAGCGATTGGCTGGCACTACGTCATTGACTGCTGCTTCGGCCTGCATGGTTGTCATCGTCGTCAGATTCATCTGTTTCTGGCTCAAACCTTTCCTCGTTAAACTGTGGAATTTTATCCGATTCTGAGCCGGCTGTCTTAATTTTTCCCCTCCATCTATTTCCCCTTGTTTCCCCCTTTGTCACCTCTCTTCTCCTAGCTCTCCTCGACCTTTTTTCTCCACACCTTCCTGTCTTTGTCCTTGTGAAGTTTATTTTAACTCTCTTCCTTAAATCTTCTCTTTGTTCCTTTACTCATACCTCCCCTCTACCCCTGTTGGTTTATTTCTTCTCTCCAAGCGTTGTCTACTAATCCTATCACATCTTTTGTATTCACCCTGCTCATTAACCTACCTGTATGCTGTGTTTGTATTTGTCCCAAGTAGTTTATGTTACTTGTTATTCAGCCTCTGAAGAAGATACTGATAGGATCGAAACGTCAGGCCCACTTACTTTTTCACATGCTTTTATTAGGGATATTTGTTGTAGTTGTATTTTTATCATACATCATTTATTTATTTTCAGTATAAATATAAATATTTATAGACAGGACATCAAAAGTGAGTACGTTATAAGAAAATATTATTTTAAAATGTTAGTGTACAAAATCAAAAACAATATATATATATATATATATATATATATATATATATATATATATATATATATATATATATATATATATATATATATATATATATATAAAGGAATAACGGAAAAACTGTTAAACTGTTAACGGAAAAACTGTTAAAATATATATATATATATATATATATATATATATATATATATATATATATATGTGTATAAAGGAATAACGGAAAAACTGTTAAAATGTTAACGGAAAAACTGTTAAAATATATATATATATATATATATATATATATATATATATATATATATATATATATATATATATATATATATATATATATATATATATATATATATATATATAGTATTAGAGAAAACCAGAGAAATAAGATATGACTCATAATTGACAAATAAGGAGTAAGTTTTAGAAAATATATTGGAATTTACTAAGACCCTTTCCCTCTCTTGTGATTCTATTAATGTTATTTACATTTTCTATTGTGTACTTTGCAAAGAGGGCAATTGTGTAGGTGAAACAGGCTCCCGGTTCCGCTTACGTTTTAATAATCACAAAAAAAATCTATTCGTGATATCTTTGCAGGATTCCCAGTTTCCGAACATTTCAATCTTCACAGTAATTCTCTAAAAAACGTAACGTTGTGTTTACTGAACGTAAACATAAGGAAATCGATTTGATCTTTCGTATTAAGTCTCACATCACCGGCCTCAACAAAGACTTGGGACCCCTTAACAACTATCAGTTCAACATCCATATGTAATCCGTTCTTCGCTCCTTAATCCGCTTCCTGTATAGTCATGGTTTATTTGGTTTTAATTCCATCATTGCAACTTACTTACACTAGCGTCATACTTTCATTGTGTTACATTATCTATCTATCTATCTATCTATCTATCTATCTATCTATCTATCTATCTATCTATCTATCTACCTACCTATCTATCTACCTACCTACCTACCTACCTATCTACCTACCTACCTACCTACCTACCTACCTACCTACCTACCTACCTACCTACCTACCTACCTACCTACCTACCTACCTACCTACCTACCTACCTACCTACCTACCTACCTACCTACCTACCTACCTACCTACCTACCTACCTACCTACCTACCTACCTACCTACCTACCTACCTACCTACCTACCTACCTACCTACCTACCTACCTACCTACCTACCTACCTACCTACCTACCTACCTACCTACCTACCTACCTACCTACCTACCTACCTACCTACCTACCTACCTACCTACCTACCTACCTACCTACCTACCTACCTACCTACCTACCTACCTACCTACCTACCTACCTACCTACCTACCTACCTACCTACCTACCTACCTACCTACCTACCTACCTACCTACCTACCTACCTACCTACCTACCTACCTACCTACCTACCTACCTACCTACCTACCTACCTACCTACCTACCTACCTACCTACCTACCTACCTACCTACCTACCTACCTACCTACCTACCTACCTACCTACCTACCTACCTACCTACCTACCTACCTACCTACCTACCTACCTACCTACCTACCTACCTACCTACCTACCTACCTACCTACCTACCTACCTACCTACCTACCTACCTACCTACCTACCTACCTACCTACCTACCTACCTACCTACCTACCTACCTACCTACCTACCTACCTACCTACCTACCTACCTACCTACCTACCTACCTACCTACCTACCTACCTACCTACCTACCTACCTACCTACCTACCTACCTACCTACCTACCTACCTACCTACCTACCTACCTACCTACCTACCTACCTACCTACCTACCTACCTACCTACCTACCTACCTACCTACCTACCTACCTACCTACCTACCTACCTACCTATCTATCTATCTATCTATCTATCTATCTATCTATCTATCTATCTATCTATCTATCTATCTATCTATCTATCTATCTATCTATCTATCTATCTATCTATCTATCTATCTATCTATCTATCTATCTATCTATCTATCTATCTATCTATCTATCTATCTATCTATCTATCTATCTATCTATCTATCTATCTATCTATCTATCTATCTATCTATCTATCTATCTATCTATCTATCTATCTATCTATCTATCTATCTATCTATCTATCTATCTATCTATCTATCTATCTATCTATCTATCTATCTATCTATCTATCTATCTATCTATCTATCTATCTATCTATCTATCTATCTATCTATCTATCTATCTATCTATCTATCTATCTATCTATCTATCTATCTATCTATCTATCTATCTATCTATCTATCTATCTATCTATCTATCTATCTATCTATCTATCTATCTATCTATCTATCTATCTATCTATCTATCTATCTATCTATCTATCTATCTATCTATCTATCTATCTATCTATCTATCTATCTATCTATCTATCTATCTATCTATCTATCTATCTATCTATCTATCTATCTATCTATCTATCTATCTATCTATCTATCTATCTATCTATCTATCTATCTATCTATCTATCTATCTATCTATCTATCTATCTATCTATCTATCTATCTATCTATCTATCTATCTATCTATCTATCTATCTATCTATCTATCTATCTATCTATCTATCTATCTATCTATCTATCTATCTATCTATCTATCTATCTATCTATCTATCTATCTATCTATCTATCTATCTATCTATCTATCTATCTATCTATCTATCTATCTATCTATCTATCTATCTATCTATCTATCTATCTATCTATCTATCTATCTATCTATCTATCTATCTATCTATCTATCTATCTATCTATCTATCTATCTATCTATCTATCTATCTATCTATCTATCTATCTATCTATCTATCTATCTATCTATCTATCTATCTATCTATCTATCTATCTATCTATCTATCTATCTATCTATCTATCTATCTATCTATCTATCTATCTATCTATCTATCTATCTATCTATCTATCTATCTATCTATCTATCTATCTATCTATCTATCTATCTATCTATCTATCTATCTATCTATCTATCTATCTATCTATCTATCTATCTATCTATCTATCTATCTATCTATCTATCTATCTATCTATCTATCTATCTATCTATCTATCGACCGACCGACCGACCGATCGACCGACCGACCGACCGACCGACCGACCGACCGACCGACCGACCGACCGACCGACCGACCGACCGACCGACCGACCTACCTACCTACCTATCTATCTGCTTACCTACCTACCTATATTATATTTATCTAACAAAAATTATATATTCCATGATTATGAATTGCCAATTGTCGACACCTCTGTAACTGGACGACATACGCGAGTTCCTGCTTGCAAGAGGATCTAATATACAAACATACATACATATGCATACATACATTGATCTCGGAGTGACTCCCAACTCGGAACCTTATGATTGAAAAGCACTGGCGTTTACCATTGAGCCAACACTCCCTTTATTACAGTGATATTTACCTACCGTTACTGCTGGCTGACAAGTAACACTTCTTATCATGTAGTGCAGGATAATTCCAAATTGAATTTACCGATATTACGTTTCTCTGGTAAATTACAGTCAAGGTAACCCTGGCTGTACAATGTGCGATATTTGGATGTTAGTATATCCGAAGGAACAAACAGTGAACAAACATGAACGGACGTGAAAGTCTATGTGTTACGATATGAGCTATACAACGGAAAAATCAACATGAGTCATTGGAAAATGAGATTCTGTAAAAGGATGACGTCAGCCGACAACCTTCGCTCGTCTGTAACGGTAGAAAATTATTAATGTTGGTTTCATTATGTTATTTCTTATGGTGAGGCTTACATACACGGGTGAAGGAGTAAGAGGAGCAGAGGGTGGAGAGAGGAGAAAGGGAGGGGTGTAACAAGTCATCTCCGTCTTTCGGAAAGTATATCTTAGAAGCTCACCGCTCATCAGATTACTATGAACTGACAGATTGGTCGATATGTGATACATACAGATTGTATATCAACCACACCATATAGAAACAACATATGTTTGCAGGGAGGAGGGGCTTTAGTTTCACTCTTGCTATTGCAAACCAAACACAGAATATCCGCTTATTTATTGTGTGTGTACACGTTGACACTATCTTTTTCTCGACGCAAAGTAAAACGTTTGTTTGTTTAATTAAGAGAAGGAATCCTATATAACACACTCTTGTTAAGCTTGAATGTTAACACTCGCAGCTCGATGCAATTAATGTTAGTTAATATTTATGACTATCATTCAATTTTGAAAATGAACGACAGCCTTTGGTAATCAAATTTGATTATCATTGAGGTCAAATTCACTGTATTCATAACCTTCAGCTTTTGTTGTTAGTGAAGTATTTTGTAAGGAATGTTGTTAACGTGATTTAATTCCCTGTCGCAACAGTTATAGCTCAACAAAGATTTTTGGAAAACGTAGAATGAGAATATAACAGTTCATTTAAATTCCGTTCAAAGATCAATATCACTTAGCAGGGGCGGGGTTTGAGTTGTGAAAGTAGGGGGGCAAACCGCTGTACCGCTGATTTTGAGGAACGGGATTGATAGAATGAGTTGGTGACTCAATGGAATGGCCCTATCTATTTTTAGAAATATGCAGTGGCGTAGGAAGGTACTTTTGAGTGGGGGGGGGGGCTGAAGACTGATGGCCGGCCTGGGGGAGGGGTCTAAGGGTAGGGGGTGTCCCCCTCCCCTTTGGATTTTTTGCATTTCCAAGTAGCCTCAGATGCAATTTGGTGCAATATAGCACACTTCAACACCCACTCCATTTTGTAAACTTAATTTTGTATTTTCACCAGGCCTTAGATGCAATTTGGTGCTCCAAATGAGATTTTTTTTTCTCATTTGGAAATGAAAAAGGGGTTTTCTGACTTGCGAAGCGGGGGGGGGGGCGGAATGATACTTCCGCCCCTCCACATTTTTCACTGGGGGGGGGGCTAGCGCCCCCCAGCCCCCCGGTTCCTACGCCCTTGGAAATATGGCTGTTGTACAAGGTTGCATCAAAATATCAAGACGATAGAATGGGCTACTACACTGATGATAATACGATTTACTAGATTTGGACACACATGTTAGAACAAATTAAAAAAGGATAAAGACAACAATTTATGGTTTTAAATATATATTAAACAGTGAAAATGATACCAAGTTTCATATACAAACACAGATTAAAGCAACATTACAAACATACAAAGGCACAAAAATATGCAATGAATGATCCTCTCACCCCACATGTATGTTCCCCTCATACAAATGTGATTTTCTTATAATTAAAAATACTTGTAGTTACGTCCATGAAACATGTTTCAGAGTGTGCTGGCAATACCTCAAAAATGTTTTTGAAAATAACGCAATCTTACCATTTCAATTTGCTATATGCAAACATTTATAATTTTCGAACTCGTTTTGGCGCCTTTTTAAAGCTGTGAAAACATATATGAAGAACAACAATCACACTGGGATACTACTGTCTATGGCTGGTGAAACGGATATGTTACAGCACAATGGTAAATTGCTGACAGATAATAATTAAACGCTTCATCCTATGTACATCTAAACCCGTCAACCCTCTGGATGGCAAAACTAGAACAGTAATTTATGCAAACATTGAAAGGAAGTTAACTCAGTAATTACGTATTTATTAAGTCATATTTAGGCACTAGTAAATATATTTAAATAAAAATAAAATATTTAAATATTTTTAAGTATGGGAATTGGATCACAACTATTCAATTTGGTTTTGCAAACAATACCCTCGTAAAAGAATTTCATATTATACTCATAACAGAGTTTCAAAGTTCAAAATAATGGTGGCGTCTGAAAACAGTCGAAGAGTGTCCAATTTATAAACAGATGCATTGGGACCATGTAAAATAATAATGTAATAATGATGAATGAAAAATATATCAAAATAGAAAGTGAGTCAAGTGGTCTAAATTTCGAGTTCATAATGTGCTTTTGAATAAATCCTTTACAAAGAATGCATCATCCATGAAAGATTAAATTAAACCTTTTAATTACTAACATAGCAGTGCGTAATGAATAAAACATACCTTCATTTGCTTCTTAAAACTATCAAACTTGTTAATAAAGAATAGAAAAAAGTGGGAATTTACAGGTAAACAGACAGGTCAAAGTTCCCATTCATATAGAAGTATATGTAATTCTGAGTAAGATGGTCTCTGAAAAGTCAAAATAGCAGCTGCACTTTTCAAGTAATATCCACTTTAATTTTAAGCTGACAAACTTTGATAGCAAAATGTCATTTGTTCACTCTTTTGTAAAGAGTGAATATTAAGTACTTTGGCTTTGAAATACGAAGATTTCTGTTGTCAAATAGAGTGAATTTCCGCTCCTTTGGATTTTAAATTTTGGTTGTATACCGTATAGCAGTGTGCATTGTACGCCGTCCAGGCCTGCATATATTGTATCTATAGTCTACGGTCGAATTTCTCGCGTTCGCAATTTGACAGTTAATGGTCATAATTAAAGGTTTCATCATTAAATGTTTTAGTACACATTACACTCTAAAAGCAAAGGAGTTAAATTTTCACTCTCTTCACGGTATAAAACCAAAGTGTGTTATGATCAAGGGCGTAGGAACCGGGGGGGGCTGGGGGCGCTAGCCCCCAGTGAAAAATATGGGGGACGGAAGTATCATTCCGCCCCCCTCTCCGCAAGTCAAAAAACCCCTTTTTCATTTCCAAATGAGAAAAAATCTCATTTGGAGCACCAAATTGCATTAAAGGCCAGGTGAAAATGCAAAATTCTTTACAAAATGGAGTGGGAGTTGAAGTGTGCTATATTGCACCAAATTGCATCTGAGGCCACCTGGAAATGCAAAAAAATTCCAAAGGGGAGGGGGACCCCTCCCCTTAGACCCCTCCCGAAGGCCGGCCATCAGTCTTCAGCCCCCCCCCCACTCAAAAGTACCTTCCTACGCCATTGGTTATGATAATGTAGTCGGTTTTATCTATATGCTGTGAATTGTCAGAAATCAAGTAAAACGAGTATGTCTAGACATAATGCATGCATAAAAATACGGCACTAGTCAACTGATTTAAGTGAAGCAATAAATATTGCGTGCATATGCCGTGAATGTCGAAATCAAGTAAAACGACTAAAGCTAAACATAATACCAGCATAAAAATCCTGCACTTATCAACTGATATTCAAGTAAACCATTACATTCTGCGTGTATTTGCCATGGATGTCTGAAACCAAGTAAAACGAGTGTCTAGACATAATTCCAGCATAAAAATACTTCACTTGTCAACTGATATTCAAGTAAACCATTAAGTTCTGCGTGTATATGCCATGAATGTCTGAAATCAAGTAAAACGAGTGTCTAGACATAATGCCAGCATAAAAATACTGCACCATTTGGATGAAAATATTTAACCATTAAAAGAATAACGAAGGCAGGGGTCACATTTTCAAAATAAATTAACAAAAGGACCCTCGTGAAATTTGTTGTACAACCAGGGTGGTACCATATCTCTTGTAAAAAAAAAATAATGGTGGCGTCTGAAAACAGTCTAAGAGTGTCCAATTTTAAAACAGATGCATTGGTACCATGTAAAGTAATAATGTAACAATGATGAATGAATAATATATCAAAATATATAGAGAGCGAGTCAAGTAGTCTAAATTTTGATCGAGTTCATAATATGCTATTGAATATATATATATATATATATATATATATATATATATATATATATTCAATGGCATGTTATATATAATTAGTCACTATGCTATTTTGCTAGAACTACATTCTTGAAGTTTCTTCATGTCAAAGTCTATGGTATTCGTCACTTTTGTGTGTATAGTAGCCATAGGGTACACCTTGAATTTTCACTGCCACGTGAAGAAATGTGGGGTGGGGGGGGACTAGGTAGAATAAAATAATCAAGAATATAGTTAACGAGGTGGTACATTGGTCTTATTTATTTTTCATTAATTTTCATGGATGATACGCAGATATCAGCATACATGCATGTTTTAGTATATTTTTGTTGGGTGGCATCGATGAGGTCGGATAGGATGAGGGGAGGGGGTAGAGAAGGCAAGGAGAGCCGGCTGCTGAAAAAGGGTGGTATATTGGTCTAATTGACTTTAAAAGAACGTCCACGGTTTGTGACAATGTATAAAATAGACAAGGAATTTGTATGGGTTATACGCGGATATGAATGTTTTAGTATGTTTTTTCTTGGGTGACATGGATTGAGTCGAATATGGGTAGGGGAGGGGTACGGAGCTAGGGCAAGGAGAGCCGACTGCTGAAACGGGTAGTATATTGGTGAAATGAAACCCCAGGATTTTGTACAGAATATAAAATAGACAATGGATTTGCATGGGTAATGCACATAAATCAACATACGTGTTTTAGTATGTTTTTCTTTGGGTGGCATGGATGGGGTTGATAGGGTGAGGGGAGAGGGTAGAGGGAAGAGGTGAGGGGGGCAAGAAGAGCCGGTTGCTGACAAGTAATTGGAGAAGTTGCAAAACATGGATTTAATTTAGAATTCATGTTGTTCGTGTTAATTTAACTTCGTTGTGACTTCAGTTAGTCCTATACTTAATACAACTATCCCCTTAGTTATGAAATTAGTTATGGTAATGTCAATTAATATCCGTGCTAAATCATAAACAATTTCATTGCTTAGATTTATTAAAAAAAAAAGCACAACGTGCAACAAGTTCCAGTCAGTTTTGAGGAAAAAGTGAACATATACAGTTGCAAAATAATAGTTCCAGTGGTGCAATCTGATAAGGTCGGAACTCTTATTAAGCACACAGACTAAGAAAAGTTGTGTGCAAAGTCTCCATTTTCAAGTTAGTGTTTAACGTGACATGTAAAATGTCTCTGACAATAGTTTATAAGTAACCTTCAAACGTTTTGAAAGCTTTCGCACTATACTATCCCTTTAAACGGAATGTGCAATCAATCTTACGCTCCCAGGCACATTCATAATATACAACCCAACCTCGTGTGAATCCTCTAATTAGAAGTAGGAAACAACTATGCTCTTGTTAAAGTGTTTCTAAGTTGTACTATTTTACGAGGCTCCTTCTTTTTATTTATTTATTATTATTATTACTTATTTTATTTTTATTACTGACCATGAGTCATGGTCAGTTATGCGTCCTAGACGTCTAATTATGATCACGTGACGTACATGTTTCGTCAGCATTATCTACTGCTACAAGGCATCTTTGGTTACATTGTTTAACGCAATAATTGATACATACGTGGAATCGGGAACGACAGTTTCTGAGTATGGTTCTTGCAGTGTTTCGTAAGAAATTATCGTTTTAATGTTCACTTTGTAAATCTCATGAATATGCGAAGACAGAGAAATAGAAGTTCATTCTTATGTGGATAGGATTAGTACCTATTGCAATCGATATCATATATTGTGTTTAGAACATATTTATATAACATTTTACATGTCAATAAATTTAAATTAACTTTTATTCAATGTTTACATTATGTTTATTTCATTATAAAACTTTATTTTCTGTATATTATCTGGCATTCAAGTTTTGTTGTACGCCATGATTATTGCTAGTATCATGAATCATTGATGTATTTACATACAGACTACAATGGGCGGCGATCCGTACTTCCGAGTGGGGGGATATGACCTTGTTGACTATCTAAGCGTAGCGCCACCATGAGTTGGCGCGAAGCGTACAAGAAAATTTTGGGATTTACAAACCCTCGAGATGGCCGGAAACGGCACTTCCCGAGGTTTCCAAGCGGCATATACCCAACTTTAGAATAGGGATATCATAACCGAAATATCTCATAATCAGGATCCAAAATACTTTTTTTTTAAATTTCGGGTGTTATTTTGGGAAAATTGCCCCTGTCAGTCTTGTTTCAGGCGCTACGTTAGAATGTTCGAGAGCTCTTTTATATTATTCGATGAAGAAAATGGCCTCATGCAGGCTTTTGTAGGCCTATACGCATGCAATACACAATTACACATAGTTGCATTCCTAGGTACCGATTGCTAGGGCATCCAGGTGAAACGTGTATTAAGCATTACCCTGGTAACATGAGATTCTCAGCTGTTCGAAGGAACATGTACGTGTGTAGGCCTACTATAGGGCCTATGTGAATACTACGAGGGTGCATATATGTACTATATCAATACCGTGGGCGCAATAATACATTTTGTTGTTATAGGGCCAATGGAGCCTACAGTCAACTATTCTTGCTTTATAAAGACGATTTATTTGAAAAGATCGCACTGCGTTTATGGTAGGCGAGAAATGAAGCCAAAAAAGAGCCGTACATTCACGATGATGCATAAATGTAGGCATGAAAATATTCTTATCCCTGGCATTTGGTGGGGGATATGGTGTATTACATCCCCTCCACCCATTTTCATGGGGGGATATATCCCCCTCCCCCCCCCCAGGATCGCCGCCCATGCAGACTACTACTAAAGTATGGATACAGTTTTGCTTGATATACATTTTAATATATTGGGTCGTTTGTTGTTGTTTAATACTTACTTCTTATACAATGTAAACGTGTTTACTTATTCATTTTCATTTTCTGATTAAAATAGGTGGAAAATATAAACAAATACACAAGCAATTTTGTTGCGGTTTTATTGTTCCTTGCATTGTTAACTATACGACCCGTACTGGCATTGTTGACGTGACGAACGCATCCTTGTGGCATATCGAGTTGCAAATTTCACGCTTGCATATGTCTTGTTACAAGAAGCATATCGTTAAAGTTGACAGTAGTCGACTGATCACACGTTATTATTATTAGTATACCATGTGTGTAATAGGGGTTAGAGTGCAGCGCAGCAACATTGAACCAGGGAGTTGTTATGGAACTCCCTGATTGAACGGTAGCAATTATTGACACAGTGCATGTAGCGTGGACTCCACATTCTATACTGTTGCTTGTGGGCGGAGCTTATCGTCTGCAAACTTCGACCAATGTTTTGCAAATTCCGATACATACAGTGTGTACTTTCGTATGCTATGAAGCTGTGAATGTAAGATGAACAAGCGAATGACATTGGTATAACAAATAACGCACAGTGAAAGTGCAGAACACAGTATTTCACCGTGGCACCGTTGAATGTGGTATTGCGTTCACATTTGGATAATCTGGTTTGAATTATTCGTCCTACTTAGTTCGTATCGATATTGTTGATTCGTTGGGATATATTTAACTCCTCAGCATGTCGTTTTGATTCTTAGCATATCAAGGTTTTAATATTGAAAAAACTGTACACAGTGAGGAAGTAGTTTCCTCTCCTAGTAATAGTAAGTATTGTAGACATACTTGTTATAGTAGCCTCGTACTATAATTTACTGTATTCTTTTAGTCTGTACTGTTAATGAGGAGATTATGTCCATTTGTTCTTACCCTAATAGGTGGGTACCGGTGATCAGAATCATATCGATTTCAGTAGCTGCTTGAGATATTGTTACCAAAAGATGACCGCATTATTGCTCAAACATTTAATTAAGTGGGATTGAAATGTTCATTTTGGTTGATCACTCGAACACTAATACCCCATTACCAATGACTGTCAGATTTCAAATAACCTCATAACAAAAAAAGTCAAAATAATTCATTTCTGACATTTTTCTTTCCATGTTGTACATAAAGGATGAAAAACCAAAACAGGTGATGGCCAAATCACAACCCTCAAATATGTGAGAAACATTTCTACACCTAAGACATTGAAGTTGTTGTCCTATGGAGGAGCGCTGCTGACTCTCCAGCGAAGCTTGGAAATTGGGTAGAAATAAGCCACGTTGATATTAATGAAAGTGATGCTTTCTACCAAAAACCATCGGTGGCGACCACCCAAAACACTCAAATAACAGTGAGTCAAAATACTGTAACTTCGTTAAATGATGTAGAACACTCATTCTGGTAATTTTGTGATATCAGTGTTCTTACTTGTTAGGTCACACAAGTTCAGTCAGGGCTCCATATAACGATCATCCATTGGCCACTTATATTACAAATAGGTGATGGACAACCGACAGAAACTGTTTCTCATGTATTTCTGACATTTAAAACAAAAATAAAAACAGAAGGAATTATTGAACAAAGTGTAAACATATAATGTCCTCTTCAACAGCAAATGTTTCCTTTGGACAACCAAATAAGACACTAATTCTCCAATGGACAACCATTAATTTTCTTCAAATTGAGGCTTCATAATATGCTAGTGTGAGCTGTGATGGTGCATGCCAAACTACCACTCTCTCTGCATGTGTCTCTCTGTTTGTATGTCTACCTGTCTGTCTATACACAGTACATACTGTCTATTTAGATGTATGTGGTCAAGAACGTGCACTCAAAAGATCATTTAGGTGTCATAAAAGGCCATTGTTTGAATATAGTCCCAATCATTTCACCATTATATAGGATTTAACTCTAGCATAAGGCACTGCATAAATAATTATATAAACACTAAACATCAAAACAAAATTCAAAGCTCCGTATAGGAATGCATTCCTGTGCACCTCTCTGCATCGAAATTGCACAAACATGAAATGATAGTGTACTACATATCCATGCTTTCCTAAAAATCATTTATTCACAAACTATTCATTTCTTTTTACATGTAAAACCAACACCTGCATTAGAGACCAACCTAAACATCACTGGGTAAACTGTGGAATTAAAGACGAAACATTCCTACTACTCTGCTCAACTGATCATGACACAGTGGAATGTAAATCCACAGAAGAGACATTGTAGAAACTAAGTTACTAATGCTGCCTTATCCAACCCTCATAAAGGACATAACTCCGCCGCACCTGTTTAAAGATAAACCAAAAAAATCACAAAGTAGCGTTTTCCTCGACTTGCAGTGTGCATTTTAAAGCGGCTAGCGATAGAAGAGTGGATTACAATGTCTTAAAGCAGCATTTTGCGTCCTCGACTATGGTATTTCTCAACCTCACTGACTCCACTATGCCATAACGACATACATAACTAGCTTATCTATTTATATTTTACTTCAAATGGTGGCATAAAAGTCGAAAAAATTGCAACTTTCAACTGTGTTGTTCTCCAAGATATTTTCCGTTGGGAACCCAATAAACCTCGCCCATAATATGAATATTTAAACACTACGAACGTCATTGACAGATACGTAATATAACACCACGCTTGATTTGTGTACAGTCTATATGGCAGTTGTACCAGGGAGTTGTACCAACGCAAAGTCTTGAATCTATTTTTAGCAACGGCTCATAACTACACCTGCATCTCTGATTGGTTGAATTCAAACTAGTGGGTTTGGGAACGGAATGCGATTTAATTTTGTATGTGGAATACTCGCTAATTAACGTTTTTGGCAGGAAAAAACTTGGCTAATATCTTAATTTGCTGTTTTGTGATTTGATGTATGTAAAAAACTCGATGGACATGTCAAAAAAGTAGAAAACGGCGACCAAACGCAAAATGCTCATGAATAAACATACTATTTACTGATTGGTGGAATTCAAACTAGTGGATTTGGAGATATGAAAACTTTGTCGAGGACACTTTTACTCGTTATCGATATAAATCGTTAATTACTCGCTAATTAACGCTCTTGGCAGGATGAAACTTGGATGGTATCTTAGTTTGCTGTTTTATGATTGATACATGTAAAAAAATCGATGCACATGTTAAAAAGGTGGAAAAAAGCGACCCAACGCAAAATGCTGCTTTAATATTTGAAGTTGGTTTAGAATCTATTGCATGAACAGTTTTCTTTTACGAAAAGTATTTTTTGGGGCTTTGTTTAAAACATTCTTCAAATATTTTCGAAGAACATAAAATCAATTAGCAAGAGCGCCCCTATCAATATCGCCTTCGTTTTCACTTCTAAGTTCATCGGGAATTGGATACCAAAGTTGTCGGCGTCAGTATACGCTTCCTTAACGTATTATCCTGACCATTGCTTGTTGATGTCACCGACCTGTTCGATCTCATCTGAGGAGAGTACCTTTGGTGTGTAAACGATGTCCAGTTTCCAGCCGCTTCCATTTTGACAAAAAACGTTAATTTCAAACTAAATTATATATATATATATATATTTTTTTTGGAGGGGTGGCTGAAAATTTTCTGCAAAGACTGTTTGGGTGTAAAGCCAGCCGCACAAGGGCTTGGCAGCATGCGATCTGATTCAACTGCTCGACCGTTGTATCGTAGACAAATTGTGAATATTCGGGGAATATCCTATGAATGTCCCTAACACTACGAATGATCAAACTCAATAGAAATGGTTTCCTCCGACTGGCAGTCGGCAATGGGCGATGGTTCACGGCTTTAAAGCTGTAAAATTTCATAAAATTGTAGCCAATAACGGTGAAATAATTTTTGCATGTAACATACATGGGTTGTGAACAGAAGATACCGTATAGTCGTTGTGTGCGCTTATCAGTCGTTCAGTGTGTTGGGAACCAGTTCCACGACTTTTCGTCTTATCGGTGGGTTATACATCTTTTTCAGACTATTGTCTCACTTTATGTGACTTGACTACAGAGGCACAAGAAACTATACTTCGTAGTGGGAGGGGAGAGTGGAAGTATGGCGTTAGCCTCTCCAGAAATAAAATCATGTATAGGCTCACTGGCCCTGTCCCATCCACTGGCGAACAAACTGATAGGCTACCCAAAATATAATAATAATAGTGTTTATACAACACCTAATTGTATTCTGGTCATTTGATTGGTCAATTGCTCGTTGATTGCATGCAAAATCCGCTCTATTCCAATCTATGAAATAGAACCATGGGTTATACTTTTTTTGGTAGCACTTTTTTCAATGGTAAGAGAGCAGAGAAACCATTCGTTGAAAGATGTAATTTGTTCCATTCAACTAGGCTGCGCCTCGTTGAATGGAACATTCCATCTTTCAACTCATGAAATATTTGCACTATTGCACGAATGGAAACCATTCATTATTTGTATAATAGTTCATAGTTTTAACAATGGTAACATGTTGGCATAGGTTAGGGAGTTCAGCTGGTTTTTCAATTGTATTTAAATCACGATTGGTTCTGTTTTTATGATAATATTTTGCGTGTTGTTTTTTGGCATCGGACATGAAGTATTGTATCTCCTTTTTTAGAGTAATAGTAATTTCTCTTTCTTAGATATCGGACATGAATTGTTTTATCTCCTTTTGGAGTAATATTATTTTTTTTTTTAAGTATCTGACATGGAGAATTTGATCTCATTTGTTTCGGGTTTATTCTTCAACATTGTTTCCAAAGTTTGCAAAATATAGCAGCTTACATTTTACGAAAATTTCTCAATTTAACCATGCACCCCTTCCCTCGACGACATCTCTCCCCCTCCCATAGTGCAAACATGGTGATTACAAGAAGCCCTGCTGAATAACTTAGTTTAATGTCAATTATACCGTTAGCCTCGAAACCTATATCTCCCCGTATCCCCTCGGAACGTAAATCGCAAGACTCAAAGAAAAGCACGTGAAAGGTAAATTAATTTCCACGATTTCTGTGAAATGCATTACAAAACTTTTCAATGAAAACATGGCGTGGTATTGTAGTTTCAGCAAAATGTATAGAAAGAAACAAAAATAGAGTAAGGCTTATAAACAGGAAGTTATTACACAATGAATAAAACAATATGAAATAAATGGCCCTATATACCGGAGGTGTGACGTCATCATCGACCTTGCACTCACATACGTAAGATACTTAGGTTATAATACGTTAATGTATGTATCCTTCATGGTAAAAGAGACATGTTTTGGTGTAAAAAAGTCTCCGTAAGCAACTGTTGACTTTTGAATATTTAAAAAAAACTTAGATTACTAACGTTCAGTAGCTCTTTAAACAAATAACAATAAATGTTTCCTTAAACATTAGCTTCTCTGACTCTATAGACTTTAAAAATATTAAAATATGTATATATGAATATCTGATTAACTCACGTATAATATGTGAGAATGAAGCTTTTGAGTACAATGAACTTGAAAGTCGTATGCATTTGTTAGATGTATGCATCAATTAGGGTGTGGGGGGCATTGACTTAAGTCGTGGGGCTGGCTCAGACCTGGCAACACCACTCCCTGGTAAATTCATCATAGAACCCTTACGGTCAATCTGCTGTCCCCGTGTAAGGGTTTCAGTCGCCAACACTACACCGGGGTTCTAAAGCAAGGCAGGGGTCCAGTTTCCTCGGGCCCAACCACCCCCCTTCATCTTTCCGTCACCAGAGCTTACGCCATCCTCCAAGCTAGTGAAGTCAAACGGGTTCTTAAACGGGAAACGTAGCTAAATTCATTGACATTAGGTTCATATAACATTAACAATGATGATATTTGAAATATGCAAATATAATTAATACGACTTTATAAATACGGTGAAAATGCAATGTTGATCTTTACATATAGGCATAAATAAACAGAACATAACATAAAAGTGGAAATTGCATAACATAGACAGGCTACATAAAATTATCTGGATATTCGTGTATAATTACAATATGTAGGCTTACATTGTTGGTGACATGACACTCTTTAAAAAATGCATACGGAACCTAGATTTATGTTGCGGGAAATGTTGGTTCATTCATATGCAGGAATCTAAAAAGCTGGTATGACATATAGATTTACTTTTAACGATACGGGAGGGTTTCAATCTGAAGTGGGGCAAATGATGGAGGGGGCAGTAGGTCATGTGATTCGATTTGAAAAGGGGAGGTGTGGTGACAGGGGTGTAAATCAGAAAGTTTACCTCAATACAAATAGATCCTGAGTGCTTTGGGACTTTGTTTAAAACATTCTTCACACCTGATTATAGTTCTGTTTCCCTTCGAAGAACATAAAATCAATTAGAAAGAGCGCCCCTATCAATATCGCCTTCGTTTTCACTTCTAAGTTCATCGGGAATTGGATACCAAAGTTGTCGGCGTCAGAGGACAATTCCTTCAGGTATCCTGCCCATTGCTTGCTGATTTTACCGACCTGTTCGGTTTCATCTGAGGAGAGTACCTTTGGAGAGAGAGAGAGAAAGAATTATAAAGAGAGAGAGGGGGGAAGGGGTAATTTACTTTCAAAATGAGGGTATAGTTGTACATTAATAGAGGGAGAAGACGTGGATTGAAGTTGCGGCGAAAGGCGGGTGAGGGAGGGTGTGGGACAGGGGATACGGGGAAGGGGATTAACATTTGTATGCAATGAGATAAGTAATGTCAATTACTCTGCTCACACACTGATTACATGATTTATATACAATTCATTACAAATTTTGCACATGGAAAAATGAAGTTGAATGTCATTCAAGGGTGCTCCGCTGTTGATATGAAGTGCAAAAAAAAAAGAAAAAAAAAATAGTACGGTAAGGAGTTAGAATTCATAAAATGGATCATGAATAAACAATAACATGGAATTTATCATCCTACACTATAGGACATGACATCATTAAACCTTAAAGAAGCAGTCCAGAGATCCCGCATATTATAAAAAAAAAAAGGCGTTATAGGTGTAGAACCAGTTTGAAGTCCATCCATCCCCACATTGGTACTCCTGGGGTTGAAATACTTACTTGGAATTCCACGTCATTGGTGCAACAAACTGTCTGGCAGGTACAGTATGGTCCTCTTATTTTAAGCAAAGTTTCACGATTTTCGTCCAGAATCGCATAATAAGGCTTGCAGAAGCTTTTCCTGCAGAACGAAAAAAAAAAAACAAGCAAAATTTAGGACTGAATCAAATTAATGATATATTTTCATTGAGTCTTGTGTTATCCAATTTCCAACAGCCTAAAGGATATTTTATGAAATGAGTAAACAAGTTATCAGCAATGCGACAATAACTGCAATATAGGGAAATACTTTGCAAATAATTAACAATTTGTATCATATTTTAGACCCTGAAGTAGTACTTGACATACCAGACAACTGTACGGAATTGATATCCGATCAAAATTTCCTTTTATTATTTTTTTTTAAACATTTCATGAGATGAATCTGGTCTAAATCCCCTCAAAGTTTTGGTATTTTCTAGAAATAGGCAGATTTTTCATCAAACAGCGATGTTCGCATCACTCATCGAGGGTGTAGTTCCTTGTATTGTTAACAATGTCTGGTATGTATGGTCCGTATGTACGTCCATGGTAACTACTGCTATATATTAGCCTGCATCTCTGTTGACGTCGTATTCTGGAGCCAGTTGTTAAAGGCAATGAAGACTCGCCCCAAACGCGTGCCGCCCTCTGAAAAATATAACTTTCCGTTGCTTGCTAGTGAAGTTTTGCTCTTGTCGCTACAAAATGCAGACAGTAATAAAACGTGATATCTTGTTATCTTTAGCTGGACCTGAGATGTCCATCGCTGTATCGTTTGTACACTGTGCTATGGGTAATGACCGCAGCTGTATGTACAGACTGTACACTAGTGTCTAATTACCGACGGCAGCATGCAAGTTGTGTGTGTATTTTCTGGGATCGATGGTGGTGTCTAACACTTCTGTTACACCTCATTCGAAACTAGGTCAGTTTACCGGCATTAGACGTCTTCTTTTTTGCGCGAGTCTTCACACCCTTTAAATACGCCTCACACACGAAAACGATATCCCTCCCTGTACGCTCCCTATTGATTTCACAGACCGAACCTTCAACAGTTCTTGTACATTGGGAAAGAAAGTCCGAACGGGAAGCTAAAAGGCTTTAAAGTATTTACAGCTCTAAACAACCAGAGAGATAAAGCCTATGGCATTTTTACAATCGAAGTTTGGTGAAATCGGCCGAATTTTGTTCTCATTACTTTTCTACATTTATTTTTATAATTTACAAAATTGTCCCTTTACAACAGGTTTCCCCCCCCCCCAAAAAATGAGTGGGGAGAAAGGGGGATGGTGGTAACTTAGTCATCCATCTGTATCCGCCCTTGTTTTCTACCCTAAAAATGACACTACGTAATTGATTGCGTATCTGTGTTCGATAAACATGCATGGGTGTATATGTATATATATCTATATATATATATAGAAATATATATATATATATATAAATAAATATATATATATATAAATATATATATATATTATATTTATATATATATATATATATTATATTTATATATATATATAAGGCTATATATATATATATATATATATATATATATACTTTCTATGGGTATACAATAGTACAGCAATACAGTGATACATCCCCCTGTAAACAAATTTTCTGAGAACAGCCTTGTCTTCGATAGAATATCTTAAAACTGTGGCACTGTTCTTAAAACGTGAAATCATCCTTTCTGAGTATAACATATATACCTTTGAAGAACATAGCCGATAGGGTTGCCCGGCGGGGCCTCTACAGTGACTTTATGGGCGTATTTTTCGCCATCACCGCATTCAGCACAACATGAGCCACGCGCACAGCAATTGAATTCTCTGGAGACCTTCATGACTTCTTGATTCATATTATCCACAATGTGCATCTCGAAGCCTCTCTTAGGACCATACCATTGACGCATGCATTCTTCTGACTCCTCGAAAGCGAAAAAAATCTAAATTAAATTAAGAAAAAAAAAGATGAATATAAAAAGATATTTATATATATATATATATATATATATATATATATATATATATATATATATATACATATATATATATATATATATATATATATATATATAATGCAATGTCACCAAAAACAGAACTAGTATTGTTCGATATAGGTGACAAACGCCTACAGTGGAATTACGATCTTCCTTACCGGTTTCGAACCTCTGGACATACAATCAGCGTCCATAGCCTAGTGGTTAGGGTGTCCGCGTACAGAGCGGGAGGCCCGTGGTTCGAATCCCGGTGGAGGCTGAAAGTTTTTACACTGTTCTTGATTTTCCAACTCATTACGATTTTCATTTATATATATATAACGAGTCGGAAAATCAAGAACAGTGAAAAAACTTCAAAAGTGATGATATCGTATATTTTTGATATTTTTTGATATTGATTTTGCCAAAGTTACTGGGATAAACATACAAATCATACGCTGCTCTTTGAAGTTGTCAACAACCTCTATAGTCACCTATGAAACTACATTGTTACGCAGTTCGTTAATTTGTAAAGTGGTCTATATTTATCATATTTTCTCGAGACAGGTAGTTCCATTCCTGCTTTCTTAACATCTAAGACACACAAATAATCGTATTTGGTAACATAATCTTATAGAAAGATGTTGTCCTGTTGATTTTTGGATATATTTTCCTGAGCCTCCTCCCCCCTCCCACCCCTCAAAAAAACGAACGATATATGGAATTTTGGGGAAGGGGTCCAGGATATCAAAATGGAACAGGTTTTGTCCCTGGGGTCGTTATAGCCGACTGCTCACTTGAAGGAGGTGGAGGGGGGGGGGGGGCTGTGGTCCACCTCCCTTAAAATAAATACACGTGAAATAGTGGTTCCTGAGGAATATTAGCCAATAATATTAAGTCTAACAAACAGGTCTACACAAAGTTGTGCTAATAACGATCTTCGTTAGATCGACTAGGGAAATTGAAGACTGGGGTGTGGGCGGGGAGGGTACTGTGTAGGGTAGGGTGTACGGGGTATGCTCCCCATATACCCCTGCACCAGTATTATATACCTCCTAAGATGAAGTATATACTGTATAACGTATACGTACCTGTTGACCGAGAATATTTTTCACTTGATATTTGTTTGGCGTTTCCCAGGTGGTGAACATCTCCAGTAATTCAACTTGTTGGTGGATGAGGACTTGATCAAGTTGACTGAGATACTCCAGTCCTGGTGGACAACCCATGGTTGCCTAGGAAGCGACAACGAAGTAATAACAATATCAGTAGTGGCTTTGGGGGAGGGGGAATAGCTACAATAGTTAAATAACAGTCTTAATTAAACATGGGTATTTCCCCCTTTTATACCCTCTTTCAATTCTTAACAGGAACGAGGAAGTTGAATCTCAACTTCGCCGAATTTGTTTGCAAAGAAAACATATAACACTCCATTAAAATTGATGGGAAAGAGAGAGAGGGGGGTCTGGGGGTTGGTCTGGGGGTTGGTCTGGTGGTTAGCCTCCCCAAGACAAGTAACATTTTAGACGTGAAATGGTGCATTGTGGATTATATTCATTTTTAGACTACAAATTAGGTCTACACGCAAGGACTTTGGGAAATATCAATTTGTAAGTTTTTAATATATATTTAAGGGGAGAGGAGAGGTGTGGGGAATGGTGCAACCTACCCACCACCAGTCAGATCCACAGAAGAGATTGAGTGAATCAATATTATCATAATGAAAGTCGAAAGCGACTTAGACAAGTTTTTAAACTATTCATTACAACCAATTGGTCTTTTTGCTTCTCTGATATCACACCTGCTGGCTTCCAGTTTGCACAGTGGGTTTGAAATAGACAACCCATGGTTGCACAGTGGGTTTGAAATAGACAACCCATGGTTGCCTAGGAAGCGACAACGAAGTAATAACAATATCAGTAGTGGCTTTGGGGGAGGGGGAATAGCTACAATAGTTAAATAACAAATAAAAACGCAGTCTTAAATAAAAATGGGTAATTCCCCCTTTTATAACCTCTTTCAATTCTTAACAGGAACGAGGAAGTTGAATCTCAACTTCGCCGAATTTGTTTGCAAAGAAAACATATAACACTCCATTAAAATTGATGGGAAAGAGAGAGAGGGGGGTCTGGGGGTTGGTCTGGGGGTTGGTCTGGTGGTCAGCCTCCGCAAGACAAGTAACATTTTAGACGTGAAATGGTGCATTGTGGATTATATTCATTTTTAGACAACAAATTAGGTCTACACGCAAGGACTTTGGGAAATAACAATTTGTAAGTTTTTAATATATATATTTAAGGGGAGAGGAGAGGTGTGGGGAATGGTGCAACCTACCCACCACCAGTCAGATCCACAGAAGAGATTGAGTGAATCAATATTATCATAATGAAAGTCGAAAGCGACTTAGACAAGTTTTTAAACTATTCATTACAACCAATTGGTCTTTTTGCTTCTCTGATATCACACCTGCTGGCTTCCAGTTTGCACAGTGGGTTTGAAATAGACAACCCATGGTTGCACAGTGGGTTTGAAATAGACAACCCATGGTTGCCTAGGAAGCGACAACGAAGTAATAACAATATCAGTAGTGGCTTTGGGGGAGGGGGAATAGCTACAATAGTTAAATAACAAATAAAAACGCAGTCTTAAATAAAAATGGGTAATTCCCCCTTTTATAACCTCTTTCAATTCTTAACAGGAACGAGGAAGTTGAATCTCAACTTCGCCGAATTTGTTTGCAAAGAAAACATATAACACTCCATTAAAATTGATGGAAAAGAGAGAGAGGGGGGTCTGGGGGTTGGTCTGGGGGTTGGTCTGGTGGTTAGCCTCCGCAAGACAAGTAACATTTTAGACGTGAAATGGTGCATTGTGGATTATATTCATTTTTAGACTACAAATTAGGTCTACACGCAAGGACTTTTTTGGGAAATAACAACTTTGTAAGTTTTTAATATATATTTAAGGGGAGAGGAGAGGTGTGGGGAATGGTGCAACCTACCCACCACCAGTCAGATCCACAGAAGAGATTGAGTGAATCAATATTATCATAATGAAAGTCGAAAGCGACTTAGACAAGTTTTTAAACTATTCCTTACAACCAATTGGTCTTTTTGCTTCTCTGATATCACACCTGCTGGCTTCCAGTTTGCACAGTGGGTTTGAAATAGACAACCCATGGTTGCACAGTGGGTTTGAAATAGACAACCCATGGTTGCCTAGGAAGCGACAACGAAGTAATAACAATATCAGTAGTGGCTTTGGGGGAGGGGGGTAGCTAAAATAGTTAAATAACAAATAAAAACGCAGTCTTAAATAAAAATGGGTAATTCCCCCTTTTATAACCTCTTTCAATTCTTAACAGGAACGAGGAAGTTGAATCTCAACTTCGCCGAATTTGTTTGCAAAGAAAACATATAACACTCCATTAAAATTGATGGGAAAGAGAGAGAGGGGGGTCTGGGGGTTGGTCTGGGGGTTGGTCTGGTGGTCAGCCTCCGCAAGACAAGTAACATTTTAGACGTGAAATGGTGCATTGTGGATTATATTCATTTTTAGACAACAAATTAGGTCTACACGCAAGGACTTTGGGAAATAACAATTTGTAAGTTTTTAATATATATTTAAGGGGAGTGGAGAGGTGGGGGAATGGTGGTACCTACCCACCACCAGTCAGATCCACAGAAGAGATTGAGTGAATCAATATTATCATAATGAAAGTCGAAAGCGACTTAGACAAGTTTTTAAACTATTCATTACAACCAATTGGTCTTTTTGCTTCTCTGATATCACACCTGTTTGCTTCAAGTTTACACAGTGGGTTTGGAATGTGTCCGAACGATGTTTTCTTTTTCTTCTCAAAACCCACATGTAGGAATTGAATGGAAACATTCACCAGTATGCTTAGAATATGTTGAGAGCTTTGTGGTCAAGTGGTAAAGGCAGTGGACTTGTGATATAAGGTTTGCAGGTTCGAGTCCTGTCCAGAGCATTACGTTGTGTCCTTGGGCAAGGCAAGGCACTTTATCTCAATTGCCTCTCTTCACAGTGTATACATGGGGACCTGTGAGATTAACTGTTCATTGGGCGCTGTTTAGCTGATTAAGGCAGTGGACTTGTGATCTAAGGTTTGCAGGTTCGAGCCCTGACCAGATATACGTTGAATCCTTGGGCAAGGCACTTTATCTCCACTGCCTCTCTTCACCCAGGTGTACACATGGGGACCTTTGAGATAACTGTTAGTTGGGCGCATCCCCCCCCCCCACACACACACACAAACAGGTTTGCAATTATATGTAAATAGTCGCTTATGATTGGTCGAAAGAGTTAGGTCATCACCATAGAAACCTTCACTTTGTCTGCATCCATTCGTTGCAACGAAGATATACCCGTTCAACATTACACGAAGCTTTTCGTATCTTTGAATTGGTTAGGACATATTTAGCACACTAGTTTGTTATGATTGTGTGATCAACTATCGATGCTTGATCGAAGTTTTCTGTGAAGGCATTAATCGATAACATGGCACAGTGAAAGTTTCTTACAGGGGTGCATCACACATGCGCTGTAGGCCTATGTGTGTTAATGCTGTGTACACATTGCAGTGACGGAAATGTATCATACTGCAGACTGAACTGTTTTGCGTATATTCATTCAAGACGCGTGAACGCGCGTCGTGAAGTTAATTTTAGTGTACCTATCCCACGAAACGAATTCCTATTTCAATAGAACGGCTCACGAATCTTAAATAACGTAAACACCAACCCAATGGAAATAGCTTATGTATCATAAGTAATGTCAACATGTGATCCAAGCATTACAAGTTCAAAGTTAAGGCGATTGAAGGGAAACCCCGTAACTATAGACTTAATTAAGTGTCAGTGTGTTATTCAGTTTTATGTCTTCGAACTTCCAATTGCCAAGCGATGGTCACTATTGGTGCTGACGTAACGAGCAATCTGATTGGCTGAACACTGTAATTGCATTGAACCCGATAGGGAATCAACAAAATTAGCCCGCGGGAGTGCCTCGGGTGGGATTGGTTGAATTATGCACACTTTTGTGTGGGTGTGACAAGTTACCAATGGCCAGGGGTTCATGACTTATTCTCAGCCATCGATCGGAATGATATTATAGAACTAAACGCATGTGCGGAATTATTTTTGGGGGGAATCATAAATTACTTACGGAAGGTCGATCCATCCAAGATAACCCCGCACCAGGCACTTGAAGGGTCGGTTGGGCCTTACCAGGAGGTGACGTCACCGCTGTTACACCTGTCATACCAAACTGTGGAGTATTCGCCATGGTCGGGATCTATATAGTTAATGTTGAAAAACGCAATTCAAACAGGATCGATAAGTTCAAGAGTCCACGAAGCTTTAATATGCCAATTGTATTTGTGATAGTGATATTGTCTAGATTACCTCTAGTTCTGTCCGCTCAGAATATGCTTCAAAGCAACTCGCAGTGACAATACAAACAGTTCTTAACCTGGTTGTTTATTAAACCAGGCAGAAGAGAAAGAAAGAAAATAAGGGGGGGGGGGGGGCGGATATGAGTGTGAACATGAACAGCCTACTCAAAGCATAGTTTTTCTTCCCGTATTTCAATCTTAATGTATGTACCAGACGTGTATGGTGTGTATAAGAGTATGTTAATTCTTTTCTCTTCCAATGTCGCTTGTCATAAATTTATTAAAGCAATTTTAGACCACACGTTTGCAATGAAAATAATATTTCCATATAATTCCGATAAACAGTTCTACTTCATTTTCAGGAAAGATTTCACTATCTATCACAGAGGCACTGCAACAGTTCTCAGCTGGAAGGTTAGTTAATCAGTAGTGTAACCTATAGTTGAATGAACACAATCACCTTGTTTTAAGAACTAAGAAAGGTTACTACGATATTTTTGCTTAGGCCTACTACACTGCCGCCCAGTTGCACTGTATGTCCGCTGCAGAGCACCCATATCGTGTCCGTATGAGCAGTATAAATATCATGTTCTATCAGATAACAGTTAGGAACTGCCAGCACTGTCAATACGAGTGATTTGAAGCATGAATTAGGCGGACAGTTTATAGAGGTTCAAGCAATATAATCAGATAAAGGTTAGGAACCGTTCATACTGCCAATACGAATGCTTTAAAGCATGACGCGGACGGACAGTTGAGAGAGGTATTAGCGTTAGGAATTTGTCGCAACTGGCTGACTATACATATGCAGTAAGAAAACAATGCTCATGCGGCTTAGTACTCTACGGGGAAACTCACGCTCGTAAAAATAAGGAACCATATGGTGACAGCCATGTTATTCGCATGCGCTGTTATATATACTGTATCTAATTAGTAACGGCTCTCCCAGTAAACGGCAAACCTGGTATTCATGGGTCACCGTAATGGTTAAGGCAGTCTGTATGTAGTTTTCCAAAAATCCGTTTTATTTATTTATTTTATTTCAACTTTATTTTAAGAGGGTAGCTCGTTTAGCAATAGCTAATCTTCCACGAGGCCCTCTGATAAGACACATAATAATATAAAAGTATGAAAATTTAAGAAGTCATAAATACATTAATAATGCTTAATAAAATAGTTTAAAAAAAAAAAAAAGTTTTTCAAAAAGACAAATAATAAAAAATTATTTTTAAAAAGACATATAATAATATAAAAAGTATGAAGATTTAAGAAGTCGTAAATACATTAATAATGCTTAATAAAATAGTTTTTTCTTAAATATTTAAGAAACGTGTACAGAGTAAAGAAACTTAAGAAATTTGGTAAAAATAAAAGTGAAGTAGGCCTAAACAATATCAGATACAAGGCGTTTAAATAGGTCGTAGCCATACAAGACAGAATCAGAAAGTTATACCTCAACACAAAATTGATCCTGTTTGCTATTCTTACCAAAAATTCCAATATTTTTTAAGGGAACAAAAAGTTGGCGTGAGGGCACATTTTAAGTATACATTTTTTATTCTTCAATTTGCAACTTCAGGGCACTTTATTTTTGTCATTTAAGTTTAGATTATTTCAGTGAAGGAAAGTTTCTCATTTGAAATAACCAAATAACACCATTCACTTACAAAAAAAGTTTACAAGAATGAGCACGTCTTTTAATTGATAAAAATAAACAGAAGAAACTGAACTTTTGAGAAAATTCAAATGTTGAAACTTCTTCAATTGCACAAACACATTATGATCTTAGATATTCAACTACTCAGGCTCTACAAACGTTGAAATAGTTGTTTATGTAGAACCATTTAACAAAATTTTAACAAAAGTAGGTTATCATATCCACGGCAAACATCAGTTTACCAACTGAAAGACATAAAATGATGCAGGCAACTATTTTGGTTTGGGCGATACTTACTGACAGTTACAGTTTGTTGGCGGTGACTTATCTGTCTGCCTGGTATCATTTGTATGTATTGGTATAGATGGTGCAGCTAGGCTGGTGACTGGTGACACATGTAGGGATCCACTAACAGGAGAGAACACACTTACGCCTGTTGGTAGGAGGCACAAAACGGAACCAAGAGGCAGCTTGAAACTTGTTAAACTGAAACAGAAAACTGTTGAATTATGCAGATGAATTTTTGACAGGTATTACCAGCACGGTCTACGAAATAGGAACTACCTAGTAATGTCGGTTATACTCAAACTAAAGCTAGGGTTCGTTGAGCATTTTGAATGAGTGAGCGTTATTGACGTATATAGCCATTGTGAACCAGTCAAGGTGACAATATTTTTTTCCCTTCAAGATCACACCTGAAAAAGCACTTCTTTCAAGAGCATTATAATTTTCCCTTTTTTTTTGCAATCGAGTTGTAGATTTTGTAGTCAACATGTTTTATCGCTTTACTCTTCACCAGTGCTTTTAATCGTTTTTTCTATCTCATATTCCTGTATATATCTATATATGGTATATGTGTTTACTTTTTTATGTATTTTCTCCATTTATGTAATTGTATATTCTAGATTGTTTGTAAAGCGCACAGATGCATCGCGCGTAGTTGCGTGTCGATCAAATGAAAACTATTTCTATACGCATTCATTCTGAATTTTGGTGTTATTACTTTTTTCTCACATTTTATCTAGTTAGTAGTTTCTCGAAGTAGAGAGTTAAGTTCGGTATGCAAAGAATGTCTGTCATTGAATTAATTTTTGACAGGTATTACCATCACAGTCTACGAAATAGGAACTAACTAGTAAGGTCGGTAACAATCAAATAAAGCTAGGGTTCGTTGAGCATTTTGAATGAGCAAGCTTTATTGACGTATATAGCCATTGTGAATGATTCAAGGTGAGAAGTATATGTTTGTTCTACACGTGAACACGGACCATGGCAAGCAAAATGTCAAGTCTTTATCATTCAGCGTGTATTCTACACTGTGTATGCCATATAAATAATAAAAGCCCACGCGCAAATCACATGATAGGAGGAAGTAGCAGTAACTGGCCAGTGTCACATTCTACTAATAGCAGTCAACAAATAACACTGTAGTTGCGTGACGATCAAATGAAAAACTCTTGGGCAGAAAACACTTTTTTTCACATACATTTGTTTCATACCAGTCTAGATTCTCCAAGCGATTGGCTGGCACTACGTCATTGACTGCTGCTTCGGCCTGCATGGTTGTCATCGTCGTCAGATTCATCTGTTTCTGGCTCAAACCTGTATTTGTGTCTCCCTAAGGTTGAAATTCGAAATCTTCATCCCTATCCATCCATCCATCCATCCATCCATCCATCCATCCATCCATCCATCCATCCATCCATCCATCCATCCATCCATCCATCCATCCATCCATCCATCCATCCATCCATCCATCCATCCATCCATCCATCCATCCATCCATCCATCCATCCATCCATCCATCCATCCATCCATCCATCCATCCATCCATCCATCCATCCATCCATCCATCCATCCATCCATCCATCCATCCATCCATCCATCCATCCATCCATCCATCCATCCATCCATCCATCCATCCATCCATCCATCCATCCATCCATCCATCCATCCATCCATCCATCCATCCATCCATCCATCCATCCATCCATCCATCCATCCATCCATCCATCCATCCATCCATCCATCCATCCATCCATCCATCCATCCATCCATCCATCCATCCATCCATCCATCCATCCATCCATCCATCCATCCATCCATCCATCCATCCATCCATCCATCCATCCATCCATCCATCCATCCATCCATCCATCCATCCATCCATCCATCCATCCATCCATCCATCCATCCATCCATCCATCCATCCATCCATCCATCCATCCATCCATCCATCCATCCATCCATCCATCCATCCATCCATCCATCCATCCATCCATCCATCCATCCATCCATCCATCCATCCATCCATCCATCCATCCATCCATCCATCCATCCATCCATCCATCCATCCATCCATCCATCCATCCATCCATCCATCCATCCATCCATCCATCCATCCATCCATCCATCTATCCATCCATCTATCCATCTATCCATCTATCCATCCATCTATCCATCTATCTATCCATCCATCCATCTATCCATCTATCCACCTGTCCATCCATCTATCCATCTATCCATCCATCCATCTATCCATCCATCTATCCATCCATCTATCCATCCATGAATCCATCTATCTATCCATCCATCAGTGTTCATCAGTGTTCATATCAGTGTTCTTACTTGTTAGGTCACACAAGTTCAGTCAGGGCTCCGTATTACGATCATCCATTGGTCACTAATATTACAAATAGGTGATGGACAACCGACAGAAACTGTTTCTCATGTATTTCTGACATTTAAAAAACAATAAAACAGAAGGAACTATTGAACAAAGTGTAAACATATAATGTCCTCTTCAACAGCAAATGTCTCCTTTGGACAACCAAACAAGACACTAATTCTCCAATGGACAACCATTAATTTTCTTTGAATTGAGGCTTGATAATATGCTAGTGTGAGCTGTGATGGTGCATGCCAACTACCCCTCTCTCTGCATGTGTCTCTCTGTTTGTATGTCTACCTGTCTGTGTATACACAGTACCGATACTGTCTATTTAGATGTATATGTGATCAAGAACTTGCGCTCAAAAGATCGTTTGGGTGTCATAAAAGGCCATTGTTTGAATATAGTCCCAATCATTTCACCATTATATAGGATTTAACTCTAGCATAAGGCACTGCATAAATAATTATATAAACACTAAACATCAAAACAAAATTCAAAGCTCCGTATAGGAATGCATTCCTGTGCACCTCTCTGCATCGAAATTGCACAAACATGAAATGATAGTGTACTACATATCCATGCTTTCCTAAAAATCATTTATTCACAAACTATTCATTTCTTTTTACATGTAAAACCAACACCTGCATTAGAGACCAACCTAAACATCACTGGGTAAACTGTGGAATTAAAGACGAAACATTCCTACTACTCTGCTCAACTGATCATGACACAGTGGAATGTAAATCCACAGAAGAGACATTGTAGAAACTAAGTTACTAATGCTGCCTTATCCAACCCTCATAAAGGACATAACTCCGCCGCACCTGTTTAAAGATAAACCAAAAAAATCACAAAGTAGCGTTTTCCTCGACTTGCAGTGTGTATTTTAAAGCGGCTAGCGATAGAAGAGTGGATTACAATGTCTTAATATTTGCAGTTGGTTTAGAATCTATTGCATGAACAGTTTTCTTTTACGAAAAGTATTTTTTGGGGCTTTGTTTAAAACATTCTTCAAATATTTTCGAAGAACATAAAATCAATTAGCAAGAGCGCCCCTATCAATATCGCCTTCGTTTTCACTTCTAAGTTCGTCGGGAATTGGATACCAAAGTTGTCGGCGTCAGTATACGCTTCCTTAACGTATTATCCTGACCATTGCTTGTTGATGTCACCGACCTGTTCGATCTCATCTGAGGAGAGTACCTTTGGTGTGTAAACGATGTCCAGTTTCCAGCCGCATCCATTTTGACAAAAAACGTTAATTTCAAACTAAATTATATATATATATATATATTGGAGGGGTGGCTGAATATTTTCTGCAAAGACTGTTTAGGTGTAAAGCCAGCCGCACAAGGGCTTGGCAGCATGCGATCTGATTCAACTGCTCGACCGTTGTATCGTAGACAAATTGTGAATATTCGGGGAATATCCTATGAATGTCCCTAACACTACGAATGATCAAACTCAATAGAAATGGTTTCCTCCGACTGGCAGTCGGCAGTGGGCGATGGTTCACGGCTTTAAAGCTGTAAAATTTCATAAAATTGTAGCCAATAACGGTGAAATAATTTTTGCATGTAACATACATGGGTTGTGAACAGAAGATACCGTATAGTCGTTGTGTGCGCTTATCAGTCATTCAGTGTGTTGGGAACCAGTTCCACGACTTTTCGTCTTATCGGTGGGTTATACATCTTTTTCAGACTATTGTCTCACTTTATGTGACTTGACTACAGAGGCACAAGAAACTATACTTCGTGGTGGGAGGGGAGAGTGGAAGTATGGCGTTAGCCTCTCCAGAAATAAAATCATGTATAGGCTCACTGGCCCTGTCCCATCCACTGGCGAACAAACTGATAGGCTACCCAAAATATAATAATAATAGTGTTTATACAACACCTAATTGTATTCTGGTCATTTGATTGGTCAATTGCTCGTTGATTGCATGCAAAATCCGCTCTATTCCAATCTATGAAATAGAACCATGGGTTATACCTTTTTTGGTAGCACTTTTTTCAATGGTAAGAGAGCAGAGAAACCATTCGTTGAAAGATGTAATTTGTTCCATTTAACTAGGCTGCGCCTCGTTGAATGGAACATTCCATCTTTCAACTCATGAAATATTTGCACTATTGCACGAATGGAAACCATTCATTATTTGTATAATAGTTCATAGTTTTAACAATGGTAACAGGTTGGCATAGGTTAGGGAGTTCAGCTGGTTTTTCAATTGTATTTAAATCACAATTGGTTCTGTTTTTATGATAATATTTTGCGTGTTGTTTTTTTGGCATCGGACATGAAGTATTGTATCTCCTTTTTTAGAGTAATAGTAATTTCTCTTTCTTAGATATCGGACATGGATTGTTTCATCTCCTTTTGGAGTAATATTATTATTTTTTTTTTAAGTATCTGACATGGAGAATTTGATCTCATTTGTTTCGGGTTTATTCTTCAACATTGTTTCCAAAGTTTGCAAAATATAGCAGCTTACATTTTACGAAAATTTCTCAATTTAACCATGCACCCCTTCCCTCGACGACATCTCTCCCCCTCCCATAGTGCAAACATGGTGATTACAAGAAGCCCTGCTGGATAACTTAGTTTAATGTCAATTATACCGTTAGCCTCGAAACCTATATCTCCCCGTATCCCCTCGGAACGTAAATCGCAAGACTCAAAGAAAAGCACGTGAAAGGTAAATTAATTTCCACGATTTCTGTGAAATGCATTACAAAACTTTTCAATGAAAAACATGGCGTGGTATTGTAGTTTCAGCAAAATGTATAGAAAGAAACAAAAATAGAGTTAGGCTTATAAACAGGAAGTTATAAAAGAATAGAATAAAGCAATATGAAATAAATTGCCCTATATACCGGAGGTGTGACGTCATCATCGACCTTGCACTCACATACGTAAGATACTTAGGTTATAATACGTTAATGTATGTATCCTTCATGGTAAAAGAGACATGTTTTGGTGTAAAAGAGTCTCCGTAAGCAACTGTTGAGTTTTGAATATTTTTTTTCAAAACTTAAGCTACTAACGTTCAGTAGCTCTTTAAACATATAACAATAAATGTCACCTTAAACATTAGCTTCTCTGACTCTATAGACTTTAAAAATATTAAAATATGTATATATACATATCTAATTAACTCACGTATATTATGTGAGAATGAAGCTATTGAGTACAATGAACTTGAAAGTCGTATGCATTTGTTAGATGTATGCATCGATTTACGGTGAAGGGGGGGGGGGGGGCATTGACTTAAGTCGTGGCGCTGTCTCAGACCTGGCAACACCACTCCCTGGTAAATTCATCAGAGAACCCTTACGGTCAATCTGCTGTCCCCGTGTAAGGGTTTCAGTCGCCAACACTACACCGGGGTTCTAAAGCAAGGCAGGGGTCCAGTTTCCTCGCGCCCAACCACCCCCCCCCCCCCTTCATCTTTCCGTCACCAGAGCTTACGCCATCCTCCAAGCTAGTGAAGTCAAACGGGTTCTTAAACGGGAAACGTAGCTAAATTCATTGACATTATGTTCATATAACATTAACAATGATGATATTTGAAATATGCAAATATAATTAATACGACTTTATAAATACGGTGAAAATGCAATGTTGATCTTTACATATATGCATAAATAAACAGAACATAACATAAAAGTGGAAATTGCATAACATAGACAGGTTACATAAAATTATCTGGATATTCGTGTATAATTACAATATGTAGGCTTACATTGTTGGTGACATGACACTCTTTAAAAAATGCATACGGAACCTAGATTTATGTTGCGGGAAATGTTGGTTCATTCATATGTAGGAATCTAAAAAGCTGGTATGACATATAGATTTACTTTTAACGATACGGGAGGGTTTCAATCTGAAGTGGGACAAATAATGGAGGGGGCAGTAGGTCATGTGATTCGATTTGAAAAGGGGAGGTGTGTGGTGACAGGGGTGTAAATCAGAAAGTTTACCTCAATACAAATAGATCCTGAGTGCTTTGGGACTTTGTTTAAAACATTCTTCAGTTATGATTATTGTTCTGATTTTCTTCGAAGAACATAAAATCAATTAGAAAGAGCGCCCCTATCAATATCGCCTTCGTTTTCACTTCTAAGTTCATCGGGAATTGGATACCAAAGTTGTCGGCGTTAGTGTACGATTCCTTCAGGTATCCTGACCATTGCTTGCTGATTTTACCGACCTGTTCGGTTTCATCTGAGGAGAGTACCTTTGGAGAGAGAGAGAGACAGAGAGAGAAAGAAAGAAATATAAAGAGAGAGAGGGGAAGGGGTAATTTACTTTCAAAATGAGGGTATAGTTGTACATTAATAGAGGGAGAAGACGTGGATTGAAGTTGCGGCGAAAGGTGGGTGAGGGAGGGTGTGGGACAGGGGATACGGGGAAGGGGATTAACATTTGTATGCAATGAGATAAGTAATGTCAATTACTCTGCTCACACACTGATTACATGATTTATATACAATTCATTACAAATTTTGCACATGGAAAAATGAAGTTGAATGTCATTCAAGGGTGCTCCGCTGTTGAAATGAAGTGCAAAAAAAAAAAAAAAAAAAAAAAAAAAAGTACGGTAAGGAATTAGAATTTCATAAAATGGATCATGAATAAACAATAACATGGAATTTATCATACTACACTATAGGACATGACATCATTAAACCTTAAAGAAGCAGTCCAGAGATCCCGCATATTATAAAAATGCGTTATAGGTGTAGAACCAGTTTGAAGTCCATCCATCCCCACATTGGTAGTTCTGGGGGAGAAATACTTACTTGGAATTCCACGTCATCGGTGCAACAAACTGTCTGGCAGGTACAGTATGGTCCTCTTATTTTAAGCAAAGTTTCACGATTTTCGTCCAGAATCGCATAATGAGGCTTGCAGAAGCTTTTCCTGCAGAACGAAAAAAAAACAAGCAAAATTTAGGACTGAATCAAATTAATGATATATTTTCATTGAGTCTTGTGTTATCCAATTTCCAACAGCCTAAAGGCTATTTTATGAAATGAGTAAACAGGATAGTTATCAGTAATGCGACAATAACTGCAAAATAGGGAAATACTTTGCAAATAATTAACAATTTGTATCATATTTTAGACCCTGAAATAGTACTTGACATGCCAGACAACTGTACGGAATTGATATCCGATCAAAATTTCCTTTTATTTTTCTAAACATTTCATGAGATGAATCTGGTCTAAATCCCCACAAATTTTTGGTATTTTCTAGAAATAGGCAGATTTTTCATCAAACAGCGATGTTCGCATCACTCATCGAAGGTGTAGTTCCTTGTATTGTTTACAATGTCTGTCTGTCTGTGTGTGAATGGGTCCGTATGTACATGGCAACTACTGCTTTATATGAGCCAGCTTCTCTGTTGACGTCGTATTCTGGAGCCAGTTGTTAAAGGCAATGAAGACTCGCCCCAAACCGCGTGCCGCGCTCTGAAAAATTTAACTTTCCGTTGCTTGCTAGTGAAGTTTTGCTCTTGTCGCTACAAAATGCAGACAGTAATGAAATGTGATACCTTGTTATCTTTAGCTGGACCTGAGATGTCCATCGCTGTATCGTTTGTATACTGTGCTGTGGGTATTGACCGCAGCTGTATGTACAGACTGTACACTAGTGTCTAATTACCGACGGTAGCAAGTTGTGTTTGTATTTTCTTCTGGGATCGATGGTGGTGTCTAACACTTCTGTTACACCTCATTCGAAATTAGGTCAGTTTACCGGCATTAGACGTTTTTTTTTTTACGCGAGTCTTCACACCCTTTAAATACGCCTCACACACGAAAACGCTATCCCTGCCTGTTCGCTCCCTATTGATTTCACAGACCGAACCTTCAGCAGTTCTTGTACATTGGGAAAGAAAGTCCGAACGGGAAGCTAAAAGGCTTTAAAGTATTTACAGCTCTAAACAACCAGAGAGATAAAGCCTATGGCATATTTACAATGTAAGTTCGGTCAAATCGGCCGAATTTTTTTCTCATTACTTTTCAACTTTTATTTTTATAATTTACAAAATTGTCCCTTTACAACAGGTTGCCCCCCCCCCAAAAAAAAATGAGTGGGGAGATAGGGTGGGGGGTGGTGGTAACTTAGTCATCCATCTGTATCCGCCCTTATTTCTACCCTAAAAATGACATTACGTAATTGATTGCGTATCCGTGTTCGATAAACATGCATTGGTGTATATGTATATATATATATATATATATATATATATATATATATATATATATATATATATATAGCCTTATATATTTTCTATGGGTATACAATAGTACAACAGTACAGTGATAAATCCCCCTGTAAACAAATTTTCTGAGAACAGCCTTGTCTTCGATAGAATATCTTAAATGTGGCACTGTTCTTAAAACGTGATATCATCCTTTCTGAGTATAACATATATACCTTTGAAGAACATAGCCGATAGGGTTGCCCGGCGGGGCCTCTACAGTGACTTTATGGGCGTATTCTTCGCCATCACCGCATTCAGCACAACATGAGCCACCCGCACAGCAATTGAATTCTCTGGAGACCTTCATGACTTCTTGATTCATATTATCCACAATGTGCATCTCGAAGCCTCTGTTAGGACCACAACATTGACGCATGCATTCTTCTGACTCCTCGAAAGCGAAAAAAATCTAAATTAAATTAAGAAAAAAAAAAGATAAATATAAAAAGATATTTATATATATATATATATATATATATATATATATATATATATATATATATATATATATATATATATATATCCTTACCGGTTTCGAACCTCTGGACATACAATCAGCGTCCATAGCCTAGTGGTTAGGGTGTCCGCGTACAGAGCGGGAGGCCCGGGTTCGAATCCCGGTGGAGGCTGGAAGTTTTTTCACTGTTCTTGATTTTCCAACTCATTACGATTTTCATTATAAATGAAAATCGTAACGAGTCGGAAAATCAAGAACAGTGAAAAAACTTCAAAAGTGAGGTTATCGTATATTTTTGATATTGATTTTGCCAAAGTTACTGGGATAAACATACAAATCATACGCTGCTCTTTGAAGTTGTCAACAACCTCTTTAGTCACCTATGAAACTACATTGTTACGCAGTTCGTTAATTTGTACAGTGGTCTATATTTATCATATTTTCTCGAGACAGGTAGTTCCATTCCTGCTTTTTTTAAATCCAAGACACACAAATAATCTTATTTGGTAACATAATCTTATACAAAGATGTTGTCCAGTTGATTTGTGGATAAATACACGTGAAATACACGTGAAATAGTGGTTCCTGAGGAATATTAGCCAATAAGATAGATATAAAAAGATATATCTATATATATATATATATATATATACAAACATACAGGTCTACACAAAGTTGTGCTAATAACGACCTTTCGTTAGATTGTGTAGAGTTGTAGACTGGGGTGTGGGCGGGGAGGGTACTGTGTAGAGTAGGGTGTACGGGGTATGCACCCCACATACCCCTGCACCTGTATTATATACCTCCTAAGATGAAGTATATACTGTACAACGTATACGTACCTGTTGACCGAGAATATTTTTCATTTGATATTTGTTTGGCGTTTCCCAGTTGGTGAAAACCTCCAGTAATTCAACTTGTTGATGGACGAGGATTTGATCAAGTTGACTGAGATACTCCAGTCCTGGTGGACAACCCATGGTTGCCTAGGAAGCGACAACGAAGTAATAACAATATCAGTAGTGGCTTTGGGGGGAGGGGGAATAGCTAAAATAGTTAAATAACAAATAAAAACGCAGTCTTAAATAAAAATGGGTAATTCCCCCTTTTATAACCTCTTTCAATTCTTAACAGGAACGAGGAAGTTGAATCTCAACTTCGCCGAATTTGTTTGCAAAGAAAACATATAACACTCCATTAAAATTGATGGGAAAGAGAGAGAGGGGGGGGGTCTGGGGGTTGGTCTGGTGGTTAGCCTCCGCAAGACAAGTAACATTTTAGACGTGAAATGGTGCATTGTGGATTATATTCATTTTTAGACTGCAAATTAGGTCTACACGCAAGGACTTTGGGAAATAACAATTTGTAAGTTTTTAATATATATTTAAGGGGAGTGGAGAGGTGGGGGAATGGTGCAACCTACCCACCACTAGTCAGATCCACAGAAGAGATTGAGTGAATCAATATTATCATAATGAAAGTCGAAAGCGACTTAGACAAGTTTTTAAACTCTTCATTACAACCAATTGGTCTTTTTGCTTCTCTGATATCACACCTGTTTGCTTCAAGTTTACACAGTGGGTTTGGAATGTGTCCGAACGATGTTTTCTTTTTCTTCTCAAAACCCACATGTAGGAATTGAATGGAAACATTCACCAGTATGCTTAGAATATGTTGAGAGCTTTGTGGTCAAGTGGTAAAGGCAGTGGACTTGTGATATAAGGTTTGCAGGTTCGAGTCCTGGCCAGAACATTACGTTGTGTCCTTGGGCAAGGCAAGGCACTTTATCTCAATTGCCTCTCTTCACAGTGTATACATGGGGACCTGTCAGATTAACTGTTCATTGGGCGCTGTTTAGCTGATTAAGGCAGTGGACTTGTGATCTAAGGTTTGCAGGTTCGAGCCCTGACCAGATATACGTTGAATCCTTGGGCAAGGCACTTTATCTCCACTGCCTCTCTTCACCCAGGTGTACACATGGGGACCTTTGAGATAACTGTTAGTTATCTCCCCCCCCCCCCCCACACACACAAACAGGTTTGCAATTATATGTAAATAGTCGCTTATGATTGGTCGAAAGAGTTAGATCATCACCATAGAAACCTTCACTTTGTCTGCATCCATTCGTTGCAACGAAGATATACCCGTTCAACATTACACGAAGCTTTTCGTATCTTTGAATTGGTTAGGACATATTTAGCACACTAGTTTGTTATGATTGTGTGATCAACTATCGATGCTTGATCGAAGTTTTCTGTGAAGGCATTAATCGATAACATGGCACAGTGAAAGTTTCTTACAGGGGTGCATCACACATGCGCTGTAGGCCTATGTGTGTTAATGCTGTGTACACATTGCAGTGACGGAAATGTATCATACTGCAGACTGAACTGTTTTGCGTATATTCATTCAAGACGCGTGAACGCGCGTCGTGAAGTTAATTTTAGTGTACCTATCCCACGAAACGAATTCCTATTTCAATAGAACGGCTCACGAATCTTAGATAACGTAAACACCAACCCAATGGAAATAGCTTATGTATCATAAGTAATGTCAACATATGATCCAAGCATTAAAAGTTCAAAGTTAAGGCGATTGAAGGGAAACCCCATAACTATAGACTTAATTAAGTGTCAGTGTGTTATTCAGTTTTATGTCTTCGAACTTCCAATTGCCAAGCGATGGTCAGTATTGGTGCTGACGTAACGAGCAATCTGATTGGCTGAACAATCTGTAATTGAATTGAACCCGATAGGGAATCAACAAATTTCGCCCGCGGTAGTGCCTCGGGTGGGATTGGTTGAATTATGCACACTTTTTCTGTGGGTGTGACAACTTACCAATGGCCAGGGGTTCATGACTTATTCTCAGCCATCGATCGGAATGATATTATAGAACTAAACGCAAGTGCGGAATTATTTTTTTGGGAATCATAAATTACTTACGGAAGGTTTTTCCATCCAAGATAACACCGCACCAGGGACATGAAGGGTCGGTGGGGCCATACCAGGGGGTGACGTCACCGCTGTTATACCTGTCATACCAAACTGTGGAGTATTCGCCATGGTCGGGATATATATATAAAGCTCACGTTGAAAAAGGCAATTCAAACAGGATAGATAAGTTCAACAGTCGTAGCCTGGGTGTTAAGTAAAGGAAGAAGAAGACGAGAAAGAAAAAACAAAAAAAGGAAGGTGAAACGGATAAGAGCGTGAACCTGCACACCCTCAATCGAAACAAAATACTTCCTTCCTTATTTCGCTCTTATTGTAAAATATACCAGACGTGTATGCCGGTGTGTACGAGTGTGTATGTTTATTTTTTTTTTTGCTCTTCCAAAGTCACTTGTCATAAATGTATCAAAAACACTTTAGACTATATACGTTATGCCAATGAAAACAAATAATTGCATATTATTCCGGTAAACAGTCCGATTTCATTTTCAGGAACTTTACTATCTAGCACAAAGGCATTGCAACAGTTCTCAGCTGGAATTACTGTAGGTGGGCTAACCAGTAGTGTAACATATAGTTGACTGAACACAATCACATTGTTCTACTAAGACTTAGGACGGTAACGACAATATTCTTGCTTAGGCCTACTACACTGGGCGATTTTTTTTCTACACTGTACTATATGTTCGCTGCAGAGCACCCGTTAGTGTCCGTATAAACAGTATGAATATCATGTTTCTATCAGATAACATTTAGGAACTGCATGTACTGTCAATACGAATGCTTTGAGGCATGTCGTGGGGCGGACAGTTTAGAGAGATATTTAGCGTTAGGAATTTGTCCCAACTACACTGTTAAATATCTGTCAGCTTACAGACTTTTTTAACATAAGTTTCCTCTTCAGAACAGTTGCAAAACCTGTATCTCTTATTGTCCCTATACAGACTTTTGTAACTGGTTTGTATAATTGCCTTGGCCTGAAGTTTGTGATATCAAGTCACAAGTATTTTCTCAAATGTTGAAAAGTAGAATTATTGTTTCAGTGTTGAAGATTATAAGTTCTCTGCTTGTTGCTTTAAAATTGAGGTTCGTGTTTCTAGTATCTATTTAAGAAGCTTTTAGTTTTAGACAAATGATTAAAAAGTGATAGGTTAAAGCACCTTTGTATGTTCATGTTTTTGGGGAAGACCTGCACTCCAAGATGAATGAAGAAGTTGTGTAAATAAAGGGTGAAAATAAACATGAACATTTTCAACGTACTTCTACAGTGTATTTTTGTCGTATTCCCTAAGTATGCACTTTCTTTTTGTAGAAACCTTGCCGTAAACTATAAGACAGATAAAACCCATCAATTTATTTTAATGGTCAATATCAAATTTCCACACTTTTGTTTCATTTTTTACGCAGATGATAAATCATTAAGAATTCACATAAAAACTTGTTCAAGGACATATTTTGGTAGTAAAGAACGTTAAAAGTGTCTGTAAAAAAAAAGCCATAAATTTGAATTTATCAGAAGAAATAAGTAAATTGACTGAACGATTAACATCAAAATCTTGTAAAAAACAGAATTTCCAAGTAAAACGCGTTAATGCTGTCTGTAAAAATGCAGACATAAATTTTAATTTTAACGATTTTAACGCTTTTGTAAACTCACTGAACAATTAACATCGAAACCTTGTAAAACGACAGAATTGGGGAGTAAAACGCGATAAACGTGTCTGTAAACAAACAGGCATACATTGTAATTTTATCAGAAGAATTCAGTCAAGTATACATGAGAAAACTGCTAAAAGAAAACAGATTTTTTTTATGTTAATCTATTTAACAGAATGTTCTTGTAAAACGTTTAACTGGAAAAATATGCAAAAAGAAAACATTATTTTCCAGTTAATTCCTTTTTACAGATTGTCTGTAAAAATAGCAGGAATCGATTGGATTTTTTTTTCCAATCGTTTCTGTTAATTTACAGATTTTTTTTTTTTACAGTGTAGCTGACTATACACATCATGGCAGTAAGAACACGAAACTGATGTAGCTAACTATACTCTACGGGGAAACTCACGCTCGTAAAAAAATAAGTAACCGTATGGTGACAGCCATGTATGCGCATGCGCTGTTATATATACTGTATCTAATTAGTAACGACTTTCCCAGTAAACGGAAAACAATGGTATGCATGGGTCACCGTAATGTTTAAATGTCTGCTGTATAGACCCCAACTATAGCGCGCTATCGTGGAAAGTTTCTTGAGATTACGTAATCGACCACCCTTTTTCGTAAAATGACATCTTTTTTACCTATTTTCTCTTGTACGAGGGTCTCTGTGTGAACGCGGTTTGATTATTAACTACACTGTAGACATGAATATATTTCCACACAGTGTCTACACAAAGAGCCTGAAGGTGTTAAGAAGCTATGCAGGCTAATTGTATCGATCTACGACCGCGGCAGGTCGATTACGTAATCACAAAACTTTCATACCTAATTAGCGTGCTATAATTGGAGCCAATACAGCAGATCTTTAAGGCTGTGTGTATGGAGTTTTCCAAGTATCCGTTCGCAGTTACAGGACATCCTTAATCACTAGACGCAAGACACAAGAAACCCTTATCAATCCAATGGTAGGAGTCACTTTCTGTAATATACCAATGAGTATATATAGACAGGTTACGCAACTTGTTCGCCTAATACATTGTTCCCAGCCTTTGAGTATAGTGAAAAGGCACACCACACTCATCATGTTGGCTTTGTAAATCGGCTATTGAGCAAATTCTCGATGAGTGACGTCATAGCCTATAGACGATAGGCCTGCCTGTGTACAGTTTATTTGTTCAACCCAATTGGCAGACTGTTCAACCATGGAACTAGTAGCTCACTGATTCAACCAACTGTAATTTAGTTATATACACTTTTATCTATATATCGCCCTAGCATTGTATCAATGACACAAAAAGAGAATATGTAAATACACTGTATTACAGTAACAATTATAATATATAAAAATATACGTATATGTATATATATAATTAAATATATTATATATATATATATATATATATAAATATATATGTATATGTATATATATATATATATATATATATATATATATATATATATATATATATATAGTATACCTATATATACGATAACTTAAAGCATGTAGTAAGATACAGTATAGGTATACTAAATTATATTTTGCTCTACTCTATGTATTGAGCACATTTGCGGAAGTGAACATCTGAATATATATATATATATATATATATATATATATATATATATAGATATATATATATATATATATATATATAGATATATATAGATATATATATATATATATATATATATAAGCCTATTTTATTTCTTCCGAACTTACGTCATAAGAGTTTGGCGACTCTACTGTTCATCACCTTTAAATGTATAAATATAAAGAACCTATACTATTTCTTCTGAACTTACCTTAGGCCTACGTAGGAAGAGTTTGGTGTTCTCTACGCGTTTCCCACTATAGTTGTCGAAGTTTCTGATGTTAGCAAAGTCGGTCACTCTCTCTTAGTTATATCATGGAACTACAAATCCTGTTTATCGGTTCGTGAATAGAGCTCTAATGCATCATCGACCAAACTGGATCTTTCTATTCAAGCATGACGTAGAGCAGACAAAAGGTTTTTTTTTTTAGGGTTCCCAGCCTCAATGTTACATTCCACTATTAAGAGAGGCGTGTTTTTTTAATATTTGTTGTCGTACCATTAACACAGTAATATATATCATAATACAATACCAACCATGGTTTAAATAAATGAAAAAAAACCGACTGAAATCCCCAACTTATGCCAACGTATTAACCAAGGTTATACTTGATGACAACCTATTATCAAATGGTATAGTCCAAATCAAAACACACAGCCATCTATTGGTTTGTGTTTACGACCCGATCGATACTTAAACTGTATTTGCTTCGCACGGGAAATGGTACTTGAAACCATAAAATTGTAAGGCTTCAAGTTGCTGAAAGTGTACAGGGCCACTATAGTACTGGCGACATGTGTAGGCCATGCAGTACAACACGAAGAATAAAATGCAATGCGGCATCTTAAAAGAGGCCTTTAAAAAACGAAAGAAAAAACGGTACTTTTGTTATTTGGTATTCATCATCCGTGTTGCGTTACAATGGACTGTTGTACACCCCGGCAGGGCTCATAATGTAAGAATGCTGAGGTTAAATGCAATCACGTTGTCGTGTATAGTGATTACCCAAATTGTATCTACGGAATGCCATATGTATCAAAAATGTCTAATATAAGCATGTCCAAAATAATATTAATTTAATATTTTGGACATGCTCATATAGTCTTTCGACATGTTTATATAAATTTGGACATGCCTATATTTTTTTGGATATTTTGCAACAGATGGCGTGAATTCAAATGCCAAAATGTTCATTATAAAGATGAAGTTAGCAGTTACATTCGACATGTTCATATAATTTTTCGACACTCTCACATTATTTTGGGCTTGCTCATATTATTTTTGGACATACTTTTATTAGTTTCGATATGTTTACATAAATTTGGACATGCTTATATTTTTTTGGACATTTTTGATACATATGGCATTCCGTATGTATCACTGGCGTGCGCAAGGGGTGTGGTTTGGTGGGGAGGGGACTGTGTGCGAAATCTCCCATCTTCATTCGGGGGGGGGAATGATTAAGTCGGGGGATTTTTGCATTCAGCGGTAGAAGAATTTGATCACAAAATTTACCACCACTCGGTCTCTGTTTCCGTCCTCACACAAAGTATTCATTAGCACAACATTGCGATTGGAGCTGCTAATATAGACCCTTATTTATAGTCAGGATTTTGTTATTTGCCCCCCCCCCCCTCCTTCCCCATCTTTGAAATCCAAAGCACTCCACTGATGTTAACGCATAAACAGTATCTCCCTCGAGAAATTTAATCGCTCAATACATTCGTGGAACCAGTTACCAATTTAAACCTCATCGAAAAGGGACCTCCGGAAGTCATAGGCCTACTACAGTTTACCCTTGATTTGAAACATGGATGTGTTGCACCCTGTTTCTACTACGCACTGGCTGTCGATTGACTACGTATCCATATACCGTGGATAGCTGTACACAAGACTTGTCGCGACCATCGTTGCCTACCTTATTTGGTGTTTATGAACGTCTAATGTTACCCTCTGTCCGATTAGAGTACTTGAGCAGCATTGATCACGCGGGCCATGTACACTGGGTATAGAGTATAGGCCTTTAAAACTGGGTTATATACCCGGTAGGATGTTTTAAACAACTTAACTTATAAAATATGTATTACATCTCGATATAAAAGGATCATGTCACATTCGTCGCCGGTTGTTTTATTTTGGACTATACCATTCGAAAATAGGTTGGCGTTGAATTTAACAATAGCAAAAGGTTGGCGTAGGTTAGGAATTGATATTAATATCAATATTATTAATTTACTAAGGTAACGTAGGCTCGTAATGTGAAGTATCCTTTCCAAAATACTTCGAGAACGACAATACAACGACTGTGTTAGATTGTACACAATTACATTAGACCCCTACCTAATAGTGGAATATTCCGACAAGCGATGAGTGGGACGGCATTTTCCGAAAACACTGTTACCAGTTCAGGTTGTATTTGTATTTGTACCATATAAAACATCTGTGGCTCATCAATAAAATTGGTTGGTTAGTCTAACACCGTAATGTCATGCATTAGGTTAGTTCAATATAAAGCTCCAAGGGTAAACATATATGTTTTATAGCCTGAAATAATGCACTGTTTACAACGTATTACAAATGTGTGAAGACAAATGGTACTGAAGTTAAACGAAGACGTGTTTTTTTTTTGTGTACGTTGTTACGATTTATATAAAGCCATGGATTACGATTAATATTTAGGCCCTTGCATACACCGATGAGCTTACGTTACCATCAATTTACTTATTATATAACAGTCCAGAGACGTAGCATACTTTTACTATATTCTATAGCCCCCCTCCCCCCACACCTTCAACACACATACACAAATGTACAGTATTTACTGATACAGTAATTAGCACCCCCATGCATAGACATATACCTACTGATACAGCACGTTAATTAATGCATAGGGATGGTGCCACTGAGGGGTAGGCATATACACAGTTTTTCTAGTCTCGCATACGGCGGTGGTCGTTGGAGGGTGTTACACTCCTGGGGTGGGCAGAGTTTCCGACCTACAATGTTATATATTCGATTGAAGAGCCAATTCAATGATTCAAAATTTCCAAGTGGCCTTAGACAGTAGTCCTACGTGACGTTACTGGTTTCATCGCATTTTTGTTTTGTTGGGCCCGAAAGCAGAATAAAGAAACTGCGCATCTGGATATCTAGATGGATATCCCGTTTGGTTTATTGACTGCACAATTAATATCAATACCATGCTTAGGCAGATGGGTGTATATTTGTCACTGCCTCACCCCCCCATCCCGCCCTGTGCCCCGGGCCCTGTGAGGCCCCACCGACATAGGTTTGCCACCGATTATGATGAATATTGCCCATATACCAACTTAACAGCAAGATATTTTCGAAAACTGCTGGTAACACATCGGAAATGTAATAAAGTGAATCTAAATAACGGACTGTTCTGATCTATTCTACTGTTAATAACGACGTGTGGCACACTGATTAAAAACTATTCCCGGGGAAAAGACTCACCCAAAACTGCGGTCCACAGTAGAGTCGGTGCCGTAAACAATCTAGCTCCATCTTCTACCTCCACGTTGCCCGGTTTTTAATCATTCGCTTATCAGAGACGAACTCTTTTCAGTTTAGGCCGTTCGTACCCCTCCCCCGTCCCACCTCCCCTAAGCCGCGCTCCCTTCGACACCATAAAATGGTTTCCACGGCCAAGGAGCCTACGCTCTGGGGCACTACTCTTTAAACAGTAGAACCAATACCAAACAGTGGCATATAGGTAAGCGCAGGCGCCGTTCGGTCCATCGCTCGATTATCATATTCGATTCCGTAACTAGCTGTGTAAACTGATAAAGGAGATATCAACAGCAAGACTGTCTTAACATATCTTTGGCCAGTGTCAGGACACTAGGTTTTTCCCCCTGGAAGTCCATTGCCAGGCAGAATATCCTTTCGGAGATAGCACACAAGGAATATATTGTTTGCTTGATACTGGGTGGTTTATCTACTGTGGCAGGTTGTATGCTGTGTTTTTGCTGTAGCCCTACAGCCATGTTCCTTGAAGCTTGACTTTGACTCTATATTTCTATCAACGCTGCCCAGAAATATCTCAAGTATGGACCAGGATAAGAACATGGGTGACCAAAAGGTGAAGCTTTATCCGCATTTGAAATACATGCTATCAGATTACATATCTAGATTGTGCCAGGAATACCTGTGCATCGATCAAAGCACCCCCTCCCATCCCCCCCCCCCGCCCCCAAGAAATGGACTATTGTACTTGAGCCATTTCTGAGAGGAAAAGCGCAAAATGCACTATATTTGCTCACAGAATTCCAAAGTATGATTTTTCATTGTGAGAGAAGCGATTTTGCATGCATACCAACTCACTCCTGTACCTGGCCAATTGGCTAAGGCGTCGGACTCGTGATCCAAGGATTGTTGGCTCGATTCCTGCCTAGTTCATTGCGTTGTGTCCTTGGGGCAAGATGCTTTATCTCACTTGCCTCTCTCCACCCAGGGGTTAAATGGGTACCTGTGAGGTAACGTGTCATTGGGCGCACTAAATAACTGCTGCCGACTGGAGGGATTGTCTCTGGGACAGGTTATCATTGACCAGGGGCAATATAACGTCTGTAAAGCTCTTTGAGACCTATCACTGGTATGTAGCGCTATATAAAAAGCAAATATTATTATTATATTATAACATCGACAGCAAGGAACACTTTAGTACAGAGAGCCTTGTGCTTGTAGCTTCTTTATGTCTTAAGTCTACACTGGTTCGCTACGTCTGGTACTTTCTAAGGTTCACACATATGTCACAATAATGTGAATAGCCTATATTTGTTAACCCTGAGAACAGTTTTACAAGTTCAACTCAAGGGACCTCTCCAAAATTTAAATTTGTGCAGGTCCTCGGCGACCAGAAGCTACCACATTCGACCCTCAGCGGTACGATGGAAAATATGTAGGCTATTATAACTTATGTCCTCATTGACAAATCCGCACTCGTTTCCTTCGTGCTTGCATGTTGCTAGGTTTATGTGCAACTTAACCCAACCATATGTTACCTAGTCGCGCTTTTACTGGTATTACATAATCTCATTTTATAGCAAAAGCGAAAATTCGTAGCTTCAACAACACACAGGATAGTTGCATGGTACTATCGTTTGGCTACTAAACAACTTAGCACTGCCGTACAATTGACGAACAACAGATAAACTTAGATGCTCGAAACCGCAATTTGCATACTTACATTGAAGATATATTTCCTTAACAAATTAGAAACTAAGCATATTTTCCAAAATACATATTTGAAATGCATATTTGACAGAGTGTGTCAAAACGTAAACTTAGCAGACACCACTTTTTGGAATTCATGGGATCTTTGAGTAAGTGTAGGGGCCAAACTAAGGAGCCCATTATTGTTTGTACTTTTTTGTGGTGGGGGTGTGTAAACGTGGGGTATATATATATATATATAAATAAATAAATAAATAAATAAATATATATATATATATATATATATATATATATATATATATATATATATATATAAAACTTCATAACAAAAAACAACCTTTTGAGGTCAAAAGTAAGTATGTAAGTAAGTCAGTCAGTCAGTCAGTCAGTCAGTCAGTAAGTCAAACTTTATTTCATCCCAAAAGGGAAATTACAAGCTCGCATATGTACATATAAGACAAATACAAGATCATAAAGGGTAAAAAGACAAAGAATGGCAAACATAAGAGTTCACAGAAATAAATTATAACAGTTTAAAGAAATGTCCCACCAGTTTAGATGGCAAGAACGGGAAGATAAAGCAAGCAACTATCGATTGAAACGACAATCAAGGTCATGCACATAGGAGTAAAAGATGTTTTTCATCAGTTGACTCGAAGGTTGTTTAAAATATACGAGGGTTTTGAGTTGTTTCTCATGATCATGCAGTTCTTTGAAAAAAATAACATCGCTCTCTTAAATATGCAAACGTGAACATCTGTCATCTCCGATAAAACCTTGTGGGTGGGGGCTAGAAGAAGAGTTCATATATTGTTTTATAGAGAACCCATCAAGAACTATTATCTGAGTTTCATTTATTTTTTATCATTGAAGTCACTTTTGGCGTGCATCGATAGAGCTTTCACTATTTATTTTGCTTTTTTCACCAGGGGTCCTTTGCAATACCCCGACCCTATACCTATTTGAATGAACAGTGTTTATAATGGTAATAGATCATGGATGTATCTACTACCTCTGTAATTGTCAGGTCGGTTACCCCTCTGTTAATGTTTTTTTTTTCCAGTGAAAACATCTTAAGTAAAAGCGCTCTTGCCCTGTAGACTCACCCATGGGCCCAAGTTTTAATTATTAAAATGTTATACTAGTATTAAAAATTGTGTTCTTTGAATCTTGTTTAATGGTTATGAGAGGAGTTTACAAATATTAATTACATTGAGAAAGAACTTGCTGTCATTTTGGTTCTGTAAATCCTTGTAACAGCAACATTATGACATGTTTTTTTTAGTAAAATAGAGCAGATGACAAGCTATACTAAGACCTCTTGTTAGCATTTGTTTCTTTAAGGAAACTTGATTTGTTAATATGATTTTGATTGAACCTCATAAATTGGGTTTTCTTTTCCCGTAAATACTTACACGAAATTGGCACATTAGGGGATGGCCTACTGTCCTCATTGTAACTTTTAAGAAGGTATGAGAAGAGGTTTATGATTAACAAAGCAGACATGCTTTTGGAGACAGTGGTCTGTGCCTCATCCTTGTAGATTTGAGAGGGATTTGAATGTGAAACTTTGGGCATTTTGCCATATATGCCAACGACAACTTTTGGAAATTTGTCGTATTGGACATATTGGAGTCGCCTTAATTTCTCGTATGTAGTAGGTATGAACTTGAAATTTGATGTCAGATAACTTCAGATAGGGGGACATGTATATTCGTAATTTATTAAAAGAGTTAAGGTCACTTAGGGCGACATCTATACGTCGCCCTATGTGCTTTCATGTGCATTTAATTAAATAAGTATTGAATTAAATTCCTTTGTATTTTTTTTTCATTATTGTGGTGAGTACTCACCTTTTTAAAAAAAAAAAAACTTGTGAAATGAGATCATAATTAGCTTTTCAATCATTCACAGATGACTAAATCCCTGGGGATTTTCTTCTGTTCAGTTCCAATGCATTGTTATCGATAAACCACGGGAATACGAAAACAAGTACTCACAATGCATAGAAATATCAGTCCTATTTATACTCACAATGCATAGAAATATCAGTCCTATTTATCTGATGACCTTATCAGTTAAATTATGGCCGACCTATATTTATTTGGGCACGGGGCTGGGTAAACAGTTTATATCAGCCGATTCTCAGTTAAATCTGGTAAAGGTGAGTACCCGTCCAGATAATAAAATGGAAAATGAAATACCATCCGATTCTCATGGCTTTATCAGTTAACCAGAATGCAAAATGCAATGAGGTTTCGATTACTTCAATGCACTAGACTTCTGCTCGTTAGTATTACCAGAACTAGCTGTTACAATAACTCTATAGCATGATAAACAATGCAGGTCAGTCTACTGTACGTGGCTATAAACACCTCCACCAAAAACAATAGGGGTATTGTTCTCAAGGTTATGAATCCACACACCAAGTATTAGACTGGTAACCAAAGTTATCGACGGAGAATTTGTGTGATATGGCCATGCTTCTTTGATAATTACGAATAAGTTACATTAGCAGCTATCGGTGTCACTTCAGCTACGAGTCCAAAGCATGATTGATATAACTTTAGTTGTCTACGATAGTAATATCGTATTATACAGCAGTATGGTGTACATTTCATAAACGAATGTCCATGCACACCACATTATGTCAAACAAGTAAAGAACAACGTTCGTTATGAAACCTTTGTAAGGTTGTTACCGTATTGTCTACGTCTTAACAGAATGAACGAGCCTTTTTTTTTTTGGGGGGGGGGGGGTATAAGTCGGAATGATAACGATAAATGTAAAGGAGGTATGCATTTATATTCGGTGGTATATCCCTCTCCAATAATTTTCTAAAATTAAAGTAAACCCTCTTTTCTGCTTTGTTCTTGTTGTTGTTGTTATATATATGTGTGTTTGAGTATTTGCTAGGAGATAAAAAAAGATGTAGCCGAAAGAGCTGCAGCTTTCATTCGTCCAACAACCCGTCGTCCAATCCCCCAAACAGCGTCCAACCCACCCACCCTATCACACCCATGTGCACCCTACTTAGACCTCAGCCGAGAAATTCAACGTTAATAACAATAACCTTTTGTGAAGTTAATCAAGTTTACCTTTACCTTTACTTACCTTAGAAAACTCTAACTATATAATCATCAAGGTTTCACAAAAGCTAGTGTGTTTACAATGCAGCTATTACCCGCCTTGTCAGACAAATAAGAAGAATTTCTGTCAAGGTTAAAACGATTGTGTTTGCGCAAATAGGCCTACACCCCAGCTCACACTTCGTAAGCCCCAACGCTTCATGATAATTGTATTCAATACTAATCACGTTCGCCCTACTTTTTAGCTTCTCGTAAACTGCGAATATATCATTTTCGTTCACTTGAACGTGGACAATAATGCAGCAATATAGTTAGTTGTAAACTGGCAAGTAGGCTCATTTTGATTAATAATAAGCTGATTTTTTTTTCTTGCAACTATACATCAAAATAAGACTATGAAAATGTTGCTGAAATGTCTGATTGCACAAGCATTACAGTATTCTACAAAACGAACAGTACAAACCATTGGACGTCCTACAAAAAATGTATCAATCTATAAAGCTTAAATAGTTTTTAAATTTTATTTTGGTTCCAAAATATGTACTTTATTATAGCCGAACTCCTCTGGCTACCGACCACCAATACCCTTGTGATTGTCATTTGAATTATTCAAAATGTACTTAAACGCAAAGGTGATTGTTATACTCTCAAAACCGCTTAAATCTGGAAAAAATAATAGGTCACTTGGATTAAAAAAAAAGCAGTGACCCATAAAATACCTATATTACACTGCCTAAGTCAAAGCGATCTTTTGCGCGATGAAAATCTAATTAGCACCTATCTTCCACTCGCACCTGGTGTTGAGTGAAAATCTTTCAAAATCCAATCAGCAATAACAATAAACTTGTATCAAAACTCCTTAAATTGTTGTATATTTTGCGAATTATGCATGCTGATGGCATGTAGGTTATACCTTATGAAATAATTTAGATATTTGGCCATCTAAAGTGTATATTCCGACAGCTATTCTTATAGCTGGTCTTGATGATTAAGCAATCAGGTGTGTCGAATTGGCTATATGCTCTTTGTTATTCTCTGTAGCTCATATAAAAGTAAAGAGCTAATTAATTGTGTAGGCTGTTGACCTTATTTAATTGTATGGCCGGACCACGCTTTGTTTCGTTAGCAATATAAAGAAGTCCATATAAGTATATTGAAAATGCATACAATTTGAGAGGTGTTCCTATATTGTTTTACATGTGTTTGTTCTAAAGGGTAGCTTTAAGTCATATACGTAGACTACACTGACATTGTAGGCATGATGGAACTATTTGTATCTTTGAAATACCTCTTATTTGTGGCTCATTTTATAGGTAAGTAAAGATTTACATCAATCTTGAAAAACTTCTTCCATATATGAGCTCATTAATTATTGTTGTGATCTTAAATTTTTGACTAATTCTGCGTCGGTGTATACCCCGTTCCTTCAACAATCAAATCGGTTAAATTATGCCCACCTTATATTATTGGTGCGCATCGGGCCGAACCAATAACATTTATTTTGTATTTTGCTTTTGACTCGGAATTTCAACATATTTGACAATTTCTGTTGGTAAAATTTGCGCTGTATAGAAGATCACTTCGTTTACGCGCTCACGCTCACACACAAAAATAAATAAATAAATAAATAAATAATAAACGGTGAAAACATTGGGAACCTAACCGTTTTTACCCGATTCTGTGTTAGTTTCTATTGTATTTCTACATTTTGAGTTAATGTTAAGTACAGTTTAGATGAAGTAAGAACCTTTGGGTGGGTAAAGAAACGTTGAGCAAATGTAGGTATCTTCGAAAAAGGAGTTTCACTTTTGTTGACGCAATAGGAATTCTCAACATTATATCAACATTTCGACAGTTATCGATATTTCTTGATTTATTTTCACACAAAACAGATAACTTCGAAATTTAATTTCTTCATTGTCTATATGCTCCAACTGTCAACATTTTTGTAAAACCCTCCATAATTATTATCTCGACATTTTAACCCCTTCTTCAAATTACGAAGTTTTAAATAAAACGTTTGACTTTTCTCTCAGGTTTTTGCCTATTTTTAGAATTGTAACTACTTTATCCCAACAATTCCATTATGACCTTTAATATTAAAATACGGACAATTTATCTCCTCATTTCTTGATATTGCACGTGGACGTTTTATCTCAAATTTTCGACTATGTCAAAAAGCGCCATTTAACTCCCGTATACAATAGTCGTACTATGCACGTGACGTACTTTCTTTCCTTCAAAGTGTTCGTTTTATCCCAACAGTTCCATTATGACCTTTAATATTAAAATACGGACAATTTACTCCTCATTTCTTGATATTGCACGTTGACTTTTTATCTCAAACTTTCGACTATTTAATGTCAAAAAGACCCATTCAAGTCCCTATACAAGAGTCGTACTATGCACGTGACGTACTTTCTTTCCTTCAAAGTGTTCGTTTTATCCCAACAGTTCCATTATGACCTTTAATATTAAAATACGGACAATTTACTCCTCATTTCTTGATATTGCACGTTGACGTTTTATCTCAAACTTTCGACTATTTGATGTCAAAAAGGGCTATTCAAGTCCCTATACAAGAGTCGTATTATGCACTTGACATTCTTTCCTTCAAAGTGTTCGCCTGCCTTACTGATAACACACCTGTCAGTGAATAGTTAATGTTCTCGTATATGTTATAGTTTCCTCATATATGTTCTCTGTCTGAATAAGGTATGGCTGTTATGGTTTTAGTCAATTCCTATGAAATCCTTCATTGCTAGCGTATGTAAGTTAAGCAGCACTTCCACTCAAGCCGAAAGGTGTGAGCTTATATTTGTTCTTAACGTGTAGCATATTATGCATTTATATGCCAGGGTGTTATAACACACCAACGCGTGTTATGTTTTGGGACCTTGCGAGAGCTAGATATGTTAAAGATACAATACAGTAAATCGTAGTGGTATTATATATATATATATATATATATATATATATATATATATATATATATTTTTTTTTTTTTTTTTTTTTTTTTTTCAACACAGACCGCAATAAAATGTGCCTCTAGCATAACACGTGTTATCATGTTATAACACAGATGCATATGAATGCGCAATATATTCAAGTCGCTATTATAAAAAAATTACAAAACGCTATTATAAGCAACTGTACAATTCGGTTCGGGTGGCACTTCATGCATTAACATCTTAAACTTGATCTTCTATGATTGCTTCGAATTCATCATTAGCATTGTATGATAAGTCTATGGTACACGGATCTTTCAACGAAATCGGCATTTCTTTTCTTTTAGATGTGAGGGGTAAAAACATCATTAGTAGATAAATAAAATCGTTACATTATTATTCTGATATGTTTCGAAGTCTTCCATAACATTGTATTGTGTAAAAGTAAGTTGGCCTGACGTTTCGATCCTAGCAGGATCTTCTTCAAAGGCTAAATGACAAGTACAGTAACAGAAAGGACAAAAACACGCACAGAATACAGACAGGTTAAAAATGAAATGAAAAACTGAAACACAAGAATACAAATACAAATACAAATACAAATACAAAGTACAAAGTAACATTGTATTGTAAGCCTATTGTACAGTAACATCTTTCAAAGTTAGTATCATTCATTCCCTGCGTGTTATGATGTAATAAGAAACGCTGTAAGTTTAATGTACATTTAAGTGTTCTCATTAATTGTGCTAATGTGAGGAAGTTTGTTTGGAGGAGACTTTTATTGTAAGTATAGAGTAATATATTGCAACGAATACACATTTTCCAACCGTCAAGATAATTTTTTAGCTAATTGAGAAGGAACTATTCACGGGGCTCAGTGGGTAGAACTATGAACTGATAACCTGCTGTTCTGGGTTCGAATCATCTGAAGTTAGTTTATGCAGCACCACTTTTCCCATTCACATACTCCTCTCCGAAATCTTTATATATTAATTCAAACATATATATCACCAGCCCATGTGGTGGTCAATGTGATAGATGCTGGCAAAAGACCCACGTCCTACTGGTTTCATATAAACCGTGCTAGGGTTCAAGGCACACTAAGGTTCATAACGCTCCGCTGGTGGTATGATACTTTCTTGTGGCCTACGTCCATAGGCGTAGGAGCCTAATTTGATTTTTTTTTGGGGGGGGGGGGCTGTATCGACCAGAACCGTTCTAGGTGAAGTGCGCGAATCATTGCCTATGGCCAGAAGGTCTAAGCACTATTTGCTACCGGTATGTGTGCATCCACCGTCCACTGAATACGTGGCATCATGATGCCCTATTCTCCTAAATTTGAATATACGGGTGCTTTTGTTTGAATATGAAGACTCCTGTGATACTAGGGTTATTTTTTCCAATCCATAGAAAACATGCAGTCGATCTGTTTTTGTGTACGTCATCACCATACCTTGACATTGGCAAAATGCACTGAGTCATGGTCGCCTTTGTGTTACTTTTACAAGTCAATGGGCTTCCATTCTGATGAACAGAGAAAAGCTACCGTTACTGGAATGTCCATTGACACAGGTTATATTCAACAATGGGCTGTACAACTCTATCGAACACGTTTGATAATTTGATTGTACCTTTTTCATTACCAGCTTTACTTGAACTTAAACCAAAACAATGTACAACTTAAGTGGTAGGTTTTCGGACGAGGTTCATTTCCTGTTACATTACATTATATTTTTCAAAGGTAAACGACAGGAGATTTTCGCTACGAATTTTCCAGAACTTAGTAACTTGGGCTTTCCGTAACACTATTTATTCTGATGATTGGAATGTAGCGGAAGGAGCACAAGGAACATGTAAATAGATAGTTCTTCCTCTTAAGGTGTCTGTTCTATTCCTGTTCTCTCCATCCTCCTACAAATGACATTTGCGTAGAATTTTTCAATATCTAATGATTCATATCTCGGCCTCTGAAAAGAGAAAACTAAATCCCTAAAACATTACCACGTAATGTTATTCGATCGAAAAAGAACTATGGAAAGATGAAATTAGACATCGTTCCAAATCAAAATAGAAGATTCGAAAGTTATAGACACTGTAGTTAACGGTCATTAACTCACGATAATATTATGGGTAGTCAGGTTGTTGTAACCGGATAAACATCATAAGTTTCCGGTCTTGTGTCAGTATAACATGGCTTGGTAAAAGTGATATAAACTTACATTATTTAAATTCATCGTCATAATAGAAAGTTTATGAAAGTTTCCACATGAGTGATAGTATAGTAATATCTCGACGATTCCAGTGTCGTGCACATGATTCCAAAGGTGAAGGGAGGGGGCGGAGGGGGAGGGGTCCGACTTGCCCGATTGACTTAGCAAGGGGACTGAACCTATATAGGTAGGCCAGATACGAATCAATGATTTTCGTAAGCAGTGAGTGCTAGCCGGGCCGTCCCCGAGACAAAATTAAAATTTAGACTATAATTGATGTATTCTCAGATATATTTAAACGCAAGATTGTCTTACTAAATAATAATCAACTAAAATTTCCCTAACTGATGCAGGTATGGGTCTGAACCTAAGTAGGGGGACCGGAGGCAAATGAAGGATTTTATTAGAGAGGGAGTGTTGGCCTGGGGTCATTGAAGCGGACTCGCTTGTAAACGGGGGGTGGGGGCAAGGAATCCACTCCCAGAAGCAGGAATAAAATTGGTGCATTCAACGGCATACTTATACTACAATTAATTATATGTACTAGTTAGCACTAAACCCATGGTTGTGTTATGTAAATTAACAATAATAATAACAACTATTTTCGATGACTGATTTAGGTAAAGAAGTCTAAACATTTTACTTTCAAAATAAATAGACGTCGACGGGTGCATTCTAAAGTATATTTTAACTATAATTTCGGTCCAATCAGTAGCTCTTAACGCAAGGTTGTGTACTTGTGTTTATAGTTACTCCATTTGACTGCCACCATTTCCCTTTAACTGGCGTTGGGAGGTGAGGACTCTCAGGTATTTAATGTATCTCTGGAACGTGATGAGGCAGCCAATACTCATAGCTAGTATAGAGTAACTACTGTTCATGTTCCACAACCGTGCATCAGTAACTACTGCGCTGTGTTCGTAACACGGTAATATGTGTGACAGGTGGCACAGTAATTACTGCAAGCTTTTTCTTACTGCAAATTTAGGAATTTAAAAATTAAAAATTTAATTTAAAAAAATTTAAATTAAAAGAAACAAAAAACTAAATCAACAATTAAATCAATTTTTTTTTAAATTACTGCAAATTTCCACCTGTCCGACTCGTAGTTCAACGTGTAACAGCTTTCCAGTAATGTCAGTCATGTAAGGTTGTACACAACTGTACCAGTTGACGGAACTATTAATGGAGACACAAACTTAAAAGTCTGTATTGATCTTTATAGGATATTGATAACTGCCAGGATCATCCTAACAGCTAAGAACAATCTTATTCCATCCATTTGCCATACGGTACTACCCTGACACCTTCGTCAAGTCTAATTATATGACATCATCTTGACATATGTACTTCATTTTTGTTTTGCTCTACTTCGTGCAATGTTTAATTTCTCTAATTAAATTTGTTTTTTTCCAAATGCTGAAGCTAGTTGCATGACCTAAGCTAATGCCGTCGGTTACAGGATCAAAACAGTTAACATTGCACCTTAGATCCCAAATTAACATTTCTGCAATCGCGTTTCCCTCATCGAATTTTAGCTGTTAATAAATTCCTTTTTAAATGAAAACGATTTAATCTCCTCTTTATCATTCTGTAAGATTGTTGACTAAAAAAAGTAGTACCTTTTTGTACTATTTGATCTATGTCAAACTTTTCTGAACGGAATTTTATTGCAATTACATTAAAGGAAATCACAATTTCAAATTGACTAATTTTTGCTTGGGGTTTATATGATAGGTAATCCTGTAAATGTGTATAAGTTTGCATGCCAAAAATATATATTTATACCTGAAGATTAAACAACCAAATCTCAAATGCTCACAGAAGTTTGTGTAATGTTCGCTCTGGGATAGCACCCTAGAGTAGCACTATCACATCACATATTAACACCAGAATGCAAAACGCATTGAGGTTTCGATGACTTCAATGCACTAGACTTCTGCTTGTTAGTATAACCAGAACTAGCTGTTACAATAACACTATGGCATGATAACACAGGTCAGTCTACTGTACGTGGTTATACAACCTCCATAAAAAGCAATAGGGTTATTGTACTCAACGTTATGAATCCACATACCAAGTATTACAAAACCAAACCAAACCTTGATCTCTAATAACTTCACACATTAAGGTTGCAGAGGAGTCAACTTATGGACAGTTTAGATTAGAATATGCCCACGAAACTTCAAAGAATCAACTTGAAAGAAGCTAATACAGGTCACTGGAGGTCAAGCTGAGGTCAAAGGTCACCCAAATGCAGGTCGACTATTGTATTACAATAGCGTAACTCCCAACCTTGATAGACATTTGGTTCTCAAGTTATTGCAAAACTACTAGTTTTTGACCCCTAATTGACCTTTGTTGACCTTGGATCACATGACTGTTATGTTTGGAAACAATCCTTTACCCCATTCACAACTGGTCCACAAATATCAACCATGTCGGACCCTGTCTATGGTAGTTTCACAAGTTATTGCAACAACAAAAAACAGTTTGACCCATTATTAAGTAATGAGCGCACGACGTTTACGAAATACATACATTTCCCCTTCACATTACCTCGTGAACAACCACGATTCCCCGCCAAGTTATGCGTTCGTTGTTTCATATGCGAGACGACTTCAATGTAGTACTATATTACACACATAGCTAGCTAGTTCACATCTCATTCACAGAACAGCGAGCAATTACACGCCTGACAGAAGATAGCAGCCATTACCAGCACACAACAACAGCAGTCACTAACAGCAGACAATAGTGAAAGGGACACTATAGCATACCAACAATGTAACACAACAGCGGTCAAACGGGCAACTTATCAAACAAGCAGCTTGTACTATTTAGCGGACAGCTTTCAGCTACTCTAATAAATTTTCACATTTTAATAATCATGCTTTGACTCCATTCATTGTTACCATTGTAATGGCACTGACAGTAATTAAGTGCTTATTCAATTATCAAAGGGTCTGTTCTCTTAAAGACAGAAATTGCTAGAGGACTTCTTCTGTTACTTTATTAAGAATTCCCGTTCACAGTGTTTTGGTTATAAGTGACTGCGATTTATTAAGAATTCCCGTTCATAGTGTTTTGGTTATAATAAGTGACTGCGATTTGAATAAAATACTCAATAGTTTACATTCCTGAGTATGAGCCTGACAACCCGTGTCTTGTGCCTCTGGTATGTCTGTTTATGATACATGCATGGTTGCATGTACGTGGTGTCTACTGTTTAAGTGATATAATTGAGAAAAGCATGTAGACATTAATATCTCACAAGCTGTATATTTTTTCTTTGAATAATTCTAGTTATGGAGGGATTTGAGAGGCCGAAAAAGTACCCAAAATATAGACGAGACCCTCCTCTTTGCTATGGCTATTATTGGTTAACAGAACTTATTTCTTGACCAAAATGACCATAAACATATTACCACCAACTACTTAAAATTGGAAACATCCTACATTCGAGCGAAAAACTTTACCAGGAAAGCCGAGAGTACTACGCCATATATCTCAGATTTTCATATAATGCGTGCAGCCTGCGCACTATACCTTGATTAAGTGTTATATTAAGTAATCTAGGAATACACAAATCACGTAACTGAAATGTATATTTTCTGAGAGCTAAAGTAAGTCAATGCCTGCAGACTGACTACTTTCTTAATTAATGAACTGTATTTTAGAATTGCAACATTGTACCAAAAATCTGCCAAGTGAACCCTCGCAATTAATAGTTGAAATTACCTTGTACTTCTCACCGTGTTCGTATAGGAACTTATATTTTTGCGTTTAATATATGCGAGAAATGTCACGTGTCAAAACATGCTGGTGTATACTCCAGCTGCAAGAATACCCCGACCGTAGTATGTATTGGCAGTATTGGTACATGACATTAAATTGGAAAAAAAAAACAATCATGACACATTACTACTTCATTTAATGAGCTTTACATTTATAATTCCGAATAATTTAGGAAAAAATGTTACTAATCTAAGTATGTTACTATAATCTTCGTCGTTCTGCTGAATGGCAACTGAGGAAAATCAGTCTGATGAGGAATTACCAAGATAAAGACTTGCGAGTCACTGGTCCATGCGTTGGTAGTTGGTTTTCGTGGAGTGCGGACGTGTTTTCGGCTGCTCTCTACTTTTCATTGACCACACACTTTGTGTTTTTTTACGTTGGCCTGTCAATAGTTTGTAGTTTGTTTAGCGTAGTTTTGGCTTTGTATCGTGGTTTTGTTTTTCGTAGTGCGTGGCTTGCCACACCCGTAGCTGTCATGGCGGCTCGTCGTGACAGCAAAATCGTATTGTTGAGTTTTTCGGGGGGAGGCTACGGTCGTCCCCGGACAAGTTTTTTTCAGTTTGCGTTCTGTTGGTTTAAAGGTCCCTGGAGAGGTTGACGCGCTTCAGCGTAAACGTCTCCGGGTATGAATGTTTTTGATATAAGATTCACCTCGGAGGCTGCCCGCGTCCGAGGCGTCCATGTGTTGGAGGGAGTTGAGGGACTGAAGGTCACACCGTATGACAGTTCGGTGTGGGTGACAGTCCTCCATCTCCCTCTGGACATGTCTGGTTGTTGTGCGGACAGATTGTTGTGCGGACACTGGGGCGTTTTGGGAAAGTGACCGGCTACGAGGAGCCGGAATTCCTTAATTGTAAGGGTGTCAAGACCGGGACTAGACGAGTTAGAATCGAACTGAAGTCCAATATCCCCTCTACCTTGTGGGCTAATGGGCACAGGGCCCGCATTGTATACCCGGGCCAGCCTCGCACTTGTTGGGCTGGAAGGGCATGAGGCCAGGTTGTGCCCGAACAAGCGGTGTAGCCGCTGTTTACAGGTTGGGCATACTCTGGCCGAGTGTAGAGGAGATATCGTGTGTAACTCGTGTGGGAAAACGGGCCAGACCGCTCATACGCCGCGAGAGTGGCTACGGGCGTGGCTGAAGCGGTCCCCGTTCCGGCTTCTGACACCGTACCACCTGATGCTCCATTGATCGCCCCAGTGTCCGACACTAGCGCCCCGGTGGAGGATTTGTTCCCCCTTTCGTGTCCCACCTCGTCTGCCAGCCTGCCCACTGAGGCGCAGCTGGACAAAACGGCGGAGATGGTACTAGCGGAGTGGCATGCGGAACAGGATGCCGCTTGTACTGGTTCACCGGTAGCTACGCCCGCTATCGGTGACACTAGTCAGGCCCCGAGTCAACTGGCCCAAGAGCCATTAAGTGGCCCAGATTCTGACTCGCCAATGGAAGACTGCACTACAGCCTTAGTAGTTGGGGCTACCCAGCAAAAAATGTACCCTAATTTTACTGCGGTAAACTATGGTAAATGTGTGGTAAATAGGGTAAATGTGTGGTAAAATTGTGGTAAAATCAACCGCGGTACATTTACCGCAGTTTTACCATGGTATTACCGCGGTAAAAGTATGGTAAAAGTGCGGTACATTTACTGCGGTAAATTTACCGCAGTTTTACCATGGTATTACCGCGGTAAAAGTGCGGTACATTTACTACGGTAAATTTACCACAGTTTTACCATGGTATTACCGCGGTAAAAGTAGGGTAAAAGTGTGGTACATTTACTACGGTAAATTTACCGCAGTTTTACCATGGTATTATACCGCGGTAAAAGTAGGGTAAAAGTGTGGTACATTTACTACGGTAAATTTACAGTAGTTTTACCATGATATTACTGGAGTAAAAGTAGGGTAAATTTATATGGTACATAAACTACATAGGTGAAATTCCTACGATTGTGCCATCATTAACCACAGTAAAAATAGGGTAAAACTATAAGGTGCAATTATACTATGGTAAATTTACCATAATTGTACCATGATTTTACCACAGTACCGGCAACATATATGGGTCACACTATGAAACATGATGGTACATTTACAGCAATTTTTCCATGATTTTGTCCCATATTTTTGCAATACTGATATGACAAACCTTTTGTTCTACTCATATCTTAATGTTGGCAATATAAATTACCTGTGGATATGAGTTGAATAAAGAAGAGAGACAAACTGTTATTCTTATATGTTATAGTATGCATCTGTTTTCCTAAAAAACAAGCAGAGGATAGATAAATAGAGAATGCCTTCATGGAATCCCTGATATATTTGAGAGGAGACAACAATTAATTCTCTTTTCATCATGAGGGAGAACCTAAAAGCCTTTAAAATGAAAAAAAAAAAAAAGAAGAACTATATAAACTATCACGCATAAGGCAGAGCTTCTGTACCTCAACACTGTAGCACACGAAAATTGACCAATCAGTGTCCTCAGATTTGGGTATTCTCTGTCAGGTCCATTAAATGACATGACAAGTCTATGTATCTATAATCAGAGTTCAAACCTCGGTGTCGACACTGACACCAATTTTCACCCCGCTCCTTTCTCGTGGTAGGAAAGTGGCTACACGTGGAAAGCGGTACTCACGTCCTTCGGAGGGGACGTTAAATTGCGGTCCCGGGAGCAGGACTACACACCCCTGCCTCGTTACTTCAGGGCACTATTCGAAAAGAGAAGGCGAGATTCGCCGGTGTCCTTCCACGCACAAAAACTTGGAACCTCAATAATTTCCGACTAAGGATTTCCTTAGTCTGCTGAAGCACCTTCGGGTGGAAGCGTAATACGAGGTGTATCATATCATATCATCATAATCAGAGTACTTTCTTCATTTCAAACAAGTCTTTGAGGACGATAGGAGATCAAAAGTCCAATCTGGACTACCAATTAAGTCAAAAGAAGAGAGTCAGGAATCATACCAGCTAGGGTGATTGAAATTCAACAAGGTTTTCTTATGTGTGAAACCTCCATGGATTTGATGAATTAAAAACTGTTACAACTGTGGACTTACAGGCATACAACCATTACAATAAGGGTAAAGGCATATAGCGAAATTATGATACAGTACACTGATGGGTGAAATTCAAAGAAATTTATGGTGTACATGCTGATTGAAATTAGGTCAAAATCATGCTCAATGTGAGGTAAAACTGTCCTACAATTAGTGTAAAATCATGGTAAACTGAGGTAAACCTAAGGTAGAAGCGTAGTAAATCTACGGTAAAATCATGGTAAAATTGGGATAAAAGAACGGTAAACTGTGGTAAAAGATGGTAAATTGAGGTAAAACTAAGGAAAAGCTTGGTTAATATACGGTAAAATTGGGGTAAAAGAACGGTAAAACTGTGGTAGAAGATGGTAAATTGAGGTAAAACTAAGGAAAAGCTTGGTTAATATACGGTAAAATTGGGGTAAAAGAACGGTAAAACTGTGGTAAATTTAGGGTAAAGTGTAGTAAAAGCGTGGTCAATCTAGGGTAAAAGAACGGTAAACTGGTAAAAGCGTGGTAAATTGAGGCAAAACTAAGGAAAATGCGTGGTAAATATACAGTAAAATTGGGGTAAAAGAACGGTAAAACTGTGGTAAATTTGGGGTAAAAGTGTAGTAAAAGCGCGGTAAAAGTATGGTAACACCGTGGTAAATTGCGGTAAAATTGGGGTAAAAGCGAGGTAAAACCATGGTAAATTTGTGGTAATTTACTGTAATTTACCGCCAGACGGGTAAGTATTGAACATGTTACCCGCGAGACGGGCTATGTAGCATCTTACCCGTCTGGTGGGAAATAAATTCCCGTCTTCCGGGAAACTTTAGACGACTTTCACTAACTGGGTCAGTTGCTCCATAGCCCGTCTCGCGGGTAACATGTTCAATACTTTCCCGCCAGACGGGTAAGTATTGAACATGTTACCCGCGAGACGGGCTATGTAGCATCTTACCCGTCTGGTGGGTAACATGTTGACGAAACTTCAGACGAATTCCACTAAGTAAGATGCTATCCTTAGCCCGTCTCGCGGGTAACATTTTCAATTGTTAGCCCGTCTGGCGGGTAACATGTTCAATTGTTTGCCCGTCTGGTGGGTAACATGTTCCCGAAACTTCATACGACTTCCACTAACTGGGTTAGATGCTACTTAGCGCGTCTCGCGGGTAACATTTTCAATACTTACCCGTCTGTTACCCGCGAGACGGTCTAAGTAGCATGAAGTTTCCCAGAAGACGGGAACAGGTTTCCCGCCAGACGGGTAAGTATTGAACATGTTACCCGCGAGACGGGCTATGAAGCATCCTACCCGTCTGGCGGAAAATAAATTCCCGTCTTCCGGGAAACTTTAGACGACTTCCACTAACTAGGTCAGTCAGATGCTCCATAGCCCGTCTCTCGGGTAACATGTTGAATACTTTCCCGCCAGACGGGTAAGTATTGAACATGTTACCCGTGAGACGGGCTATGTAGCATCTTACCCGTCTGGCGGGAAATAAATTCCCGTCTTCCGGGAAACTTTAGACGACTTTCACTAACTGGGTCAGTTGCTACATAGCCCGTCTCTCGGGTAACATGTTCAATTGTTAGCCCGTCTGGTGGGTAACATGTTCCCGAAACTTCATACGACTTCCCACTAACTGGGTCAGATGCTACTTAGCGCGTCTCGCGGGTAACATTTTCAATACTTACCCGTCTGTTAACCGCGAGACGGTCTAAGTAGCATGAAGTTTCCCAGAAGACGGGAACAGGTTTCCCGCCAGGCGGGTAAGTATTGAACATGTTACCCGCGAGACGGGCTATGAAGCATCTTACCCGTCTGGCGGGAAATAAATTCCCGTCTTCCGGGAAACTTTAGACGACTTTCACTAACTTGGTCAGTTGCTACATAGCCCGTCTGGCGGGTAACATGTTCAATTGTTAGCCCGTCTGGTGGGTAACATGTTCCCGAAACTTCATACGACTTCCACTAACTGGGTCAGATGCTACTTAGCGCGTCTCGCGGGTAACATTTTCAATACTTACCCGTCTGTTACCCGCGAGACGGTCTAAGTAGCATGAAGCTTCCCGGAAGACGGGAACAGGTTTCCCGCCAGACGGGTAAGTATTGGACATGTTACCCGCGAGACGGGTTATGAAGCATCTTACCCGTCTGGCGGAAATAAATTCCCGTCTTTCGGGAAACTTTAGACGACTTTCACTAACTGGGTCAGTTGCTACATAGCCCGTCTGGCGGGTAACATGTTCCCGAAACTTCATACGACTTCCACTAACTGGGTCAGATGCTACTTAGCGCGTCTCGCGGGTAACATTTTCAATACTAACCCGTCTGTTACCCGCGAGACGGTCTAAGTAGCATGAAGTTTCCCAGAAGACGGGAACAGGTTTCCCATCAGAAGGGTAAGTATTGGACATGTTACCCGCGAGACGGGTTATGAAGCATCTTACCCGTCTGGCGGGAAATAAATTCCCGTCTTCCGGGAAACTTTAGACGACTTTCACTAACTGGGTCAGTTGCTACATAGCCCGTCTCTCGGGGAACATGTTCAATTGTTAGCCCGTCTGGTGGGTAACATGTTCTCCAAACTTCATACGACTTCCACTACCTGGGTTAGATGCTTCTTAGCGCGTCTCGCGGGTAACATTTTCAATACTTACCCGTCTGTTAACCGCGAGACGGTCTAAGTAGCATGAAGTTTCCCGGAAGACGGGAACAGGTTTCCCGCCAGGCGGGTAAGTATTGAACATGTTACCCGCGAGACGGGCTATGTAGCATCTTACCCGTCTGGCGGGAAATAAATTCCCGAGTTCCGGGAAACTTTAATCGACTTCCACTAACTGGGTCAGTTGCTACATATCCCGTCTGGCGGGTAACATGTTCAATTGTTTGCCCGTCTGGTGGGTAACATGTTCCCGAAACTTCATACGACTTCCACTAACTGGGTTAGATGCTACTTAGCGCGTCTCGCGGGTAACATTTTCAATACTTACCCGTCTGTTACCCGCTAGACGGTCTAAGTAGCATGAAGTTTCCCGGAAGACGGGAACATGTTACCCGCGAGTCGGGCTATAAGCGGGCTATGTAGCATCTTACCCGTCTGGCGGGAAATAAATTCCCGTCTTCCGGGAAACTTTAGACGACTTTCACTAACTGGGTCAGTTGCTACATAGCCCGTCTGGCGGGTAACATGTTCAATTGTTAGCCCGTCTGGTGGGTAACATGACTTCCATGTCAGATGCTACTTAGCGCGTCTCGCGGGTAACATTTTCAATACTTACCCGTCTGTTAACCGCGAGACGGTCTAAGTAGCATGAAGTTTCCCGGAAGACGGGAACAGGTTTCCCGCCAGACGGGTAAGTATTGAACATGTTACCCGCGAGACGGGCTATGAAGCATCTTACCCGTCTGGCGGAAAATAAATTCCCGTCTTCCGGGAAACTTTAGACGACTCCCACTAACTGGGTCAGTCAGATGCTCCATAGTTTCCCGGAAGACGGGATTTTATTTCCCGCCAGACGGGTAAGATGCTACATAGCGGGAAATAAATTCCCGTCTTCCGGGAAACTTTAGACGACTTTCACTAACTGGGTCAGTTGCTACATAGCCCGTCTGGCGGGTAACATGTTCAATTGTTAGCCCGTCTGGTGGGTAACATGTTCTCCAAACTTCATACGACTTCCACTACCTGGGTTAGATGCTTCTTAGCGCGTCTCGCGGGTAACATTTTCAATACTTACCCGTCTGTTAACCGCGAGACGGTCTAAGTAGCATGAAGTTTCCCGGAAGACGGGAACAGGTTTCCCGCCAGACGGGTAAGTATTGAACATGTTACCCGCGAGGCGGGCTATGAAGCATCTTACCCGTCTGGCGGGAAATAAATTCCCGTCTTCCGGGAAACTTTAGACGACTTCCACTAACTGGGTCAGTTGCTACATATCCCGTCTGGCGGGTAACATGTTCAATTGTTTGCCCGTCTGGTGGGTAACATGTTCCCGAAACTTCATACGACTTCCACTAACTGGGTTAGATGCTACTTAGCGCGTCTCGCGGGTAACATTTTCAATACTTACCCGTCTGCTACCCGCTAGACGGTCTAAGTAGCATGAAGTTTCCCGGAAGACGGGAACATGTTACCCGCGAGACTGGCTATAAGCGGGCTATGTAGCATCTTACCCGTCTGGCGGGAAATAAATTCCCGTCTTCCGGGAACATTTAGACGACTTTCACTGGGTCAGTTGCTACATAACCCGTCTGGCGGGTAACATGTTCAATTGTTAGCCCGTCTGGTGGGTAACATGACTTCCATGTCAGATGCTACTTAGCGCGTCTCGCGGGTAACATTTTCAATACTTACCCGTCTGTTAACCGCGAGACGGTCTAAGTAGCATGAAGTTTCCCGGAAGACGGGAACAGGTTTCCCGCCAGACGGGTAAAATGTAAACGGTATTGAAAATGTTACCCGCGAGACGGGCTATGAAGCATCTTACCCGTCTGGCGGAAAATAAATTCCCGTCTTCCGGGAAACTTTAGACGACTCCCACTAACTGGGTCAGTCAGATGCTCCATGGTTTCCCGGAAGACGGGATTTTATTTCCCGCCAGACGGGTAAGATGCTACATAGCCCGTTGAATACTTTCCCGCCAGACGGGTAAGTATTGAACATGTTACCCGCGAGACGGGCTATGTAGCATCTTACCCGTCTGGCGGGAAATAAATTCCCGTCTTCCGGGAAACTTTAGACGACTTTCACTAACTTGGTCAGTTGCTACATAGCCCGTCTGGCGGGTAACATGTTCAATTGTTAGCCCGTCTGGTGGGTAACATGTTCCCGAAACTTCATACGACTTCCACTAACTGGGTCAGATGCTACTTAGCGCGTCTCGCGGGTAACATTTTCAATACTTACCCGTCTGTTACCCGCGAGACGGTCTAAGTAGCATGAAGTTTCCCAGAAGACGGGAACAGGTTTCCCATCAGACGGGTAAGTATTGGACATGTTACCCGCGAGACGGGTTATGAAGCATCTTACCCGTCTGGCGGGAAATAAATTCCCGTCTTCCGGGAAACTTTAGACGACTTCCACTAACTGGGTCAGTTGCTACATATCCCGTCTGGCGGGTAACATGTTCAATTGTTTGCCCGTCTGGTGGGTGACATGTTCCCGAAACTTCATACGACTTCCACTAACTGGGTTAAATGCTACTTAGCGCGTCTCGCGGGTAACATTTTCAATACTTACCCGTCTGTTAACCGCGAGACGGTCTAAGTAGCATGAAGTTTCCCGGAAGACGGGACCATGTTACCCGCGAGACGGGCTATAAGCGGGCTATGTAGCATCTTACCCGTCTGGCGGGAAATAAATTCCCGTCTTCCGGGAAACTTTAGACGACTTTCACTGGGTCAGTTGCTACATAACCCGTCTGGCGGGTAACATGTTCAATTGTTAGCCCGTCTGGTGGGTAACATGACTTCCATGTCAGATGCTACTTAGCGCGTCTCCCGGGTAACATTTTCAATACTTACCCGTCTGTTAACCGCGAGACGGTCTAAGTAGCATGAAGTTTCCCGGAAGACGGGAACAGGTAAGTATTGAACATGTTACCCGCGAGACGGGCTATGAAGCATCTTACCCGTCTGGCGGAAAATAAATTCCCGTCTTCCGGGAAACTTTAGACGACTTCCACTAACTGGGTCAGTCAGATGCTCCATAGCCCGTCTCTCGGGTAACATGTTGAATACTTTCCCGCCAGACGGGTAAGTATTGAACATGTTACCCGCGAGACGGGCTATGTAGCATCTTACCCGTCTGGCGGGAAATAAATTCCCGTCTTCCGGGAAACTTTAGACGACTTTCACTAACTGGGTCAGTTGCTACATAGCCCGTCTGGCGGGTAACATGTTCAATTGTTAGCCCGTCTGGTGGGTAACACGTTCTCCAAACTTCATACGACTTCCACTACCTGGGTTAGATGCTTCTTAGCGCGTCTCGCGGGTAACATTTTCAATACTTACCCGTCTGTTAACCGCGAGACGGTCTAAGTAGCATGAAGTTTCCCGGAAGACGGGAACAGGTTTCCCGCCAGACGGGTAAGTATTGAACATGTTACCCGCGAGACGGGCTATGAAGCATCTTACCCGTCTGGCGGGAAATAAATTCCCGTCTTCCGGGAAACTTTAGACGACTTTCACTAACTGGGTCAGTTGCTACATAGCCCGTCTGGTGGGTAATATGTTCTCGAAACTTCATACGACTTCCACTACCTATGAAGATGCTACTTAGCGCGTCTCGCGGGTAACATTTTCAAAACTTACCCGTCTGTTAACCGCGAGACGGTCTAAGTAGCATGAAGTTTCCCGGAAGACGGGAACAGGTTTCCCGCCAGGCGGGTAAGTATTGAACATGTTACCCGCGAGACGGGCTATGTAGCATCTTACCCGTCTGGCGGGAAATAAATTCCCGTCTTCCGGGAAACTTTAGACGACTTTCACTAACTGGGTCAGTTGCTACATAGCCCGTCTGGCGGGTAACATGTTCAATTGTTAGCCCGTCTGGTGGGTAACACGTTCTCCAAACTTCATACGACTTCCACTACCTGGGTTAGATGCTTCTTAGCGCGTCTCGCGGGTAACATTTTCAATACTTACCCGTCTATTAACCGCGAGACGGTCTAAATAGCATGAAGTTTCCCAAAAGACGGAAACAGGTTTCCCGCCAGACGGGTAAGTATTGAACATGTTACCCGCGAGACGGGCTATGTAGCATCTTACCCGTCTGGCGGGAAATAAATTCCCGACTTCCGGGAAACTTTAGACGACTTCCACTAACTGGGTCAGATGCTCCATAGCCCGTCTCTCGGGTAACATGTTGAATACTTTCCCGCCAGACGGGTAAGTATTGAACATGTTACCCGCGAGACGGGCTATGAAGCATCTTACCCGTCTGGCGGGAAATAAATTCCTGTCTTCCGGGACACTTTAGACGACTTCCACTAACTGGGTCAGTCAGATGCTCCATAGCCCGTCTCTCGGGTAACATGTTGAATACTTTCCCGCCAGACGGGTAAGTATTGAACATGTTACCCGCGAGACGGGCTAAGTAGCATCTTACCCGTCTGGCGGGAAATAAATTCCCGACTCCGGGAAACTTTAGACGACTTTCACTAATTGGGTCAGTTGCTACATAGCCCGTCTCGCGGGTAACATGTTCAATTGTTAGCCCGTCTGGTGGGTAACATGTTCCCGAAACTTCATACGACTTCCACTAACTGGGTCAGATGCTACTTAGCGCGTCTCGCGGGTAACATTTTCAATACTTACCCGTCTGTTAACCGCGAGACGGTCTAAGTAGCATGAAGTTTCGCGGAAGACGGAAACAGGTTTCCCGCCAGACGGGTAAGTATTGAACATGTTACCCGCGAGATGGGCTATGTAGCATCTTACCCGTCTGGCGGGAAATAAATTCCCGTCTTCCGGGAAACTTTAGACGACTTTCACGAACTGGGTCAGTTGCTACATAGCCCGTCTGGTGGGTAACATGTTCAATTGTTAGCCCGTCTGGTGGGTAACATGTTCTCCAAACTTCATACGACTTCCACTACCTGGGTTAGATGCTACTTAGCGCGTCTCGCGGGTAACATTTTCAAAACTTACCCGTCTGTTAACCGCGAGACGGTCTAAGTAGCATGAAGTTTCCCGGAAGACGGGAACAGGTTTCCCGCCAGGCGGGTAAGTATTGAACATGTTACCCGCGAGACGGGCTATGTAGCATCTTACCCGTCTGGCGGGAAATAAATTCCCGTCTTCCGGGAAACTTTAGACGACTTTCACTAACTGGGTCAGTTGCTACATAGCCCGTCTGGCGGGTAACATGTTCAATTGTTAGCCCGTCTGGTGGGTAACATGTTCTCCAAACTTCATACGACTTCCACTACCTGGGTTAGATGCTTCTTAGCGCGACTTCCACTAACTGGGTCAGATGCTAAGTAGCATGAAGTTTCCCGGAAGACGGGAACAGGTTACCCGCGAGACGGGTTATAAGCGGGCTATGTAGCATAAATTCCCGACTTCCGGGAAACTTTAGACGACTTCCACTAACTGGGTCAGATGCTCCGTCTATCGGGAAATAAATTCCCGTCTTCCGAGAAACTTTAGACGACTTTCACTAACTGGGTCAGTTGCTACATAGCCCGTCTGGCGGGTAACATGTTCAATTGTTTGCCCGTCTGGTGGGTAACATGTTCCCGAAACTTCATACGACTTCCACTAACTGGGTTAGATGCTACTTAGCGCGTCTCGCGGGTAACATTTTCAATACTTACCCGTCTGCTACCCGCTAGACGGTCTAAGTAGCATGAAGTTTCCCGGAAGACGGGAACATGTTACCCGCGAGACGGGCTATAAGCGGGCTATGTAGCATCTTACCCGTCTGGCGAGAAATAAATTCCCGTCTTCCGGGAAACTTTAGACGACTTTCACTAAGTTGGTCAGTTGCTACATAGCCCGTCTGGCGGGTAACATGTTCAATTGTTAGCCCGTCTGGTGGGTAACATGACTTCCATGTCAGATGCTACTTAGCGCGTCTCGCGGGTAACATTTTCAATACTTACCCGTCTATTAACCGCGAGACGGTCTAAATAGCATGAAGTTTCCCGGAAGACGGAAACAGGTTTCCCGCCAGACGGGTAAGTATTGAACATGTTACCCGCGAGACGGGCTATGTAGCATCTTACCCGTCTGGCGGGAAATAAATTCCCGTCTTCCGGGAAACTTTAGACGACTTTCACTAACTGGGTCAGTTGCTACATAGCCCGTCTGGCGGGTAACATGTTCAATTGTTTGCCCGTCTGGTGGGTTACATGTTCCCGAAACTTCATACGACTTTCACTAACTGGGTTAGATGCTACTTAGCGCGTCTCGTGGGTAACATTTTCAATACTTAACCGTCTGTTACCCGCGAGACGGTCTAAGTAGCATGAAGTTTGCTCGAAGACGGGAACAGGTTTCCCGCCAGACGGGTAAGTATTGAACATGTTACCCGCGAGACGGGCTATGTAGCATCTTACCCGTATGGCGGGAAATAAATTCCCGTCTTCCGGGAAACTTTAGACGACTATCACTAACTGGGTCAGTTGCTACATAGCCCGTCTCGCGGGTAACATGTTCAATTGTTAGCCCGTCTGGCGGGTAACATTTTCAATACTTACCCGTCTGTTAACCGCGAGACGGTCTAAGTAGCATGAAGTTTCCCGGAAGACGGAAACAGGTTTCCCGCCAGACGGGTAAGTATTGAACATGTTACCCGCGAGACGGGCTATGTAGCATCTTACCCGTTTGGCGGGAAATAAATTCCCGTCTTCCGGGAAACTTTAGACGACTTTCACTAACTGGGTCATTTGCTACATAGCCCGTCTCGCGGGTAACATGTTCAATTGTTAGCCCGTCTGGCGGGTAACATTTTCAATACTTACCCGTCTGTTAACCGCGAGACGGTCTAAGTAGCATGAAGTTTCCCGGAAGACGGAAACAGGTTTCCCGCCAGACGGGTAAGTATTGAACATGTTACCCGCGAGACGGGCTATGTAGCATCTTACCCGTTTGGCGGGAAATAAATTCCCGTCTTCCGGGAAACTTTAGACGACTTTCACTAACTGGGTCATTTGCTACATAGCCCGTCTGGCGGGTAACATGTTCAATTGTTAGCCCGTCTGGTGGGTTACATGTTCCCGAAACTTCATACGACTTTCACTAACTGGGTTAGATGCTACTTAGCGCGTCTCGCGGGTAACATTTTCAATACTTAACCGTCTGTCACCCGCGAGACGGTCTAAGTAGCATGAAGTTTGCTGGAAGACGGGAACAGGTTTCCCGCCAGACGGGTAAGTTTTGAACATGTTACCCGCGAGACGGGCTATGTAGCATCTTACCCGTATGGCGGGAAATAAATTCCCGTCTTCCGGGAAACTTTAGACGACTTTCACTAACTGGGTCAGTTGCTACATAGCCCGTCTCGCGGGTAACATGTTGAATACTTTCCCGCCAGACGGGTAAGTATTGAACATGTTACCCGCGAGACGGGCTATGTAGCATCTTACCCGTCTGGCGGGAAATAAATTCCCGTCTTCCGGGACACTTTAGACGACTTCCACTAACTGGGTCAGTCACATGCTCCATAGCGCCTCTCTCGCTCGGGTAACATGTTGAATACTTTCCCGCCAGACGGGTAAGTATTGAACATGTTACCCGCGAGACGGGCTATGTAACATCTTACCCGTCTTCCGGGAAACTTTAGACTTTAAACAGACGGGTAGCGCGTCCCGCGGGTAACATTTTCAAAACTTACCCGTCTGTTAACCGCGAGACGGTCTAAGTAGCATGAAGTTTCCTGGAAGACGGGAACAGGTTTCCCGCCAGGCGGGTAAGTATTGAACATGTTACCCGCGAGACGGGCTATGTAGCATCTTACCCGTCTGGCGGGAAATAAATTCCCGTCTTCCGGGAAACTTTAGACGACTTTCACTAACTGGGTCAGTTGCTACATAGCCCGTCTGGCGGGTAACATGTTCAATTGTTAGCCCGTCTGGTGGGTAACATGTTCTCCAAACTTCATACGACTTCCACTACCTGGGTTAGATGCTTCTTAGCGCGACTTCCACTAACTGGGTCAGATGCTAAGTAGCATGAAGTTTCCCGGAAGACGGGAACAGGTTACCCGCGAGACGGGTTATAAGCGGGCTATGTAGCATAAATTCCCGACTTCCGGGAAACTTTAGACGACTTCCACTAACTGGGTCAGATGCTCCGTCTGGCGGGAAATAAATTCCCGTCTTCCGGGAAACTTTAGACGACTTTCACTAACTGGGTCAGTTGCTACATAGCCCGTCTGGCGGGTAACATGTTCAATTGTTAGCCCGTCTGGTGGGTAACATGTTCTCCAAACTTCATACGACTTCCACTACCTGGGTTAGATGCTTCTTAGCGCGTCTCGCGGGTAACAGTTTCAATACTTACCCGTCTGTTAACCGCGAGACGGTCTAAGTAGCATGAAGTTTCCCGGAAGACGGGAACAGGTTTCCCGCCAGACGGGTAAGTATTGAACATGTTACCCGCGAGGCGGGCTATGTAGCATCTTACCCGTCTGGCGGGAAATAAATTCCCGTCTTCCGGGAAACTTTAGACGACTTTCACTAACTGGGTCAGTTGCTACATAGCCCGTCTGGCGGGTAACATGTTCAATTGTTAGCCCGTCTGGTGGGTAACATGTTCTCCAAACTTCATACGACTTCCACTACCTGGGTTAGATGCTTCTTAGCGCGACTTCCACTAACTGGGTCAGATGCTAAGTAGCATGAAGTTTCCCGGAAGACGGGAACAGGTTACCCGCGAGACGGGTTATAAGCGGGCTATGTAGCATAAATTCCCGACTTCCGGGAAACTTTAGACGACTTCCACTAACTGGGTCAGATGCTCCGTCTGGCGGGAAATAAATTCCCGTCTTCCGGGAAACTTTAGACGACTTTCACTAACTGGGTCAGTTGCTACATAGCCCGTCTGGCGGGTAACATGTTCAATTGTTAGCCCGTCTGGTGGGTAACATGTTCTCCAAACTTCATACGACTTCCACTACCTGGGTTAGATGCTTCTTAGCGCGTCTCGCGGGTAACATTTTCAATACTTACCCGTCTGTTAACCGCGAGACGGTCTAAGTAGCATGAAGTTTCCCGGAAGACGGGAACAGGTTTCCCGCCAGACGGGTAAGTATTGAACGTGTTACCCGCGAGGCGGGCTATGAAGCATCTTACCCGTCTGGCGGGAAATAAATTCCCGTCTTCCGGGAAACTTTAGACGACTTCCACTAACTGGGTCAGTTGCTACATATCCCGTCTGGCGGGTAACATGTTCAATTGTTAGCCCGTCTGGTGGGTAACATGACTTCCATGTCAGATGCTACTTAGCGCGTCTCGCGGGTAACATTTTCAATACTTACCCGTCTATTAACGGGTAAGTATTGAACATGTTACCCGCGAGACGGGCTATGTAGCATCTTACCCGTCTGGCGGGAAATAAATTCCCGACTTCCGGGAAACTTTAGACGACTTCCACTAACTGGGTCAGATGCTCCATAGCCCGTCTCTCGGGTAACATGTTGAATACTTTCCCGCCAGACGGGTAAGTATTGAACATGTTACCCGCGAGACGGGCTATGAAGCATCTTACCCGTCTGGCGGGAAATAAATTCCTGTCTTCCGGGACACTTTAGACGACTTCCACTAACTGGGTCAGTCAGATGCTCCATAGCCCGTCTCTCGGGTAACATGTTGAATACTTTCCCGCCAGACGGGTAAGTATTGAACATGTTACCCGCGAGACGGGCTAAGTAGCATCTTACCCGTCTGGCGGGAAATAAATTCCCGACTCCGGGAAACTTTAGACGACTTTCACTAATTGGGTCAGTTGCTACATAGCCCGTCTCGCGGGTAACATGTTCAATTGTTAGCCCGTCTGGTGGGTAACATGTTCCCGAAACTTCATACGACTTCCACTAACTGGGTCAGATGCTACTTAGCGCGTCTCGCGGGTAACATTTTCAATACTTACCCGTCTGTTAACCGCGAGACGGTCTAAGTAGCATGAAGTTTCGCGGAAGACGGAAACAGGTTTCCCGCCAGACGGGTAAGTATTGAACATGTTACCCGCGAGATGGGCTATGTAGCATCTTACCCGTCTGGCGGGAAATAAATTCCCGTCTTCCGGGAAACTTTAGACGACTTTCACGAACTGGGTCAGTTGCTACATAGCCCGTCTGGTGGGTAACATGTTCAATTGTTAGCCCGTCTGGTGGGTAACATGTTCTCCAAACTTCATACGACTTCCACTACCTGGGTTAGATGCTACTTAGCGCGTCTCGCGGGTAACATTTTCAAAACTTACCCGTCTGTTAACCGCGAGACGGTCTAAGTAGCATGAAGTTTCCCGGAAGACGGGAACAGGTTTCCCGCCAGGCGGGTAAGTATTGAACATGTTACCCGCGAGACGGGCTATGTAGCATCTTACCCGTCTGGCGGGAAATAAATTCCCGTCTTCCGGGAAACTTTAGACGACTTTCACTAACTGGGTCAGTTGCTACATAGCCCGTCTGGCGGGTAACATGTTCAATTGTTAGCCCGTCTGGTGGGTAACATGTTCTCCAAACTTCATACGACTTCCACTACCTGGGTTAGATGCTTCTTAGCGCGACTTCCACTAACTGGGTCAGATGCTAAGTAGCATGAAGTTTCCCGGAAGACGGGAACAGGTTACCCGCGAGACGGGTTATAAGCGGGCTATGTAGCATAAATTCCCGACTTCCGGGAAACTTTAGACGACTTCCACTAACTGGGTCAGATGCTCCGTCTATCGGGAAATAAATTCCCGTCTTCCGAGAAACTTTAGACGACTTTCACTAACTGGGTCAGTTGCTACATAGCCCGTCTGGCGGGTAACATGTTCAATTGTTTGCCCGTCTGGTGGGTAACATGTTCCCGAAACTTCATACGACTTCCACTAACTGGGTTAGATGCTACTTAGCGCGTCTCGCGGGTAACATTTTCAATACTTACCCGTCTGCTACCCGCTAGACGGTCTAAGTAGCATGAAGTTTCCCGGAAGACGGGAACATGTTACCCGCGAGACGGGCTATAAGCGGGCTATGTAGCATCTTACCCGTCTGGCGAGAAATAAATTCCCGTCTTCCGGGAAACTTTAGACGACTTTCACTAAGTTGGTCAGTTGCTACATAGCCCGTCTGGCGGGTAACATGTTCAATTGTTAGCCCGTCTGGTGGGTAACATGACTTCCATGTCAGATGCTACTTAGCGCGTCTCGCGGGTAACATTTTCAATACTTACCCGTCTATTAACCGCGAGACGGTCTAAATAGCATGAAGTTTCCCGGAAGACGGAAACAGGTTTCCCGCCAGACGGGTAAGTATTGAACATGTTACCCGCGAGACGGGCTATGTAGCATCTTACCCGTCTGGCGGGAAATAAATTCCCGTCTTCCGGGAAACTTTAGACGACTTTCACTAACTGGGTCAGTTGCTACATAGCCCGTCTGGCGGGTAACATGTTCAATTGTTTGCCCGTCTGGTGGGTTACATGTTCCCGAAACTTCATACGACTTTCACTAACTGGGTTAGATGCTACTTAGCGCGTCTCGTGGGTAACATTTTCAATACTTAACCGTCTGTTACCCGCGAGACGGTCTAAGTAGCATGAAGTTTGCTCGAAGACGGGAACAGGTTTCCCGCCAGACGGGTAAGTATTGAACATGTTACCCGCGAGACGGGCTATGTAGCATCTTACCCGTATGGCGGGAAATAAATTCCCGTCTTCCGGGAAACTTTAGACGACTATCACTAACTGGGTCAGTTGCTACATAGCCCGTCTCGCGGGTAACATGTTCAATTGTTAGCCCGTCTGGCGGGTAACATTTTCAATACTTACCCGTCTGTTAACCGCGAGACGGTCTAAGTAGCATGAAGTTTCCCGGAAGACGGAAACAGGTTTCCCGCCAGACGGGTAAGTATTGAACATGTTACCCGCGAGACGGGCTATGTAGCATCTTACCCGTTTGGCGGGAAATAAATTCCCGTCTTCCGGGAAACTTTAGACGACTTTCACTAACTGGGTCATTTGCTACATAGCCCGTCTCGCGGGTAACATGTTCAATTGTTAGCCCGTCTGGCGGGTAACATTTTCAATACTTACCCGTCTGTTAACCGCGAGACGGTCTAAGTAGCATGAAGTTTCCCGGAAGACGGAAACAGGTTTCCCGCCAGACGGGTAAGTATTGAACATGTTACCCGCGAGACGGGCTATGTAGCATCTTACCCGTTTGGCGGGAAATAAATTCCCGTCTTCCGGGAAACTTTAGACGACTTTCACTAACTGGGTCATTTGCTACATAGCCCGTCTGGCGGGTAACATGTTCAATTGTTAGCCCGTCTGGTGGGTTACATGTTCCCGAAACTTCATACGACTTTCACTAACTGGGTTAGATGCTACTTAGCGCGTCTCGCGGGTAACATTTTCAATACTTAACCGTCTGTCACCCGCGAGACGGTCTAAGTAGCATGAAGTTTGCTGGAAGACGGGAACAGGTTTCCCGCCAGACGGGTAAGTTTTGAACATGTTACCCGCGAGACGGGCTATGTAGCATCTTACCCGTATGGCGGGAAATAAATTCCCGTCTTCCGGGAAACTTTAGACGACTTTCACTAACTGGGTCAGTTGCTACATAGCCCGTCTCGCGGGTAACATGTTCAATTGTTAGCCCGTCTGGCGGGTAACATTTTCAATACTTACCCGTCTGTTACCCGCGAGACGGTCTAAGTAGCATGAAGTTTCCCGGAAGACGGGAACATGTTACCCACCAGACGGGTAAGATGCTCCATAGCCCGTCTCTCGGGTAACATGTTGAATACTTTCCCGCCAGACGGGTAAGTATTGAACATGTTACCCGCGAGACGGGCTATGTAGCATCTTACCCGTCTGGCGGGAAATAAATTCCCGTCTTCCGGGACACTTTAGACGACTTCCACTAACTGGGTCAGTCACATGCTCCATAGCGCCTCTCTCGCTCGGGTAACATGTTGAATACTTTCCCGCCAGACGGGTAAGTATTGAACATGTTACCCGCGAGACGGGCTATGTAACATCTTACCCGTCTTCCGGGAAACTTTAGACTTTAAACAGACGGGTAGCGCGTCTCGCGGGTAACATTTTCAAAACTTACCCGTCTGTTAACCGCGAGACGGTCTAAGTAGCATGAAGTTTCCTGGAAGACGGGAACAGGTTTCCCGCCAGGCGGGTAAGTATTGAACATGTTACCCGCGAGACGGGCTATGTAGCATCTTACCCGTCTGGCGGGAAATAAATTCCCGTCTTCCGGGAAACTTTAGACGACTTTCACTAACTGGGTCAGTTGCTACATAGCCCGTCTGGCGGGTAACATGTTCAATTGTTAGCCCGTCTGGTGGGTAACATGTTCTCCAAACTTCATACGACTTCCACTACCTGGGTTAGATGCTTCTTAGCGCGACTTCCACTAACTGGGTCAGATGCTAAGTAGCATGAAGTTTCCCGGAAGACGGGAACAGGTTACCCGCGAGACGGGTTATAAGCGGGCTATGTAGCATAAATTCCCGACTTCCGGGAAACTTTAGACGACTTCCACTAACTGGGTCAGATGCTCCGTCTGGCGGGAAATAAATTCCCGTCTTCCGGGAAACTTTAGACGACTTTCACTAACTGGGTCAGTTGCTACATAGCCCGTCTGGCGGGTAACATGTTCAATTGTTAGCCCGTCTGGTGGGTAACATGTTCTCCAAACTTCATACGACTTCCACTACCTGGGTTAGATGCTTCTTAGCGCGTCTCGCGGGTAACAGTTTCAATACTTACCCGTCTGTTAACCGCGAGACGGTCTAAGTAGCATGAAGTTTCCCGGAAGACGGGAACAGGTTTCCCGCCAGACGGGTAAGTATTGAACATGTTACCCGCGAGGCGGGCTATGTAGCATCTTACCCGTCTGGCGGGAAATAAATTCCCGTCTTCCGGGAAACTTTAGACGACTTTCACTAACTGGGTCAGTTGCTACATAGCCCGTCTGGCGGGTAACATGTTCAATTGTTAGCCCGTCTGGTGGGTAACATGTTCTCCAAACTTCATACGACTTCCACTACCTGGGTTAGATGCTTCTTAGCGCGACTTCCACTAACTGGGTCAGATGCTAAGTAGCATGAAGTTTCCCGGAAGACGGGAACAGGTTACCCGCGAGACGGGTTATAAGCGGGCTATGTAGCATAAATTCCCGACTTCCGGGAAACTTTAGACGACTTCCACTAACTGGGTCAGATGCTCCGTCTGGCGGGAAATAAATTCCCGTCTTCCGGGAAACTTTAGACGACTTTCACTAACTGGGTCAGTTGCTACATAGCCCGTCTGGCGGGTAACATGTTCAATTGTTAGCCCGTCTGGTGGGTAACATGTTCTCCAAACTTCATACGACTTCCACTACCTGGGTTAGATGCTTCTTAGCGCGTCTCGCGGGTAACATTTTCAATACTTACCCGTCTGTTAACCGCGAGACGGTCTAAGTAGCATGAAGTTTCCCGGAAGACGGGAACAGGTTTCCCGCCAGACGGGTAAGTATTGAACGTGTTACCCGCGAGGCGGGCTATGAAGCATCTTACCCGTCTGGCGGGAAATAAATTCCCGTCTTCCGGGAAACTTTAGACGACTTCCACTAACTGGGTCAGTTGCTACATATCCCGTCTGGCGGGTAACATGTTCAATTGTTAGCCCGTCTGGTGGGTAACATGACTTCCATGTCAGATGCTACTTAGCGCGTCTCGCGGGTAACATTTTCAATACTTACCCGTCTATTAACGGGTAAGTATTGAACATGTTACCCGCGAGACGGGCTATGTAGCATCTTACCCGTCTGGCGGGAAATAAATTCCCGACTTCCGGGAAACTTTAGACGACTTCCACTAACTGGGTCAGATGCTCCATAGCCCGTCTCTCGGGTAACATGTTGAATACTTTCCCGCCAGACGGGTAAGTATTGAACATGTTACCCGCGAGACGGGCTATGTAGCATCTTACCCGTCTGGCGGGAAATAAATTCCCGACTCCGGGAAACTTTAGACGACTTTCACTAACTGGGTCAGTTGCTACATAGCCCGTCTCGCGGGTAACATGTTCAATTGTTAGCCCGTCTGGTGGGTAACATGTTCCCGAAACTTCATACGACTTCCACTAACTGGGTCAGATGCTACTTAGCGCGTCTCGCGGGTAACATTTTCAATACTTACCCGTCTGTTAACCGCGAGACGGTCTAAGTAGCATGAAGTTTCCCGGAAGACGGAAACAGGTTTCCCGCCAGACGGGTAAGTATTGAACATGTTACCCGCGAGACGGGCTATGTAGCATCTTACCCGTCTGGCGGGAAATAAATTCCCGTCTTCCGGGAAACTTTAGACGACTTTCACTAACTGGGTCAGTTGCTACATAGCCCGTCTGGCGGGTAACATGTTCAATTGTTTGCCCGTCTGGTGGGTTACATGTTCCCGAAACTTCATACGACTTTCACTAACTGGGTTAGATGCTACTTAGCGCGTCTCGCGGGTAACATTTTCAATACTTAACCGTCTGTTACCCGCCAGACGGTCTAAATAGCATGAAGTTTGCTGGAAGACGGGAACAGGTTTCCCGCCAGACGGGTAAGTATTGAACATGTTACCCGCGAGACGGGCTATGTAGCATCTTACCCGTATGGCGGGAAATAAATTCCCGTCTTCCGGGAAACCTTAGACGACTATCACTAACTGGGTCAGTTGCTACATAGCCCGTCTCGCGGGTAACATGTTCAATTGTTAGCCCGTCTGGCGGGTAACATTTTCAATACTTACCCGTCTGTTAACCGCGAGACGGTCTAAGTAGCATGAAGTTTCGCGGAAGACGGAAACAGGTTTCCCGCCAGACGGGTAAGTATTGAACATGTTACCCGCGAGACGGGCTATGTAGCATCTTACCCGTCTGGCGGGAAATAAATTCCCGTCTTCCGGGAAACTTTAGACGACTTTCACTAACTGGGTCAGTTGCTACATAGCCAGTCTGGCGGGTAACATGTTCAATTGTTAGCCCGTCTGGTGGGTAATATGTTCTCGAAACTTCATACGACTTCCACTACCTGGGTCAGATGCTACTTAGCGCGTCTCGCGGGTAACATTTTCAAAACTTACCCGTCTGTTAACCGCGAGACGGTCTAAGTAGCATGAAGTTTCCCGGAAGACGGGAACAGGTTTCCCGCCAGACGGGTAAGTATTGAACATGTTACCCGCGAGACGGGCTATGAAGCATCTTACCCGTCTGGCGGGAAATAAATTCCCGTCTTCCGGGAAACTTTAGACGACTTTCACTAACTGGGTCAGTTGCTACATAGCCCGTCTGGTGGGTAACATGTTCAATTGTTAGCCCGTCTGGTGGGTAACATGTTCTCCAAACTTCATACGACTTCCACTACCTGGGTTAGATGCTACTTAGCGCGTCTCGCGGGTAACATTTTCAAAACTTACTGGCCGTGCTGGTCGTCCTTTTGTGTTTTTTTGAATGTTTGAGTGGGGGGTTGGGCGTTTTGTCTCTGCAGGTCGGCGGGCGTATGTTTTTATTGGCTCGCTTGACCTGAGTTTCGTTTTTCAGAATGGGATGGTTCGGTAGTGCCGTTTGGCCGTGACGTTTTATATCCCGCATGGCGGGTCACGTAAAAAGCACATTTTCAAAACTTACCCGTCTGTTAACCGCGAGACGGTCTAAGTAGCATGAAGTTTCCCGGAAGACGGGAACAGGTTTCCCGCCAGGCGGGTAAGTATTGAACATGTTACCCGCGAGACGGGCTATGTAGCATCTTACCCGTCTGGCGGGAAATAAATTCCCGTCTTCCGGGAAACTTTAGACGACTCTTACTAACTGGGTCAGTTGCTACATAGCCCGTCTGGCGGGTAACATGTTCAATTGTTAGCCCGTCTGGTGGGTAACATGTTCTCCAAACTTCATACGACTTCCACTACCTGGGTTAGATGCTTCTTAGCGCGACTTCCACTAACTGGGTCAGATGCTAAGTAGCATGAAGTTTCCCGGAAGACGGGAACAGGTTACCCGCGAGACGGGTTATAAGCGGGCTATGTAGCATAAATTCCCGACTTCCGGGAAACTTTAGACGACTTCCACTAACTGGGTCAGATGCTCCGTCTGGCGGGAAATAAATTCCCGTCTTCCGAGAAACTTTAGACGACTTTCACTAACTGGGTCAGTTGCTACATAGCCCGTCTGGCGGGTATCATGTTCAATTGTTTGCCCGTCTGGTGGGTAACATGTTCCCGAAACTTCATACGACTTCCACTAACTGGGTTAGATGCTACTTAGCGCGTCTCGCGGGTAACATTTTCAATACTTACCCGTCTGCTACCCGCTAGACGATCTAAGTAGCATGAAGTTTCCCGGAAGACGGGAACATGTTACCCGCGAGACGGGCTATAAGCGGGCTATGTAGCATCTTACCCGTCTGGCGGGAAATAAATTCCCGTCTTCCGGGAAACTTTAGACGACTTTCACTAAGTTGGTCAGTTGCTACATAGCCCGTCTGGCGGGTAACATGTTCAATTGTTAGCCCGTCTGGTGGGTAACATGACTTCCATGTCAGATGCTACTTAGCGCGTCTCGCGGGTAACATTTTCAATACTTACCCGTCTGTTAACCGCGAGACGGTCTAAGTAGCATGAAGTTTCCCGGAAGACGGAAACAGGTTTCCCGCCAGACGGGTAAGTATTGAACATGTTACCCGCGAGACGGGCTATGTAGCATCTTACCCGTCTGGCGGGAAATAAATTCCAGACTTCCGGGAAACTTTAGACGACTTCCACTAACTGGGTCAGTCAGATGCTCCATAGCCCGTCTCTCGGGTAACATGTTGAATACTTTCCCGCCAGACGGGTAAGTATTGAACATGTTACCCGCGAGACGGGCTATGAAGCATCTTACCCGTCTGGCGGGAAATAAATTCCTGTCTTCCGGGACACTTTAGACGACTTCCACTAACTGGGTCAGTCAGATGCTCCATAGCCCGTCTCTCGGGTAACATGTTGAATACTTTCCCGCCAGACGGGTAAGTATTGAACATGTTACCCGCGAGACGGGCTATGTAGCATCTTACCCGTCTGGCGGGAAATAAATTCCCGACTCCGGGAAACTTTAGACGACTTTCACTAATTGGGTCAGTTGCTACATAGCCCGTCTCGCGGGTAACATGTTCAATTGTTAGCCCGTCTGGTGGGTAACATGTTCCCGAAACTTCATACGACTTCCACTAACTGGGTCAGATGCTACTTAGCGCGTCTCGCGGGTAACATTTTCAATACTTACCCGTCTGTTACCCGCGAGACGGTCTAAGTAGCATGAAGTTTGCTGGAAGACGGGAACAGGTTTCCCGCCAGACGGGTAAGTATTGAACATGTTACCCGCGAGACGGGCTATGTAGCATCTTACCCGTATGGCGGGAAATAAATTCCCGTCTTCCGGGAAACTTTAGACGACTATCACTAACTGGGTCAGTTGCTACATAGCCCGTCTCGCGGGTAACATGTTCAATTGTTAGCCCGTCTGGCGGGTAACATTTTCAATACTTACCCGTCTGTTAACCGCGAGACGGTCTAAGTAGCATGAAGTTTCCCGGAAGACGGAAACAGGTTTCCCGCCAGACGGGTAAGTATTGAACATGTTACCCGCGAGACGGGCTATGTAGCATCTTACCCGTCTGGCGGGAAATAAATTCCAGACTTCCGGGAAACTTTAGACGACTTCCACTAACTTGGTCAGTCAGATGCTCCATAGCCCGTCTCTCGGGTAACATGTTGAATACTTTCCCGCCAGACGGGTAAGTATTGAACATGTTACCCGCGAGACGGGCTATGAAGCATCTTACCCGTCTGGCGGGAAATAAATTCCTGTCTTCCGGGACACTTTAGACGACTTCCACTAACTGGGTCAGTCAGATGCTCCATAGCCCGTCTCTCGGGTAACATGTTGAATACTTTCCCGCCAGACGGGTAAGTATTGAACATGTTACCCGCGAGACGGGCTATGTAGCATCTTACCCGTCTGGCGGGAAATAAATTCCCGACTCCGGGAAACTTTAGACGACTTTCACTAATTGGGTCAGTTGCTACATAGCCCGTCTCGCGGGTAACATGTTCAATTGTTAGCCCGTCTGGTGGGTAACATGTTCCCGAAACTTCATACGACTTCCACTAACTGGGTCAGATGCTACTTAGCGCGTCTCGCGGGTAACATTTTCAATACTTACCCGTCTGTTACCCGCGAGACGGTCTAAGTAGCATGAAGTTTGCTGGAAGACGGGAACAGGTTTCCCGCCAGACGGGTAAGTATTGAACATGTTACCCGCGAGACGGGCTATGTAGCATCTTACCCGTATGGCGGGAAATAAATTCCCGTCTTCCGGGAAACTTTAGACGACTATCACTAACTGGGTCAGTTGCTACATAGCCCGTCTCGCGGGTAACATGTTCAATTGTTAGCCCGTCTGGCGGGTAACATTTTCAATACTTACCCGTCTGTTAACCGCCAGACGGTCTAAGTAGCATGAAGTTTCCCGGAAGACGGAAACAGGTTTCCCGCCAGACGGGTAAGTATTGAACATGTTACCCGCGAGACGGGCTATGTAGCATCTTACCCGTCTGGCGGGAAATAAATTCCAGACTTCCGGGAAACTTTAGACGACTTCCACTAACTTGGTCAGTCAGATGCTCCATAGCCCGTCTCTCGGGTAACATGTTGAATACTTTCCCGCCAGACGGGTAAGTATTGAACATGTTACCCGCGAGACGGGCTATGAAGCATCTTACCCGTCTGGCGGGAAATAAATTCCTGTCTTCCGGGACACTTTAGACGACTTCCACTAACTGGGTCAGTCAGATGCTCCATAGCCCGTCTCTCGGGTAACATGTTGAATACTTTCCCGCCAGACGGGTAAGTATTGAACATGTTACCCGCGAGACGGGCTATGTAGCATCTTACCCGTCTGGCGGGAAATAAATTCCCGACTCCGGGAAACTTTAGACGACTTTCACTAATTGGGTCAGTTGCTACATAGCCCGTCTCGCGGGTAACATGTTCAATTGTTAGCCCGTCTGGTGGGTAACATGTTCCCGAAACTTCATACGACTTCCACTAACTGGGTCAGATGCTACTTAGCGCGTCTCGCGGGTAACATTTTCAATACTTACCCGTCTGTTACCCGCGAGACGGTCTAAGTAGCATGAAGTTTGCTGGAAGACGGGAACAGGTTTCCCGCCAGACGGGTAAGTATTGAACATGTTACCCGCGAGACGGGCTATGTAGCATCTTACCCGTATGGCGGGAAATAAATTCCCGTCTTCCGGGAAACTTTAGACGACTATCACTAACTGGGTCAGTTGCTACATAGCCCGTCTGGCGGGTAACATGTTCAATACTTACCCGTCTGGCGGGAAACCTGTTTCCGAAACTTCATACGACTTTCACTAACTGGGTTAGATGCTACTTAGCGCGTCTCGCGGGTAACATTTTCAATACTTAACCGTCTGTTACCCGCGAGACGGTCTAAGTAGCATGAAGTTTGCTGGAAGACGGGAACAGGTTTCCCGCCAGACGGGTAAGTTTTGAACATGTTACCCGCGAGACGGGCTATGTAGCATCTTACCCGTATGGCGGGAAATAAATTCCCGTCTTCCGGGAAACTTTAGACGACTTTCACTAACTGGGTCAGTTGCTACATAGCCCGTCTCGCGGGTAACATGTTCAATTGTTAGCCCGTCTGGCGGGTAACATTTTCAATACTTACCCGTCTGTTACCCGCGAGACGGTCTAAGTAGCATGAAGTTTCCCGGAAGACGGGAACATGTTACCCACCAGACGGGTAAGATGCTCCATAGCCCGTCTCTCGGGTAACATGTTGAATACTTTCCCGCCAGACGGGTAAGTATTGAACATGTTACCCGCGAGACGGGCTATGTAGCATCTTACCCGTCTGGCGGGAAATAAATTCCCGTCTTCCGGGACACTTTAGACGACTTCCACTAACTGGGTCAGTCACATGCTCCATAGCGCCTCTCTCGCTCGGGTAACATGTTGAATACTTTCCCGCCAGACGGGTAAGTATTGAACATGTTACCCGCGAGACGGGCTATGTAACATCTTACCCGTCTTCCGGGAAACTTTAGACTTTAAACAGACGGGTAGCGCGTCTCGCGGGTAACATTTTCAAAACTTACCCGTCTGTTAACCGCGAGACGGTCTAAGTAGCATGAAGTTTCCCGGAAGACGGGAACAGGTTTCCCGTCTGGCGGGAAATAAATTCCCGTCTTCCGGGAAACTTTAGACGACTTTCACTAACTGGGTCAGTTGCTACATAGCCCGTCTGGCGGGTAACATGTTCAATTGTTAGCCCGTCTGGTGGGTAACATGTTCCCGAAACTTCATACGACTTCCACTAACTGGGTCAGATGCTACTTAGCGCGTCTCGCGGGTAACATTTTCAATACTTACCCGTCTGTTACCCGCGAGACGGTCTAAGTAGCATGAAATTTCCCGTAAGACGGGAACAGGGTTCCCGCCAGACGGGTAATTATTGAACATGTTACCCGCGAGACGGGTTATGTAGCATCTTACCCGTCTGGCGGGAAATAAATTCCCGTCTTCCGGGAAACTTTAGACGACTTCCACTAACTGGGTCAGTCGCTACATAGCCCGTCTCTCGGGTAACATGTTCAATTGTTAGCCCGTCTGGTGGGTAACATGTGCCCGAAACTTCATACGACTTCCACTAACTGGGTCAGATGCTACTTAGCCCGTCTCGCGGGTAACATGTTCAATTGTTAGCCCGTCTGGCGGGTAACATTTTCCCGTCTGTTACCCGTCTGTTACCCGCGAGACGGTCTAAGTAGCATGAAGTTTCCCGGAAGACGGGAACAGGTTTCCCGCCAGACGGGTAAGTATTGAACATGTTACCCGCGAGACGTGCTATGTAGCATCTTACCCGTCTGGCGGGAAATAAATTCCCGACTTCCGGGAAACTTTAGACGATTTCCACTAACTGGGTCAGTCAGATGCTCCATAGCCCGTCTCTCGTGTAACATGTTGAATACTTTCCCGCCAGACGGGTAAGTATTGAACATGTTACCCGTGAGACGGGCTATGTAGCATCTTACCCGTCTGGCGGGAAATAAAGTCCCGTCTTCCGGGAAACTTTAGACGACTTTCACTAACTGGGTCAGTTGCTACATAGCCCGTCTGGCGGGTAACATGTTCAATTGTTAGCCCGTCTGGTGGGTAACATGTTCCCGAAACTTCATACGACTTCCACTAACTGTGTCAGATGCTACTTAGCGCGTCTCGCGGGTAACATTTTCAATACTTACCCGTCTGTTACCCGCGAGACGGTCTAAGTAGCATGAAGTTTCCCGCCAGACGGGAACAGGTTTCCCGCTAGACGGGTAAGTATTGAACATGTTATAAATTAACATGAAATAAATGAAATAAATTCCCGTCTTCCGGGAAACTTTAGACGACTTTCACTAACTGGGTCAGTTGCTCCATAGCCCGTCTCTCGGGTAACATGTTCAATACTTTCCCGCCAGACGGGTAAGTATTGAACATGTTACCCGCGAGACGGGTTATGAAGCATCTTACCCGTCTGGCGGGAAATAAATTCCCGTCTTCCGGGAAACTTTAGACGACTTTCACTAACTGGGTCAGATGCTCCATAGCCCGTCTCTCGGGTAACATGTACAATACTTTCCCGCCAGACGGATAAGTATTGAACATGTTACCCGCGAGACGGGTTATGAAGCATCTTACCCGTCTGGCGGGAAATAAATTCCCGTCTTCCGGGAAACTTTAGACGACTTTCACTAACTGGGTCAGTTGCTACATAGCCCGTCTCTCGGGTAACATGTTCAATTGTTAGCCCGTCTGGTGGGTAACATGTTCCCGAAACTTCATACGACTTCTACTAACTGGGTTAGATGCTACTTAGCGCGTCTCGCGGGTAACATTTTCAATACTTACCCGTCTGTTACCCGCGAGACGGTCTAAGTAGCATGAAGTTTCCCGTAAGACGGGAACAGGGTTCCCGCCAGACGGGTAATTATTGAACATGTTACCCGCGAGACGGGTTATGTAGCATCTTACCCGTCTGGCGGGAAATAAATTCCCGTCTTCCGGGAAACTTTAGACGACTTCCACTAACTGGGTCAGTCGCTACATAGCCCGTCTCTCGGGTAACATGTTCAATTGTTAGCCCGTCTGGTGGGTAACATGTGCCCGAAACTTCATACGACTTCCACTAACTGGGTCAGATGCTACTTAGCCCGTCTCGCGGGTAACATGTTCAATTGTTAGCCCGTCTGGCGGGTAACATTTTCCCGTCTGTTACCCGTCTGTTACCCGAGACGGGCTATGTAGCATCTTACCCGTCTGGCGGGAAATAAATTCCCGACTTCCGGGAAACTTTAGACGATTTCCACTAACTGGGTCAGTCAGATGCTCCATAGCCCGTCTCTCGGGTAACATGTTGAATACTTTCCCGCCAGACGGGTAAGTATTGAACATGTTACCCGCGAGACGGGCTATGTAGCATCTTAACCGTCTGGCGGGAAATAAATTCCCGTCTTCCGGGAAACTTTAGACGACTTTCACTAACTGGGTCAGTTGCTACATAGCCCGTCTGGCGGGTAACATGTTCAATTGTTAGCCCGTCTGGTGGGTAACATGTTCCCGAAACTTCATACGACTTTCACTAATTGGGTCAGTCAGATGCTCCATAGCCCGTCTCTCGGGTAACATGTTGAATACTTTCCCGCCAGACGGGTAAGTATTGAACATGTTACCTGCGAGACGGGCTATGCAGCATCTTACCCGTCTGGTGGGTAACATGTTCCCGAAACTTCAGACGAATTCCACTAAGTCAGATGCTATCCTTAGCCCGTCTCGCGGGTAACATTTTCAATACCTGTCTTCCGGGAAACTTTAGACGACTTCCACTTACTGGGTCAGATGCTCCATATCCCGTCTCTCGGGTAACATGTTCAATACTTTCCCGCCAGACGGGTAAATTCCCGTGTAACATTTTCAATACTTACCCGTCTGTTACCCGCGAGACGGTCTAAGTAGCATGAAGTTTCCCGGAAGACGGGAATATTTTTCCCGCCAGACGGGTAAGTATTGAACATGTGCTTTTTACGTGACCCGCCATGCGGGATACAAAACGTCACGGCCAAACGGCACTACCGAACCATCCCATTCTGACAAACGAAACTAAGGTCTAGCGAGCCAAAAAAACATACGCCCGCCGACCTGCAGAGACAAAACGCCCAACCCCCTCCCCACTCAAACATTCAAAAACGTACAGAAGGACGACCCGCACGCAGCGAAACGAAAAAACCCTCCCCAGCACACCAGCGTCCAAAAAAGGCAGCCCCAGATAAACGGCGAAAATCGCCTTCAATCTGAAGGCGAATGTCAGACTTCACCGCCTCCAGGACTGCCTGCCAACTGGCAAATTTCCCCCTAAAAACCAAATTACATCTATTCCGCCAAACATGTTTTTTTACAATAGAGCAAACAAAAATGATGCGGTGCAACACAGCTACCGAACAAACTGGAGGGTCTACCCCATATAAAATAAAGCCCTGCCCTACCGACCATGAACGGTCTCCCGTAAGTATTGAACATGTTACCCGCGAGACGGGCTATGTAGCATGATACTCGTCTGGTGGGTAACATGTTCCCGAAACTTTAGACGACTTCCACTAAGTGGGTCAGATGATCCATAGCCCGTCTCGCGGGTAACATGTTCAATACTTTCCCGCCCGTCTGGTGGGTAACATGTTCCCGAAACTTTAGACGACTTTCACTAACTGGATCAGATGCTCCATAGCCCGTTTCCCGCCAGACGGGTAAGTATTGAACATGCTACCCGTGAGACGGGCTATGTAGCATCTTACCCGTCTGGTGTGTAACATGTTCCCGAAACTTCATACGACTTCCACTAACTGGGTCAGATGCTACTTAGCCCGTCTCGCGGGTAACATTTTCAATACCTGTCTTCCGGGAAACTTTAGACGACTTCCACTAACTGGGTCAGATGCTCCATAGCCCGTCTCTCGGGTAACATGTTCAATACTTTCCCGCCAGACGGGTAAGTATTGAACATGTTACCCGCGAGACGGGCTATGTAGCATCTTACCCGTCTGACGGGAAATAAATTCCCGTCTTCCGGGAAACTTTAGACGACTTACACTAACTGGGTCAGATGCTCCACAGCCCGTCTCTCGGGTAACATGTTCAATACTTTCCCGATAGACGGGTAAGTATTGAACATGTTACCTGTTACCATGTTAATTGACCTCTGGTGACCTTGGATCACATCACGGTTATTTTAGAAAACGTGCCCCTACTATAACACAATTTGTCCCAATATATCAGCCATGTCAGACTTTGTGACTAGAAGTTGTTGCAAAAAGTAGCATAATTTTGCAGTTTTTTTTGCACATAACCCTTGGATGACCTAATGGTTGTTATCAAAAATGTTCCCCTTGATGATGTGCACTCTGTCCTAAAATCCCAACCTTGATGGACATTTGGTTCTCAAGTTATTTTAAAAATACTAGTTTTTGACCCCTAATTGACCTTTGTTGACCTTGGATCATATAACCGTTATATTTTGGAAACGATCGCTTACCCCATTCACAACTAGTCCCAAAATATCAACCATGTCGGACCCTGTCAGTGGTAGTTTTACAAGTTATTGAGAAAAAACACATTTTGACCAATAAATGACCTTTGGTGACCTTGAATCACAAGGTTATTTTGGAAAATGTGCCCTACTTCATTCACAACTTGTCTTAATATACCAGCCATGTCAGACTTCGTGACTAGAATTTGTTGCAAAAATTAGCATAAGTTGGCATTTTTTGCACATAATCGACCTTGAATGACCTTGAATGACCTGATGGTTTTTATCAAACATGTTCCTCTTGATGATGTGCACTCTGTCCCAAAATTTGTTTGGCCTACAATGTACACACATGATGTTATTGCTAGAAAGGTATCAAAACCAACCTTTGGCCCCTCTTAACTTGAGAACTGGGTGTCCGATTGAAACGGGAGTTGGTTTCCTATATAGCACAAAAAGCTTTATCATATATCAGATTAATGACAAACTTTTTTTTATTTTGCCCCGTATCTCCTAAAATGAGCATATTTTCAAGATTTGACCTTTGACCTTTTGACCTCGCGGTCAGATGTAGTTTGACACGCTGCTTCCAAAAAGCAACATGAAAATTATGTGCGACCATCCTAACTGTACTTATTAAAAAACAAAAACAAATGACCTCTGATAACTTCGCACACGAAGGTCTCACAGGGGTCAATGATGGACCATTTTGATCGAAAGGTACCTTTGAGAAACGACCCCTTACCCCATTCACCACTAGTCCCAAAATATTAACCATGTCGGACCCTGTCAATGGGAGTTATTGCTTGTTTTGATATTTTGGTTTTTTTGGCCTCTAACTGACCTTTGGTGACCTTCACAGGCACCAGAAACAATAGGGCACATCTACTCAATGTGGTACTCATATACACCAAATATTAGATTGGTACAAGCTTCCCTACTTGAGATATCGTGTTTACAAGCGAAGCGTCACACACACACAAACACGCACACGCACACACTCCGTCTGCATGTCTGCATAGGTGCGATTATCATCGAAAACAAAAATGACCGCTCCCTGAGTAAATAAGGATAAATCTCATATAAAAACAAAATCTTAGATGTTTGTGGGAGTTGTTCTTCACAAAGACCAAAATAAAGATTGGTGGTAGGGGTTTACGTATCCAGTGGCGTAGGAAGGTACTTTTGAGTGGAGGGGGGGCTGAAGACTGATGGTCGGCCTGGGGGAGGGGTCTAAGGGAATTTTTTGCATTTCCAGGTGGCCTCAGATGAAATTTTGGTGCAATATAGCACACTTGAACACCCACTCCCTTTTGTAAATAATTTTGCATTTTCACCTGGCCTTAGATGCAATTTGGTGCTCCAAATGAGATTTTTTTTTCTGCTAAAATGACGAATGTTGTTATCATTTATTGAGAAATGAAAAAGGGGTTTTCTGACTTGCGAAGCGGGGGGGGGGCGGAATGATACTTCCGCCCTTCCCCCCATATTTTTCACTGGGGGCTTCCCCAGCCCCCCGGTTCCTACGCCCTTGTACATATCTTTTAAGCTCTTTCTAAACAAAGATACCTTACCCACCAACGTGAAATTTGAACGATCCGCTGCGGTCAATGCTGTCTCTTACGAAGGATAGAACTGTAAATACTAACAAACGCGATTATATCTTTGGTGTATTGAAAGTTGTCACTTCATTATTCTCTTTCCGATATTCAACAAGTTATTATAACGCTAATACAGCTCGAAGTTGCAAATGAAATCAAGTGTAAACCTCATTAATATTATAAAATACAGTGTACAGTCCCTAACAATAAAAGCTCGATTGATTAAATCATCGAGTTAAGAACAAGATAATGCGATGGTTATTTCATCGAACAGTCAGCCATATTTTGCTCCTCCATAAAAATGTATACAATTGTTTTGTTTTGGTCTTTATATATTCAAGGGACTACACACGCCAACTCTGCCGAACAAGGGTTTTTCATTGTCGTAAATGGACCTCAGCTAGGACGAAAATCTCAAGATACTTTGTACCTGTATGCTTTACATTCTATCATACAACCGGGCTTCACTGAGAATGTGTTCGAAAAGCAAGGTGGATTACTGACCCAATATGTTGACACTGGGAGAATACCAGCAACAGAAACGCCACAACTTGGCGCATTTCTCTCGATTGGAGCAACGACTCGCTACAGAGGA